>NC_044982.1:89738561-90038561 GCF_008728515.1 Papio anubis
TCTATGAACATTTGTATGTAAGTCTTTTTATAATGTATGCTTTCATTTATCTCATGTAAATACGTAGGAGTTGGCCAGGCATGGTGGCTCATGCCTGTAGTTCCAGAACTTTGGGAAGCTGAGGAAGGTGGATCACTTAAGGTCAGGAGTTTGAGACCAGCCTGGCCAACATGGTGAAACCCCGTCTCTACTAAAAATACAAAAATTAGCCGGGCATGGTGGTGGGCGCCTGTAATCCCAGCTACTCGGGAGGCTGAGGCAGGAGAATTGCTTGAACCCAGGAGGCAGAGGTTGCAGTGAGCTAAGATTGCACCATTGCACTCCAACCTGGGCAATAGGAGTGAAACTCTGTCTCAAAAAAATCAAAAACAAAAACAAAAACTTAAGAGTGAAACGATGGCTCCTGTGCTAAGTGTATGTTTAACTTATTAAGAAACTGTCAGGTATGACACCAGAGGCAAAGGCAACAAAATAAAAAATAAATAAATTGGGCTACTTCAAAATTGAAAACTTTTGTGCAAAAACAGGACAATAATCAACAAAAGGTAATCCATGTAATGAAAGAAAATATCTACAAATTGTGTATCTGATAAGGGGTTAAGGTCTAGCATATATAAAGAAATCCTACAGATCAACAGTAACTAGAACAACAAAAACAATTAAAAAGTGGGAAAAGGATCAGCCTCAGTGCCTCACACCTGCAATCCCAGCACTTTGGGAAGCCAAGGCAAGAGGATCGCTTGAGCCCAGGAGTTGGAGACCAGCAGGGGCAACAGAGATTGAGGCAGGAGGATCACTTGAACCCAGGAGTTGTAGGCTGCAGTGAGCTGTGATCACACGACTGCACTCCAGCTTGGGTGACAGAGTAAAACCTTGTCTCAAAAAAAAAAAAAAAAAAGGACTCCAATAGACATTTCTCCAAAGTAAGTATACAGATGGCCAATAAGTACATGAAAAGATGTTCAGAATCTCTAGTCATTAGGGAACTGCAAATCAAAGCCACCATGAGATAGCACTTCATATTCATTAGGATGGCTATTATTAAAAACAGAAAATAAGTTTTGTCGAGAATGTGGAGAAATTGGAGCCCTTGTGCTCTGCTGGTGGGAATGTAGAATGGCATAGCCTCTGTAGAAAACAATACGATGTTTCCTCAAAAAATTAAAAACATAGGGCCGGGTGCAGTGGCTCACTCCTGTAATCCCAGCTCTTTGGGAGGCCGAGGCGGCAGATCACAAGGTCAGGAGATTGAGACCATCCTGGCTAACACTGTGAAACCCTGTCTCTACTAAAAATACAAAAAATTAGCCGGGCGTGGTGGCAGGCACCTGTAGTCTCAGCTACTCCGGAGGCTGAGGCAGGAGAATGGTGTGAACCCGCGAGACAGAGCTTGCAGTGAGCCGAGATAATGCCACTGCACTCCAGCCTGGGTGACAAAGCAAGACTCCGTCTCAATAAAAAAAAAAAAAAATTAAAAACATATCATATGATCCAGCAGTTTCACTTCTGGGCATGTACCTCCCAAAAATGAAAGCAGAAACCCAAAGAGATACTTGTAAATTAATGTTCAATCGCAGCATTATTCACAATAGCTAAAAGGTGGAAGCAACCCAAGTGTTCATTAATGGATAAATGTGTAAACACAGTATGTTATATAGTATTTAGCCTTAAAAAGAAAGGAAATTCTGACATGCTACAATATGGATGAACTTTGAAGGCATTATGCTAAGAGACATAAGCAGTCACAAAAGGCAAAATAATGTATGATTCCACACATACAAAGTACCTAGAGCAGTCAAATTCACAGACAGAAAGTAGAATGTGTGTTGCCAGAGGTGGAGGGTGGGAGGAATAGGGAGTTACTGTTTAATGAGTACAGAGTGTCAGTTTTGCAAGATGAAGGAAATTCTAGAGATGGACAGTGGTAATGGTTGTACAGCAATGTGAATTTACTTAATGTCACTGAACTGCACACTTAAAAATGGTTAAAATGGTCATGGCACGGTGGCTCAGGCCTGTAATCTCAGCACTTTGGGAGGCCAAGACAGGCGGATCACGAGGTCAGGAGATTGAGACTATCCTGGCCAACGTGGTGAAACCTCATTTCTACTAAAACACAAAAAGTTAGCTGGGCATGGTGGTGCACGCCTGTAGTCCCAGCTACTCAGGAGGGTGAGGCAGGGGAATCGCTTGAACCCAGGAGACAGAGATTGCAGCGAGCCGAGATCACGCCACTGTACTCCAGCCTGGCGACAGAGCAAGACTCCGTCTCAAAAACAAAAACAAACAAAAATGCTTAAAATGGCCATGTGAAGAAAGGGAAAAAAATGAAAAGGTTAAAATGAGAAATTTTATTTTTTTATATATATATATGTATTTTTACTACAATTTTGTTTTGTTTTGTTTTTTGAGAAAATGTCTTCCTCTGTCTCTCAGGCTGGGGTGCAATGGTGTGATCTTGGCTCACTGCAGTCTCCTCCTCCCAGGCTCAAGCCATCCTCCTGCTTCAGCCTCCGGAGTAGCTGAGACTACAGGCACATGCCACTGCATTCGGCTAATTTTTGTATTTTTGTAGAGATAGAGTTTTGCCATGTTGCCCAGGCTGGTCCCAAACTCCTGAGCTGAGGTGACCCTCCCGCCTCCATCTCCCAAAGTGCTGGGATTATAGGCATGAGCCACTGTGTCTGGCCTTATTTACATTTCCAGCAACAGTGTATGAGAGTTCCAGTTATTCCCCATCCTCATCAACACTTAGTACAATAAGTCTTTTAAATTTTAGTCATTCTAATTGATGAGTAACATCTCATTGTGGTTTTAACTTGCATTTCCCTGATGCCTAATAGTGTTGAATATAAAGCATGTGCTTATTTGTTCTTGGTATATCTTCTTTGATGAAGCATCTGTTAAAATAAATTGCCCATTTTTGGCCAGGCACGGTGGCTCACGCCTGTAATTCCAGCACTTTGAGAGGCCAAGGCGGGCAGATCACGAGGTCAGGAGATCAAGACCATTCTGGCTAACATGGTGAAACCCCGTCTCTACTAAATATACAAAAAAAATTTAGCCAGGTGTGGTGGCAGGCTCCTGTAGTCCCAGCTACTTGGAAGACTGAGGCAGGAGAATGGCATGAACCTGGGAGGTGGAACTTGCAGGGAGCCAAGGTCACGCCACTGCACTCCAGCCTGGGTGACAGAGTGACACCCCGTCTCAATAAATAAATAAATAAATAATTTGCCCATTTGTATAGGGAGCTGTTTTCTTGAGTGTTGAGAGTTCTTTATACCAGTAAGATACAAATCTTACATCAGATACATATTTATGAAAATATTTTCTTCCAGCCTCTAGTTTTCTAATGAACAGTTTCTCTTGAAGAGCAAAATTTAAAATTTTGATGAAATCCAATTGGTTATGTTTGGTGGTCATATCTAGGAAAGCTTTGCCTAATGCATGGTCACAAGGGTTTTCTTACACATTGTTTTGATAGTTCTAAGTTTTACATTTAGCTCTATTCAATTTTGAGTTAATTTTTATATATAGTATGAGATATAGATCAAAGGAGTTTTTGTTTTGTTTTATTTTTACGTGTGAATATCCAGTTATTCCAGTATCATTTGTTGAACAGACTTCTTTCTCCAAGGAATTGCTTTTGCATATTTGTCAGTAATCTGTTATTCATGTATGTGTGGGTCCATTTCTGGACTCTCCATTCTGTTCCATTTCTTGTCTATCTTAACAGCAGTACAAACTGCCTTGCCTACCATAGCTTTATAATAAATATAGGTCAATAAATCTGTATTTTAGATTTAAGTCTAAATTTCACATTGAGATTAAAATCTAAAGTCTATATTTTAGATTTAATGAATAAATAAAGAAATTTAAATAAGTTTAAATTTCTACTTTATAAATAAATGAATGGGAAAAAGCCATGTTAATCTTCCAACTGTGTTCTACTTTTACAAAGTCATTTTGGTGTGCTAGATTCTTAGCACTCTTATATGAACTTTAAAAACAATTTGTCGGCCGGGCGCGGTGGCTCAAGCCTGTAATCCCAGCACTTTGGGAGGCTGAGACGGGCGGATCATGAGCTCAGGAGATCGAGACCATCCTGGCTAACACGGTGAAACCCCGTCTTTACTAAAAAATACAAAAAACTAGCCGGGCGAGGTGGCGGGCGCCTGTAGTCCCAGCTACTCGGGAGGCTGAGGCAGGAGAATGGCGTAAACCCGGGAGGCGGAGCTTGCAGTGAGCTGAGATCCGGCCACTGCACTCCAGCCTGGGCCACAGAGCGAGACTCTGTCTCAAAAAAAAAAAAAACAACAACAAAACAATTTGTCAATTTCTACCAAAAAAAACCAACACAGAAACCCATGTAGAGTTTTGGATTGGGTATATGCTTTAAATCTGTAGCTCAATTTAGGTAGAATTAACATCTTAATAATGTTCAGTCTTTCAACCTGTGGATATGGTGTATGCTTCTGTTTACTTAGACCTTCTTTAATTTCTCTCAGTAGTGTTCTGTAGTTTTAACTTTTGTACAGGTCTTACTCATCTTTTGGTAAAATTTATTCTTATTCCCTATTTTTTGATGCTATTACACATGGTATTATATTTTAATTTTAATTTGATTGTTCATTGCTGATACAGAAAAATATTATTTTGTGTAGTGATCTTATATCCTACAACAAGCTTGTCCAACCCGTGGCCTATGGGCCACATGTGGCCCAAGACAGCTTTGAATGTGACCCAACACAAATTTGTAAACTTTATTAAAACATGAGACTTTTTTTTTCTTTGCAGTTTCTTTTTTTTTTTTTTTTAACCTCATCAACTATTATTAGTGTTAGTGTATTTTATGTGTGGCCCAAGACAATTCTTCATCCATTGTGGCTCAGGGACACCAAAAGATTGGACACCCCTGTCTTAGTAGGTTTTTTGCATATTTCATATTTTCTATATAAATGATAGTAGAGATGTACTATTTGTGAATAAAGGCAGTTTCATTTCTTTCTTTCTGATCTGGATGTCTTTTATTTTCTTTTCTTGATTGATTGCACTGGCTAGAAGCTCCAGTACAATGGTGAATAGTAGTATTGAGAGTGAACCATCTTGTCTTATTTCTGATCGTAGAGATAAAGCATTCAGTCTTTCACTGTTAAGTCCGATGTTAGCTGTAGGTTTTTCAAAGGTGCCTATCAGATTGAGGAAGTATAATTCTATTCCTACTTTACTAAGAAGTTTCATCAGGGATAGATATTAGATATTAGATCTTGTCAAGTGCTTTTTCTATGTTGAGTGAGATGATCATACAGTTTTTCTTTTTTATTAATATTTTGGGCTTTGGTAGTTTATGTCTTTAAAGGAATTTGTTCATCTGTATTGTCAAATTTATGGTATAAAGGTATTCATAATATTCTCTTATTAACCTTTTAATATTTGTAGAATCTGTAGTGATGGCATCTCTCTCATTTTTTATTTTGTACAACATGATGTTTTGAAATATGTATATGTTGTGGAGTGGCTAAATAAGCTAATTAACATATGTATTACCTCACATATTTATCCCTTTTTATGATCAGAACACTTGAAGTCTACTTTCTTAGCAATTTGCAAGGAAACAATACAGTAGTCACCATGTTATACAATAGATCTCTTGAATTTATTTCTCCTCCCACAACCTCTGGTAAGCAGCATTCTACTCTCTACTTGTGTGAGTTCAACTTTTGTAGATTGTACATATGAATGAGATCATTCAGTATTTGTCTTTCTGTGCCTGGCTATTTCACTTAACATAATATCTCCAGGTTCATCATGTTGTCACAAATGACAGGATGCCCTTCTTTTTTAAGACTGAGTAGTATTCTGTTGTGTATACATGCCACATTTTCTTTATTCATTCATCTGTTGATAGACATTTAGATTGACACCATATCTTGATCATTGTCAATAATGTTGCAGTGAACATGGAGTGCAGGTATCTTTTCAATATACTAATACTGTTCTTTGGATATATCACCCAGTAGTGGGATTGCTTGATCATATGGTAGTTCTATTTTCAATTTTTTGAGAAACCTCCTTACTGTGTTCCATAATTTACATTCCCACCAGCAATGTGCAAGGATTCCCTTTTCTCCACATCTTCACCAACATTTATCTTTCTTTTTTAAATCATAGCCATTTTAACAGGTGTAAGAAGAAATCTCATGGATATAATTTGCATTTCTCTAATGATTAACAATCTTGGGCATTACTTCATACTCCTATTGGGCATTTGTATGTCTTTTGAGAAATATCTATCAGGCCCTTTGATCATTTCTTTTTTTTTTTTTTTGAGATGGAGTCTCGCTCTGTTGTGCAGGCTGGAGTGCGGTGGTGTGATCTTGGCTCACTGCAACCCCCACCTCCCAAGTTCAAGCAATTCTCCTGCATCAGCCTCCCGAGTAACTGGGACTGCAGGCATGTGCCACCATGCCCGGCTACTTTTTTGTGTTTTTAGTAGAGATGGGATTTCACCATGTTAGCCAGGATGGTCTCCATCTCTTGACCTTGTGATCCACTCGCCTTGGCCTCCCAAAGTGCTGGGATTACAGGTGTGAGCCACCGTGGCTGGCCAAATTTTTCTTTCTTTGTGTCCTTACTCTGTAAGCTTTTTTCCATTTTTAAAATTTTTTATTTTCTTTTTTTACTTTTTAAACTTTTTTGTTAAAACTAAGACACAGGACAGGTGTGGTGGCTCACGCCTGTAATCCCAGCACTTTGGGCAACCGAGGCGGGCTGATCACCACCTGAGGTCAGGAGTTCGAGAGCAACCTGACCAACATGGAGAAACCCTGTCTCTACTAAAAATACAAAATTAGCTGGGCGTGGTGGCGCATGCCTGTAATCCCAGCTACTTGGGAGGCTGAGGCAGGAGAATCGCTTGAACCTGGGAAGCAGAGGTTGTGGTGAGCCAAGATAGAGCCATTGCTCTATCTCCAGCCTGGGCAACAAGAGTAAAACTCCGTCTCAAAAAAAAAAAAAAAAAAAAAAAAAAACAGGCCAGGCACAGTGGCTCACGCCTGTTTCTTTGAGAACATTGTAGTGCAAGTCTTCTGGTGATAAATTACTTAAAATTTTGTTTTTGAAAGGTATTTTCACAAGTACAGAATTTAAGGTTGCCAACTTTTTTCTTTCCATACTTGTTTGCTTTTTATTCCTCTAAGAAATCTGTTATCATCTTTGTCTTTATTTTTTATATGTAATGTGTCCTTTTTCTCTACTTTTGAGATTTTTGCTTCATCATAGTTTTAAGCAATTTGTTTATGATGTTTTGACTTTATTTGGTATAGTTTTCTTCATGTTTTGTGTGTTTCATGTTCATTGAGCTTCTTGGATCTCTGGCTTTATGCTTTTTCTTAAATTTGGAAAAATATTGGCCATTATTTCTTCAAATATGTTTTCTGTCCCTCCTCCAATCTGCTTTCCTTTACGGACTGAAATGACATATATATTAGGCAACTTGAAGTTGTGTTACAGCCCACTGATTTTTTTTCATTTTTGATAATTTTTATTGCTATGTCTACAAATTCATCTTTTCATCTGCAGTTTCTAATCTGCCATTAATCCCACGCATTTTCATCTTCACACATAATTTTTCTATCTAGAAGTTCCATTTGGGTCTTTTTTATTTCTTTCATGTCTTTATGTAACTTTTTAAACCGATAGAATACAATTATTATAACTGTTTTAATGTTTTTATTTGCTAACTTAACATCTGTGTCAATTCTGGGTCAGTTTTGATTGATTGATTATTCTCATTATGGGCCATGTTTTCCTGCTTCTTTGGATGCTTGGTGATCTTTGGATGTTAGACTTTGTGAATTTTACCTTGTTAGGTATTGATTATTTTAGTATTCCTATGAACATCCTTGAGTATTGTCCTCTAGTGCAATCAAGTCAATTGGAAACAGTTTGATCCTTTTAGGTCTTACTTTTTATGATCTGTGTGGTGATCTGAGCAGTGTTCAGTCTACAGCTAATTATCAGCCCTACTGAGATAAAAGACTTCTGAGTATCTATCTAATGCCTCATGAATTAGAAATTTTTTCAGTCTGATTGCTGGCAACAGGCACCAGCCTTATGTGAGCACAAAACACTGTTCCCTGTAACTTCGTTGAAGGATTCTTTCTCCAGACTTAAGTAATTTTCTTACGCACATGCTAATCAGTATTCTGTCCCTAGACTTAAGGGTATCCCTCTGCTAATCTCTTGGTTCCTCTGTCTCTGGAGCCTTCTCCTCTTCAGTAATTTGTCCTGTCAGTTCTAGTCACCTTGGTCTCCCCAAATTCTCAACTCTACTTCCTCAACTCAGGTAGTCCACTGGGGTAACTTCTGGGTGCCCTCTCCCTGTGCTGTTTCCTGGAAACTCTCTCAAAGCAATAAACTGGGGTGATTTATTTTTTCCATCTCTCAGGAATTGCTCTCTCATTGCTTGTTTCTTGAAACCATTGTTTTATCCTTTGTTCTGTGGGCTGTTTATTTGTTTGTTTTGGGTTATTTCAGGCCAGAGGATAAATGTAGTTACTATTACTTCATCTTGGCCAGAAGTAAAAGTTGTAACAACAGTTATTTGTTTTCTACCTCAGGGTCAGTTGGGCTTCAGCTGATTTAATCTGGGGTCATTGAGAGCTGTTTGGGCTAAACTAATTTCTACTGGACTTTATATATATATGTACATACAAATACATATGTATGTGCTAAGCTAATTTCTACTGGACTTTATATATATATGTACATACAAATACATATGTATGTGCTAAGCTAATTTCTACTGGACTTTATATATATATGTACTGGACTTTATATATGTGTATTATTAAATACATATGTATAAAGTAAGCTAATTTCTACTGGACTTTATATATAATGCACATAAATGGTTACATGTATGTGGCAATTGTTCAATTTATCCTGAGAGCACGGCCATTACTGCCATGATTTATATGTGTGTGTGTTTATATATACATGTGTATGTATGTGTATATATATGTGTGTCCATATACATAAAGAAGGTTTAATTTAGTTGAAAGTAGAAATCAGCAGGTCAGTAGTAGCCACCATAATCTTGGGATATAATACTAATTTCAAAGAAATTATGGTATAGTGTTGAAATGTATATTTCTAAAAATAACTATGTAAATTATCATTTAACATCTTTGTTTTTTATTTTAAAATTAGAAGACAATGTATGTAAAACTATGCAAGAATCACAGGAAACCCACATATCCAACCACCTAGATGAAGTTGTTGCTGCTGTTAGCATCACTCATAGTAAGAAGTTCCAAAACAAGCTGCCTCAGACAGCACTATTCCAGCCTCCTCGAGAGAAACTCCACCTCTGTGAAGAGAAAGCAAAGTCTTATTCCAACAGTCACGAAGTAAGGAGACTTTTGTTTCTGTATTTCTACTCTGGGATTTGAGCTATAAGGTATAATCAAGAGAAGTAGAATGTTTTGGATTACATTCCTAATCTCAGCAGTTTGGTACAAGAGAGTATGTAAGACAGTGCCTTTGTTATAACGTGAATGAATGTAGTATCTCTAGGCTCCAAGCACAGCAGCTGGCACAGCCAACAACAAATATTTATTGAGGTCCCACTGTGTGCCAAGTCTGGGCACTGGGATACAACACAAAAAAAGCAGATGAAGCTTCTGCTCTCATAGAGCTTATAATTCCTTATAATCTCAGATCTTGTTCTCTGCATGCTTCTTTCCCATTCTTTCCTCAAAAATTTTACTCATTCACTAACTCATTCAGTAGGCATTTCTCTGTCACCTCTTATGTGTTGGGTCCTGTTCATCATTCATCATAAATACCTATTGTATGCCTAATATGTGCCAGGTGCCATGTAGGTACCAGGGGCACAGAAGGAAAAGCCACAGTCTTTGTCTTGGAGGGACTCGGGATTTGGTTGGGAAGATAGATGGGGGACAAATAATGGTAGTCAGTTTGATAAGTTCTGTGAGAGCTCGAGTGACATAGATACAAAACAGAAAGGGGTGGGCAGTGAGCCTGGAGGTGGTAGAGGGACAGCAGGTAAAGCACACTTTCTTGGGATGGGAGTTACGTAGACTGCATTAGTAAACAGTGCTTAGGAGTTGGACAGGTGAGGAAGAGGACCAAAATGTTCTGGACAGAGGTAGCAGATAGACAAGAGCCAAAGGTCTGAGGGAGTGCAGTCTGTTTGGAGAACTATAAGGAGCTGTCTGGGACTAATGTGTTAGTGACACAGGGCAAGATATGAAGCTGGATTATGGGCAGGAACTGAGGCCCAGAGGGCACTCAAGGCCTAGTGAAAGAGTTTTGATTTTCCCCTGAAGATGATGGAGGATTACCATGAGGTTATAAGTAGAAGCATGCCATGAGCAGGTTTGATTTTAAGAACAATCACTCCCATAGCTATGAAAAGTATGGACAAAAAAAGAGTAAAACTGGAAGAGGAGCATCAGTTAGGAGGATATTTGCAATAATCCTCCAATAATGAGGACCTGAACAACACGTGGCAGAGGCAATAGAAATGCTGAGCTCTTTTGAAAGGAATTTAGAAATGAAGTCAGTGGGACAGGACTGGATGACTGAGGGGACATAGGGAATGGGGATGTGAGAGTGAGAAAGATGGGGTGTGTAGAATTCCTACCACCCAAGGTCTGAGTCTGCTTGGATGATTGGAGACTTGCCCATGACCTTCATCAGTATAGTGAATACAGGAGAAAGACCAGGATTATAGAGAAAGAGCACAAATTTGGTTTTGAGGTTGTACTTGTTCATTATGCAACAGATACTCAGTACTTACTATCTGTAGGCTGTAGGCTGGCAGCCTTTCTCAACCAGACTTCTGCAAAAGAATTAAGCCCTCATGCCCAAAGGCATTTAACAAATGTAAAGAATTAACTTATTTTCTGTGTATCTAGAATGGTATTAAACATGTCGTTGTTCTGTGGTTCTGGTGAAGAATCCAGGATACAATGGTGAATAGGACAGACAAGGTACATACCCTGATGGACCTGAGAGGCGATCGACATTGTAAATGGACCAGATTCTTATAGACTGTGATAAGTGCTAAGGAGGACATAGAGTGGCTCTGTCTTGGGTAGCGTGATCAGGGAGGGCCTCCAGGAAGATAAGGTGAGACCTGAGGAAGAGAAGGAGCCAGTGTGGAGGAGCTGAGGGAAAAGGGTTCTAGGGAGAGGAAATAGCACACGTAAAGCTACAAGATAGGCACAAGCAGGACATATTTGAAGCAAGGAGAAGAAGCTGCAAGCTGACATTAAACATAGTGAGAGAGGCTGTCAGTTCACTTTACGGCCTTGCAGGTTTCAAGCTAAGTGCCCTGGAAGGCCTTAAAAATATTTTCAGCAAGGTATTAACGTGATGTAATTTACTTTTTAAAATATCAGGTTTTTGGTAATTTTGTATTTTAAAGTAATTTCTGACTTACAGAAAAGGCACAAGATTCACTCATTGTTAACATTTGCTGTATTGCTTTGTTCTCTGACTCTCATTGTTTTTTTGAACTGAGAGTAAGTTATAGATATTATGGCCCTTTACCCCCAAATTCTTCAGTGTTTATTCCCTAAGAATAAAGCTATTCCCTTACATAGCCATGGTACAGTGATCGTAATTAGGAAATTAATGTCAGTATAATACTATTATCTAATCTGTAAACCTTGTTTATATTTCTTCTTAATAATGTCTTTTACAGAAAATGATCAGACCCATGGTTCAGTCTGTGAATTCATGCTAAATAGAGTTGTTATGTCTCTTTAGTCTCCTTTAATCTGAAACAGTTGCTTAACCTACTTTGTTTTTCATGATCTTGATATCTTGGAAATATGTACTCTAATTGTTTTGTAGAATATCTTTCCTTTTGAGTTTGTCTTATGCTTCCTCATGATTCTATTCAGATTGTACATTTGGAGCAGGAACACCACAGGTGTGACATGGGGCGCTCCTTAGTGCGTCCTGTCAGGAGGTGCAGAATGTCTATTTGTCTCGTGACAGTGATGCCAACCTTGAACATTTGGTTAAGGTGCTGTGTGGCAGGTTTCTTTACTGCAGAATTGCTATTTTTCCCTTTGTAATTAATAAGTATTTTGTGGGGAGATTCACTGAGACTATGTATGTATTTAAAACTTCACTCCGTCAGTTTTAGTATTCACTGATGATTTTCACCTGAATCAATTATTACTATGATGTTTGTCACAGAGCCAGTTGCTGACTTCCACATGCTTTCAACATTTGTTTGTTGGCATTCTATTATAAGGAAGAGCTTTTCTTTCTTCACAGCTTATTTATCATTCATTTATTCCTATCAGTATGTGTTCAGGAAATTGTATTTTTCAAATACACTACAACCTACAACCTATTGTTTTCTTGGAAGCTCAGATTGTTCCATATCTGCCAATGGGAGACCCTTCAAGCTGACTCCTGAGTCCTCAATCCATCCCCTCATTGTTTAACCACTTCCTGATGCTACCACTTGCTGGTAAATCATCTCAACTTTCCAGCCTTATATTCCTTCATCTTTAAATTGAGGGGACCAGATTAGATTATTTCCAAGGCTCCTCCCAGTTTTGAAATTGCCTTGCTACTTCATACTTGTCTTCTGTCTGCCCCTTACCAATGCCTATTGCTAAAGCCACTGGGACTGGTAGAATAAAGGTTGGAAAACCAATAGGGATATTTGGACCATGCCTTATAACATAAGGAAGTGAAGGGAGGGCAAGCTGTTTCTTGTATACCTCTAACCCCGCTCAGGTCCTGAGAACCAAGGTTATTATCAGGGAAGCCCAACTCAGCCTGCACAGTCCCCTTTGCTGGAAATCTGTATTTGGGACAGATTCACTATCAAAACAGATCTCCCTCTTTTTGTCTGTCTGGATTCCGTGATGTTGTCATCATTTCCTTCTCTTTCATACACTGTAGTTGTTGTTCTCTTTCTCTCTCTCCAAAGAAGTCATTCCGTAAACTTCCTGTGTCTAGAGGCAATAAAAAGGTGATTCCCAAAAGAAGTACAAACAGCCAGCTAACACATGAAGACATTCAGCCTCATCAATTTGGGGGAAAAATGTGGACTAAATCCAGAAGAAATGGGCCAACTGACAAATTGACAAACTAAAACCAAAACAAAAATTCCACAATTTGTACTCAGTTCAACATAAGGGGCATTTCTGCTCACATATGATGTGTTGAAAGTATGAACTGGTGCAACCTCTTGGAGAGGTACTTCAACAATAGCTACTCACAGCCTCAGAATTTTGCATATCCTTTACACAACGATCCCATTTGGAGGAATTTATTTTGTGGGAATGTTTATGGGTGTGTGCAAAGGTATCCATACGGGATATTCAGTGAGTAAAAAATTTGCAGACACCTAAATGCCCAATAAAGAGTGGATTGAGTAATGCGGTTATGATATAATCATATAATAAAATACTGTAGAGCCATTCAAACTTATATCATAGAAGATGACATGAGAAATTATTCATATATTGTTAAAACAGCAGACTGTAAACCTGCAAGTAGCTTATGAACCTATTTTTGAAAAAGAAAAAATAGCCAGGCGCAGTGGCTCACACCTGTAATCCCAGCACTTTGGGAGGCTGAGGCGGGCAGATCGTGAGGTCAGGAGATCGAGACCATCCTGGCTAACAAGGTGAAACCCTGTCTCTACTAAAAATACAAAAATTAGCCGGGCATGGTGGGGGGCGCCTATAGTCCCAGCTACTCGGGAGGCTGAGGCAGGAGAATGGCATGAACCCGGGAGGTGGAGCTTGTAGTGAGCGGAGATTGCACCACTGCACTCCAGCCTGGGTGACAGAACGAGACTCCGTCTCAAAAAAAAAACAAAGAAAAAAGAAAAAGAAAAAATATATAGATTCATAAAAATAAAGAATAAAGGGATATTTAGCTGCCTAGATATCTCTAGGGGGTAAACTTACAGGTGATTTTTAGTTTTTATCTTTTTGCTCGTCTGTATTTTGACAATGAGCATACATTATTTTTGCAGTAAGAAACATGTTACTATAGAAAAAAAATGCCACAGTCCACCTTCTTTCAGCACTTTATGGTGAGCATGTATTCCTTAGCTTCCTCCTGCTAGGTCACAAAAGTGACTCTTCTTTGGCCAACTGTCTGGCTGTGTATTTTTGTCTAGAAAAATGTTGTTTTAGGGTGAAGGTATTTCCAATGCATGTAGGAATTGTGTGGAAATGCAAGTCCTTTGAGCTTTGACATTGATGGAGGTGCATCCTAGGGGCATCCTGGGTCTTCTCCACAACTCCATCATTGTTCTTACCTTTCTTCCTCTGCTTTGACCCCTTCAGCTTTCTTTCTTCAGCCATCTCTCTTGCTGTTCTGACTATATGCTGCTGCATAACACCCCAACAACTTAGTGTCTTAAAACAAAAACAGCGATTCATTTTCTCATGAGCTTGCAGTTTTTGCAGAGCTCAGTGGGGTTTGCTCAGCTTTGTTCCACACAGCATCAGCTGGTCTTGAAAGGTCTGGAGAATCTGGTGCCAAAATGGTTCACTTTCTATGTGGGTCTTTCTATGTGGGTCTTCTCTCCATGGGGCCATGTTGGCTTCCTCACAGCACTGTGGTTGGGTTCTGTATTAGTTTGTGGTGCTGACATAATAAAATTCCACACATGCTGTGGCTTAAAGAACAGAGTTTATTTCCTCACAGTTCTGGAGGCTGGAAGTCCAAGATCAAGGTGTGAGCAGGGCTTGATTTCATTCTAAAGCCTCTCTCCTTAGTTTGTAGATGACTGCCCTCTTGCTGTATTCTCACATGGTCATTTCTCCATGTGCATGCCCATCCCTGGTGTCTTTTCCTCTTCATATATAAGGATACCAGCTGTATTGGACTAAGGTCCGCCCTAACACCTCCTTTGAACTTAAATCACCTCTTTAAAGACCTCATCTCCAAAAACAGTTAAATTATAAGCTGCTGGGGGTTGGGACTTAAATATATAAATTCAGGGAGGTTGGGGAGGGGACACAGTCCAGCCCATAACAGGTTTCAAGTGTGAGTACCCAAGAAGGGACAGAAAGCAAAGCCACCAGTTCCTTTAGACTGTGGCCTGAAAATTGGTCCTGCATCATTTCCTCCAGGTTCTATTGGCCAAACAGTCATAAAGCCCAGATTCACAGGGAATGGGACATAGACCCCCATCTCTGGATGGAAGGAGTATCAGAGAATTTTGGAGCTAAGGGTTTTTGTTTGTTTGTTTGTTTTGAGATGGAGTCTCGCTGTGTTGCCCAGGCTGGAGTGCAGTGGTGCGATCTCGGCTCACTACAAGCTCCGCCTCCCAGGTTCACACTGTTCTTCTGCCTCAGCCTCCCAAGTAGCTGGGACAACAGATGCCCACCACCACGCTTGGCTAATTTGTTGTATTTTTAGTAGAGACTAAAAATACAGGGTTTCACCATGTTAGCCAGGATGGTCTCAATCTCTTGACCTCATGATCCACCCACCTTAGCCTCCCAAAGTGCTGGGATTACAGGTTTGAGCCACCGCGCCCAGCCTGGAACTGTGTTTTAAAACTACCAGCTTTGCTTCGAGGATATGGCTGCTCTGAGATCACCTCGAGCTGGGAATCTAGTTTTCTGTTCTTTTTGTCCTAGTCCTGAATGAAAATGTGCTTCTCACTGCTTTAATCAACTCTGTAAGTCCTGCTGATCTCATTTGCTATGCTAGTGTAGACGGCTAAGGAGAGTTTTGAATTGAGAGCTAAAGTATAGTATTTGACAGCCTGGGCAACATGGCAAAACCCTATCTCTACCAAAAATACAAAAAATTAGCCAGGTGTGGTGGTGCACACCTGTGGTCCCAGCTGCTCAGGAGGCTGAGGTGGGAGGGTTGCTCGAGCCCACCCTGGAGGTCGAGGCTACAGTGAGCCAAGATTGTGCCACTGTACTCCAGCCTGGGTGACAGAGTGAGACCCTGTCTCTCTCTCTCTCTCTCTCTCTCTCTCACCCTAACTCTAACTCTGTCTCTCTCTCTCTCTCTCTCTCACACACACACACACACACACAAAGTATAGTATTTGCAAACACTACCATTTGCCCCTGTTGTGCCTGCATATGGAGTAGCTGTTCATTGGTGGACAGCTGGGAAACCTAGAGAATGACTAGATGTCTGCTCTACTTTTTCTATTTTTTAAATTCTATTTCTTTTTTTCACCTTTAAATGTGCCATAAATTGTACTTCTTATGTTTATTGTCTATTTCATCTTACCAGCTGTACACTCTACCACCCCAAATAGATCTTTGTCTGTTTTGTTCTCTGATACATCTCAAGTGCTTTGAACAATGTTTTGCACATAGTAGTCACTCAGTATTTATCAAAGGGATATAAAAGCACATTGATTTTGTGTTTTGTGACTCTTAAGTTTTAAGTTGTATAACTGGTAAGCCTGTTTTCTCTTCCTAACAGTACAAACAGGCCATCCACGAGCTTGTGCGTTGCGTAGCACTGACAAGAATTTGCTATGGAGACTCACATTGGAAACTAGCAGAGGCACATGTTAATCTGGCTCAAGGCTACCTCCAGCTGAAAGGTAAGCTCGCCTTAGACCGAGGGTGATCAATTGGTTGATTTCTGCTGTTCTCCCCAAAATTTGATTCATACTTAATTCGAAGGATGGGGTTTTTTAATATTCTTCTTTCTAAATACCAAGAAGCCATTTCCTTTTAGAAAGAGTTGATAAAGTATATAACATGTAAACATTCAAAGGGGAAAAAGGGAAAAAATATTGTAACTTTTTTTTTTATGATTTCAAAAGTAAGGTTCTTAGGAGAAAATTAATCTACAAAGAAGACTTTGTAGGAAAAAACCCAAGGTATGGAATAGGGGCCCAGAATGGGATTCATTCACACTTTTATTGGAGAATCTCTTGACTGTAAATAACCAAAAAATTTAAAAAGACTAACCCAAATTGACATAAACAAAAGTTTTTGGCTCATACAACTGAAAAATTCAAGAGAAAAACTTGCTTTAGATTTAGCCATATCCAGTGTTCAAACAATGTGACCAGGATTCAGTTTGTCTCTCTCCCACTGCTTGGCTCTGTTTTTCTTGGTATTTGCTCCATTCTTAGCCAGGCTTTGCCCACATAGTGGCAGCAAGACTGCCTGCAACTTTAGGCTTCCCTTATAAACATTCCCAGGAGTAAAATAATGTCCCTCTACCAAAATCCTAGAATATGGGAAGGGTTCTAATTGAAACAACTTGGGTTGTATACCAAAGGCAAGGAGTAGTCTGATTGGCTAAACCTTCCTTTTGGCTTCATTGGATCCTGAAGGAGAAGCAGGCCTTCGCCAAATCACATGGATTGGATGTGCAGGAGCCAGGCATCCCAAAAGGGAAACGGGAGACTGGGTGCAGGGAAGACAAAAACAATAGACACCGAGGATGTGATAATGGCTTCTACTTACTGACTGTGCAGCCTAAGACAAGATGGACAAGAGCATCTCTCTGCTCAGCTTCTTCGGCTGAAAAGTGATAATGATGGTGATGGTGATGCTAACTTTCCAGGGTTGGCCCAGTGAATAAAGAAAACAATAGAAGTGGAAAACACCAAATGCCAAGCATATTCTATACCAAGCATATTCATTATTGCCATGCAATCAATTTGGCCAAATCTGATTATAGACTTGTCCTACCTATCAGATCAAAGCTGTTAGGGACCTTGGAGATTATCTAGTTTAAACTCTGCCCTCCCACCCCGTTTTGTAGATTCAGGGAAAACAATGAGTCTGAGTTAGAACAGCTTACCCCATACCACACTGTTAATAAGTAGCTGATCTAAGACTCAGACCTAGGATTTCAATGCCAGTTTGTCCTGCCATCTGGGGTTTCAGATGATGCTTTTCTTATACAGCCTGCTGCCTCTCTGCGTGATAGTCCTTCTCAATTTAAAGTAAGAGTAGTATCTGCCATTTATTAAAGTCTCATTTGGTGCCAGGCATCATGTTACTTTCCATGCATAACCTTGTTCAGTCCTCACCACGGTCCTCAGAGGTGGGTATTTTTAATATCCCTGTTTACAGCTGAGAAAGCTGAGGCCAGCATTTTATAATAAGTGGTAGAGCAGGGGATCCATTCTGGGCAGTCTGACTTCAGAGCCAATGTTCTTGAACTTCACCCTATGCTGCCTCCAGTAAATTGAGTTCAGGGACTTGACACAGTTGAAAATACAGTCCACCATGCTTTGTGTAATATCACAAGCACAGGTGGCACTAATACATGTGTGTGCTTTTTAAAAATATGTAATAAGATAATATCGTGTAAGAATTCCCACATGAAAAGCATACCCTTGACTTTCTCCATTAGAAAATATATTCTTCCTGTTTTATAGACATAGGAACAGAATTAACTTCATATTTTGACAGGTTTTTTTAGAGATATGAGATACAATTTTGTGTAACTAAGAACATAAGACGGGGGCTGTGTGTATGTGAGTGGAAGTGGGTGTCAGTGTAAGGGAGGAGGATGGGAATACAGGGAAGTGCAAAGCCCTGAAGCCTTGCTGGCTTCAGTCCTCCCTTCCCACAGATTAACAAGCCCATGGAGGAACACTGGAACACACTGAGGAATTCGTTCTTAGTAGTAATTTTTTTTTTTTTTGCTCCATTTTGTTTCATATTAGTCTCTTACCACATAGGAATACGAAATTATCACACATTAATCTGTTACCTCACTGGAATTGTGTTTGTAAGTTTTTGTAGATATCAGATATGTATTATGTTAAAAAATAACTCTCTGACGTTATGATTATAGGTGAGTGAGCTGAAGATTCAGAATTTTTAGTATTTCATTACGATTGCAGTTACACAGCCAGGATTAAAATTCGTGAATATTTTATTTCCTGCCCAGAATGCTGTAGTTCTTGTATTCAATTTGTTTCTTATAATTATATGTAACATATTTTACTTCTGATATTGGTGAAGTTTCAAAGTTGTTCAATTCCAGCTCATTCTGTTTATTTCTAAAAAGGCCATTGGGGGAAAATTTATCTTGAGTACTTGGTATAAAACACTTCTTTGGTTGTTACAGTCACGACAGTGTTTCATGCTGCCCAGATACATCTCCATGTGCCATTTGACAATATGTGAAGGAGACCTTGTTAGATTCCCAGACTGTAGAGAACTGTATTCCTGTCCAGTTGAGATGAAAGAGAAACTGAGACCTCTTTTTCTTTGTCCACAGGACTGTCACTGCAAGCGAAACAACATGCAGAAAAAGCCAAACAAATCCTCGCCAACTCCATTGTGCCTCCCTATAACGAGAATACAGATGTTTTCAAGTTTTCCATTGAGCTTTTCCATACCATGGGCAGAGCTTTACTCTCCCTTCAAAAGTATCCTTTTGCCTCTAACTTTTACAAATAGAAATACTATTCATATAATACTTATGTGCCAAGTAAAAAGCTGATGCTGATGGATAACTTAGGAAGTGTGATTGGAAGTATGGGAACCAAGGAAGTTCAGGACATGGGGTGTAGAATCTAGAACCAAGTGGAAAGTTTCCTGAACACAATTTAGATTTAAGGAAGCTTCAGAGAATTTGACAAAAGCAGAGAGACTTTCAAAGGAGCTGCTACAATGTGGAAGGATTATAAAGGAAGAATGGATAGAAATTGAAGCACGGATCAGATTATCATTTGCACAGTAAGTTTCAAGTTTAGGATTTTGCTTACATGATGGCTGGAGGCTCTTTGCCAGTAGAATCTGTCTCAGGTAGGAGGAGCATCTCCATGAGGCTGCGGCTATGGCTTCTCCAGAGGCCACTGCGTAAAAGTAAAAGAGGAGCACAGTCATGTCAGAGCAGCCCTAACCAAGGCATCCATCAGTGACACTTTTCACTTTCTATGGAGTGCCCTCATATCCACCCTGGGTCCCGGAGTTCTGATCATTATTCTCTTGACTTTCTTTTTACCTGCTCTCCCTCCTCACCCCCAGCCCCTACACCCTTCTCTTCCTCCCTCCGTTCCTTTTTTCCCTGCCCTGCTCTGGTCTAAAATGCTTCAACAGGTTGCTTTTATGATGAAAACCTAAAAGGAGAAAGATCTTAAACATATCTGAATCCATGATAATGAAAGGATTGTTCTTTGTTCCTCGCCTTACTCCATACTCACCAAGTAAACTCAGCTGGAAGAGATATGAAGAGAAAGGTTCTGCGTAGTTAGTACTTTTATCTCTCTCCAAAGGGCAACCTAAGCCAATTCCTCAGAGTATTGGGGTGACAGAGTTTGCCCACACTCTTTGGAAAGATGGACTTGTGCAGAGGAAAAGATGAAGAAAGGTCTGTGTTGGAAGAGGCAGAGAATCCCAGTTGACCTACATGGCTTCCCTCAGCCAAACCTGGAAGAATTCAGTTTACCTTCCTAACTAGATTGTATGTGTAAGTTGATTCCCAAGACAACTCAGAGAACCCACGGAATCATTTTAAGAAAATTGCTAGGAAAGGGCCCCAGGAGAACACACCTAATGCTTCCATGTGAATGGAAAATGGGAAGAACCAACTTTGACTCATCCAGTTAAAGGTATTTCTTTTGTGATCACAATTCCCCTTGTTCTTTTGTTTTTCTTGAGTGGTTTTTGAACTGCAAGTGCAGAGCTCATTCGTCTGTGCAAATTCTCTGGTATGGATTTTTAAATTAATTTTTTCCCTTCATTTCTGATTTTTTCTCTCATTCTCCTACACACACATCATAGATAAATACTTTAATGATGGCTTATGTTTTTGAGTATGTATCTCTGAGTAACAAATAGTATTGTTTTACATATTTATGTGTTTAAAATTGCTATAAATTTGGCTGAGCACAGCGGCTCACACCTGTAACCCCAGCACTTTGGGAGGCTGAGGCAGGTGGATCACAAAGTCAGGAGTTCAAGACCAGCCTTGCCAACATGGTGAAACCCCATCTCTACTTAAAAATACAAAAATTAGCTGAGCATGGTGGCGCATGCCTGTAATCCCAGCTACTCAGGAGGCTGAGGCAGGAGAAATTGCTTGAACCTGGGAGGCAGAGGCTGCAATGAGCCGAGACCTCACCACTGCACTTCAGCCTGGGCGACCGAGTAGGACTCTGTCTCAAACAAAAAGAAAGGAAGAAAGGGGGGGGGGGGGGGGGGGCGGAGAGAGAGAGAGAGAAAGAGAAAGAGAGAAAGAAAGAGAGAAAGAAAGAAAGAGAAAATTCCTATAAATTTGTAGCATATGTGTCATTCTGCTTGTTACTGTTTTCCACTCAACATGTTTTGGTTGTTGCCTGGATTTTAGTTCATTGCTTCTGGTTCCTGTATAATTCTCCATAAAATGCATTTGTTGCATTTTGTTTGTACATCCTCCTAACAATAGACATTCAGCTTGTCCCCAGCTCTCTGCTGCCACAGCAGTGCTGCCATGACCATTCTTACACAGCTTCACTTATAGGGGGCTAAGCGACACTTTTTCTGAGGTTTATATCCCAGGGGTGGTATTACTTTTCTGAGGTTTATATTCCAGGGGTGGTACTGAGTACAAACAAACTTTAAGTGCACCAAGCACCAGCCAACCACGACACCCATCTGCATTTGCATTCCCACTTGCAGAGCGGGTGGGTTCCTAGCACACCCCTGGCAATATTTGACATTGTTGATCTTTGCCAACCTGGTGCATATAACATGCTATCTAATTATTTAAGTTCTGTTTATATTTCTCCTATTAGTGAGTCTGAATACTTTTCATATACATCTTAGCCACTTGGGATTCTCCTTCTATGAATTGCCTGTTAGTATTCCTTCTCATTTTTATTTTACAGTTTCCTGTACCTTTCCTATTGATAATCAGGGTTTTCTTGTATATTATAAATATTAATGATATAAATATTTTCTTATATCTATTGCCCACTTATTAATTTTGTCTATGGTGTTCTTCATGGCTTAGAAATTATTAATTTTGCTTCACTCAAATCCATTCATTTTCACCTTATGATTTATGCTTTGGGAGTCTGGTTAGAAAGTCTTTTCCAGCTAAATATCAAAAATATTCTCTAAAATTTCCTTCCAAGACCTACTTTAACTCTACTCCATATATTTTATCATGAAGCATTAGCACTGTCATAACTTCTTAGTATTTCATAACTCCATTTATAAATTATTCTTTAGTCCAAGGATCATTCAAATGATGTGTGTTTTGGTTTGCAGTTATGAGAGTTTTCAAGATATCTTGATGTTACTGATTTTTAATTGTATTGTGTTGTTATATATATCCTGAAGCTATTTTGTTGGGGTGAGAGGAGGAGAGTTTAACAGCCTCATATCTTCTTAACCTATCACTTTATTGGTTAGTTGACCTTGTCCTTTTTTGTCTCCTACATCTATTCTGTCTGATATTATATCCTAGCTCTCTTTTAGTATATATTTTCCTACAATACCTTTTAAAAAATATTTATTTGGGTTTAAATTTCCTTTTCTCCTACCAATTTTATGTCCCTTTCTTTTTCCTTACTTGCTTTCTTTTAGATTAATTAAATATTTCTGTCATTCCATTTTATACCCATTAATTTGCAGGTTATACACTCTTTTCTCTTGTTTTTTCTTTTATTTCTTCTTTTCTTTGTTTTATACGGGGTCTCACTCTATTGCTCAGACTAGAGTACAGTGATGGGTTCATGGCTCACAGCAGCTTCAACCGCCCTGGGCTCAAGCAATCCTCTTATCTCAGCATCCTGAGTAGCTTGGACTCCAGGTGTGTGCCACCACACCCAGCTCACTTTTTGTATTTTTTGTAGAGATGAGATTTCACTATGTTGCCCAGTCTGGTCTTGAACTCCTGAGCTCAAGCAGTCCACCCACTTTGGCCTCCCAAAATGCTGGGATTACAGGTATGAGCCACCATGCCTGGCTTTGTTATTTTCTTTTTATTCTAGTAGTTACCATGGAGTTTGTCATTTATATCCCTGATTTATTAGAATCTAAGTGTAAATTAATCATTTAACTACTTCCTGAACAATGCAAGGACCTTTGAGCATGCCAGCACTCTTTATCCTCTCTGCTTGGTGCTGTGTTGTCCTGTATTGAAATCATCGTGTATCTTATACTGCAGACAATATGTGTAATACATATAACTGACAAAGGGCTTGTATTTGAAATCTATAAAGAACCCTTATGTATCAGTTAAACAAACACACATAACTGGATAGAAAGATGGGCAGGAGGCTGGGCGCAGTGGCTCATGCCTGTAATCCCAGCACTTTGGGAGGCCAAGGTGGGTGGAACACCTGAGGTCAGGAGTTCAAGACAGCCTGGCCAACATGGCGAGACCCTGTCTCTACTAAAAATACAAAAATTAGCTAGGTGTGGTGGCGGGTGCCTGTAATCCCAGCTACTTGGGAGGCTGAGGCAGAAGAATTGCTTGAACCCGGGAGGCGGAGGTTGTGGTGAGCCAAGATTGTGCCATTGCACTCCACCCTGGGCAACAAGAGCAAAACTCCGTCTCAAAAAAAAAAAAAAGAAGAAGAAGAAGAAAGAAAAGAAAGAGAAAGATAGGCAGGAAACTTTTCCCAAAAAAGAACACCCATATAGCAAATAAACCTATCAAAAGGTGTTCTAGCTCATCAGTCATTAGAAAATGAAAACTAGAATCATAAGATATGGCTGGGTGTGGTGGCTCATACCTGTAATCCCAGCCCTTTGAGAGGCTGAGGCAGAAGGATAACCTGAGCCCTGGAACTCAAGACCAGCCTGGGCAAGATGGGGAGACCCCCATCTCTGCAAAAATATTTTTTAAATTATCCAAGTGTGGTGGTGCTCACCTGTAGTCCTAGCTACTCAGGAGACTCAGGTGGGAGGATCTCTTGAGCTCAGGAATTTGAATTTGCAGTGAGCTATGCGACACCACTGCACTCCAGCCTGGATGACAAAGCAAGACTGTGTCTCTTTAAATTAATAAATAAATAAAGTCATAAGATACTATCACATTCCCACTAGATTGGCTAAAAAAAATTTTAAGACTAATAAAACCAAATATTTGGAAGGATGTGGTTCTCTGATATGCTCTTTCATATACCATTATTTCAAATACATTTGGTGTAACTACTTTAGAAAACTATTTGGCATTGTCTCCTAAATTTGAACATTTGCATACCCTTTGATCCAGTAGTATCACTACTAAATTATATGCCCAACATATGCATGTTTTCACCGAAAGACATAGCCAAGAATGTTCAAAGCTACATTATTTGTAATAGCCAAGAGTTGGAAACAGCCTAAAGGTTCAACAAAAGTAAAACAGAAAAAATGTGATCTGTTAATATAAATAAAATGATTAAAACTACTCCTAAGCTTAACAGCTTGAATGGCTCTCACAAACAATGTTTAGTGAAAGAAGCCAGATGCAAAAGAATCATACTGTACGATTCCATTTATATAACTGGAGGAGGAAGAAGGTCGTTAGTGACTGGGAGGGCTTTACCAGTCCAGAATCCCTTCCTGCCAAAAGTTAGGTATTCTGTCTTATAAGATAGGAAATACACAATTCAGATATCCAAGATATAATATTTATTGCATTTGTTGAGACCTGATTAATATATCAGTATTTAATATTGAGCGGTGTTGCTGTGAAAAAGAGTAAATGATCCTCTGGCACCTCCTCTGAGTGCCTTCCAAATTAGCAGTACCAAGCCTTGCCAGCAGATGGCGGGCTCTGTACACATCTGGGCTGAATAGCCAAGGAGCATTTAAGTTAATCTTCCAGACTCTTCTACAAAGTTACTTTTGTGTTTAACCAAGTTGTTTCAAAGTTTGCTACTTCTTTTCATCCTAATTCTTCACCCTGATATAATCACCGCAATGTGCATGCTTAAACTATAATTTTCATTCAATTACTTTGCTTTGTTTCCTTATTGAAATGTATTTTGTCCAAATCGATCTGTTTTAGAAATTAACACGGTGTTTTGGGTCTATGCACTTCTGTAGTTACAGTTGAACCGTGAGGGCCTTTTCTTTTGCCAGGTCTTGGAAGTGGAAGGCCAAGATAATTTCACAGGCAGCGCTCATAGGATTTATGTCCCCCTTTTTCTTTTTCTTTTTTTTTTTTTTTTTTTTTTTTTTTTTTTTTTTTGGAGATAGGGTCTTAACTCTGTTGCTCTGGCTGGAGTGCAGTTTCACAGTGACAGCTCACAGCAGCCTTGACCTCCTGGGCTCAAGCAGTCCTCCCCTCTCAGCCTCTTGAGGAGCTGGGACTACAGGCACGTGCCACTGCACCCAGCTAATGTTATTTTTTTTGTAGAGACAGGGTCTCACTACTATATTTCCCAGGCTGGGCTCAAGCGATCCTCCTGTCTCGGCCTCCCAAAGTGTTAGAATTACAGGCGTGAGCTACTGCACTCAGTCCTATGTCCCTCTTAAAAGGATATCTTTTAGTGTATCCCCTTCCTCCTCCTGCCTGTCCTTTTATGGTGCCCGTTGCAACAGCCCAGTGCCTTTCTCCTTGGGCTGACAGATAAGTGCTGTGCTGCAGGGTGACTCATGCTCCATGCCTCCCATCCCTGAATATGGCCTGAAACTTCTCCCCTTCTTCCTCTCCTCTGTTCCAGCGCTACTTCATACATTAATGGTTTGTTAACTTTGGAGAGTGAATCCAAATCATGTATTCCTGTGTGCGCAGTTATATGTCTTTAAATCTGGTAAGGAAAGTCACTTGCAAAAATGGGCAAATTTATCCCCAGTGTCGAGAATTATTTTCTATCCTGGTTACCGATAGAAGCCCAGAGAGAAATAGTTGACTTTGTATATACAGGCATACGCCGTTGCACATGCATGCACAGACACACACACACACACACACCCCTCTTTAAATTATCTTTCTGTGCACCATGATGATGATGATCTGTTGAGACTATTGCTCCAGAACATGTGATTTTCCCCCAGCTCTCTCTGACTGCTTGACATGTCCTTGAAGTCTCCCACAGCTTGTCCAGCGAACACTTTGCCTGGCATGACTGTGCTGAACTAACTCAGGAATGAGTAAACACTTTTATTTCCTCAGACCATCAACAAGACACCTCCCAGGTATTTCTAAGCAGTGTGCCATGGTGTCATTAACAATGTAGGCTTTGGGCCTGGTATGGTGGTTCATGCCTGTAATCCCAACACTGGGAGGCTGAGATGGGAGGATCGCTTGAGGCCAGGAGTTTGAGACCAGCCTGGTCAACATAGTGAGACCCCATCTCTATTTAAAAAAAAAAAAAAATGTAGTCTTTGGAGTCAGAAGCCCTGGGTTCAAATCAGTGTTCATTCAAAATTCCCAGCTGTAGAACTTGGGCAGATCTCGTGCTTCCCGGGAGCCTCACTCTCCTCTCCTGTTGAAGTGGGAATAATAAGACCTCCAGGGGTTGCTGTGACAATTAAAAAGATTTTACTTTAAAGCATCTAGGTGCATGGGAGACCCTCAGAAACAAGCAAGAAAGCAAGAAAAGGGCAACTATAATTATCATTACGATCTAATTGAACATTTTGCTTTCTGCTGTTTCATCTCAGAGGTGATTTTAAATCAAGTACTTATATCACATATTAAGGTTTTGTACTTCAAGACTGCCCTTGGTGTGCAACTTTTTTCTGCATTTTTTCCCTATACCCTCGGAAGGCTACATTTTGTTTTCTTTGCTCTCCTGAATCATCTAAGCTAAAATCAGATAAGTACATACTTAACTTCTTTTTTTAAAAAACAGTCTCTGTCACCCAGGCTGGAGTGCAGTGGCATGATCTTGGCTCACTGCAACCTCCACCTCCCAGGTTCAAGCGATTCTCCTGCCTCAGCCTCCCGAGTGGCTGGGATTATAGATGTGTACCACCACGCCCGGGTTAATTTTTGTATTTTTAGTAGAGACAGGGTTTCACCATGTTGACCAGGCTGGTCTCAAACTCCTGACCTCAAGTGATCCACCTGCTTCGGCCTCCCAAAGTGCTGGGATTACAGGCATGAGCCACTGCACCCAACCTGTATATGCTTATTTCCTTAAGCTTGATTTTCTTTGTCTTGCTCTCTCTTGATTCAGTGAAGTCATGAGATTTGGAAAGTGATTCTAACACAAGTTTTCCAAAGGGAAAGGGGAGGAGAAGGTTTCTCCCTTAACTCATACTTCCTAGGAGGGAGGAGAAGATAATGGAGAAGTGATGTGGCAAGGAGAGCAGAGTACATATCTACCTGCCATCACCTTGTTAAGATGATGGGGTTCTACTTAGTTCCATAAGCTGCTCCAGAAATGCTTCCCAGTGGAATTTTTGATACTTCAGTAATAACCTTTGCTTTTAGATCCCATAGTCATCCCCAAATTGGTCCAGTCAGAAATTTTAACATCTAACTTTTGCTTTCTGGACTCAGCGTTTAAAAAAAAATTTTTTAGTTGTTACCATCACCTCAGGTTCCTTGATGTCTGAGTTGCATTTTCTCTGCTTCTGTCTTTTGGGCATAAAGGCTCTAACAAATGCTCATATGTTCAAAGTCCTGCTCCCTTGCTTGCTCCCTGCTCTTCTCCAGCAGACATGTTTCTCCTGTCAGCTCCTCCTATGGTACACTATGTGCCTAGAATAGTTTTTGCTTACCTAACAAGGAAGGAAATTGCTTGTTTTCTCTGGCGCTCTTCCTAATCCTATATTTCTGTGATTGAAGAGATGCTCTTAACTTACACAAGTCTGATTTTTTTTTTAATTATTTTTTTCAATGTAGGGAAGCTAAAGAAAAACCACATGGCACAGGTTACTTTCATATACTTTATCTGCTTTCTATTTCTTGAATCTCCTAAAGCTTTAATGTTTTAGAGCACTGCATTTCTGTCTTTCCCTTTCTGATATTATACCCTTCTAATGTATATTTTCCTAAACAGATAAGAATAATGATTTAAATAGTAATGTTTTAAAATAACATGTCATTAGTATTAATATGTAACATAAATATATAATCATGTATCTCTAAATACACAGTATATAATAATATATATCAAATAATAGGCTGGGCACAGTGACTTACACCTGTAATCCAAGAATTTTGGGAGGCCAAGACAGGCGGATCATTTGACCCCAGGAGTTCAAGACAGCTTGGGTAACATGGCAAAACCCTGTCTCAAATTAATACAACTAATACAAAATCACTAATACAAAAAATTAGCCAGGCGTGGCGGCATGCACTTGTAGTCCCAGCTATTCCTGAGGCTCAGACGGGAGGACTGCCTGAGACCAGGAGGCAGAGGTTGCAGTGAGCAAAGATCATGCCACTGGACTCCAACCTGGGTGACAGAGTGAGACCCCTTCTCAAAAATACAATAATAGGCCGAGCGCGGTGGCTCACGCCTGTAATCCCAGCACTTTGGGAGGCCAAGGCGGGCGGATCGCGAGGTCAGGAGATCGAGACCATCCTGGTGAACACGGTGAAACCCCGTCTCTACTAAAAATACAAAAAAATTAGCCAGACATGGTGGCGGGTGCCTGTAGTCCCAGCTACTCGGGAGGCTGAGGCAGGAGAATGGCGTGAGCCCAGGAGGCAGAGGTTGCACTGAGCTGAGATCGCGCCACTGCACTCCGGCCTGGGCGACAGAACGAGACTCCATCTCAAAAAATATATATATATATATGTGTGTGTGTGTGTGTGTGTGTGTGTGTGCATACATATATATATGTGTGTGTATATATATAAATAAAATAATGATGATATTTTTAAAAACCACACCAGCTACCAATTATTGACCACCTTCTGTCAGGCTTTTGCTAAGTGCTTTACAGATGTCATCTCCTTTCATCCTTAGTCCTCTGTATGTAGTGGATACTGTTAGTATTCCCATGTTCAAATGTAACATCTAAGACGGAGAGAAGTGAGGTCACTTCCAGGGTCACACAGGCAGGAAGTGATGAAGCTGGAAAGTGGCCCAGCAGAGCCCTGCCTATTCAATGCTAGTGTCCAAGTTCCTAACCATGGCACAGATTACATTTACTGATGTAGACTGGAAACCGCACAATGCATTCAGCAGAGCAAAGCCTTTACCTGTATTGTCTCAGGTGATAAAAAGAGGCCCAGATGTAACTCTTTTCTCATGTTGGCTATGGAAAATCCCATTTGTTACCTTTTGGGATTGGTTTCTCATCAGATTCTGATCAGCGATATTCCCATAAAGCCTTTCCTTTATACTGGTGCTCAGTATTCTTGCCAAATTCTAGAGCTTTTAAAAGGAAACTCTGTTGCCTTAGTAATACCAGAAATTGCATTGTTTATTGCTTGTTAAAACAAGTCTCCATCCCTGTGAGATCTGAAACTTGTCTGCAATGAGATAGTGTCTCCTCTTGTGCTCTGTAGAATTAGTGTGTATATATTTTCTTTCAATAAAATATGCCATGGCTTAAGTTGTGCACCTGCCAAATTAACATACTGCCACATTCTGTTATTTAACATTTTCTGTCTTTTCATCTGTCTAGTGTATCTCTTAAGCTACCAAGTACATTGTGGGTACACTAGATAATAAATCCTTAAAGCATCCCTGGCAGGGAGATAGAAATGGAAAGGAGAAAATATTGCTCTCTCAAACATTACATATGAGAAAATGGAAACACACAAGATTACCCAAAATTAACTGATGCTTTAAGTAAGTTGTAGATGGATGTAAGACTATAATTTAGTTATTTCTTGATGTAGTACTCTCAATTCCTTTTTTATTAAATATATTATAAAACTACAGTAATTTTATTTTCCATTTTGCCTTTTCTTTTATGTGAATAATGTACTCACAATGAACTTCAGAAGGCTCATTGTGGGTTGCATTAGCTTGATAGCCTCCATTTCTGGCTGTGTTAGTACCGGGACCATGAAATAGCCTGCAACAGCAACCTTCAGTGAGGGGCAGGATGTGCTTCATTCTTTGTACAATTGCATGTTATATTCATCTTTTTAATAAAATATTTTAGGCACCTATATATGTAGTATTGTTATATAAATTTTGTAGTGTAAAGAATAGTATACGCACTACTAAGCTTACAAAATCTATTTCTGATCAAAGAAAGCTTGTTATACATTCTTCCCAATACCATTTTATTCCCATACATTATAGGCAATTATTATGCTGAAATTGGGTGTTTTTCATTCCTCTGAATGTTTTTGTACCTTTACTGTGTATATGTATAGCATATATATATGTGTGTGTGTATATATGTATAAAATTTTCATATTTTTAAACTTTATATGTATGTTTCCTTCTGTAACTTCCTTTTTTCCCATTACATCTGTATTTTTGAGATATATCTCTACCAACTGATATAATCCAGCTCTAGTCTTTTCATTTTAGACCTCCATATGGTGTTTAATTGTCTGACTTTCCCCTAATTTAATTGTCTGTTTTGATGAGGGTGAACATGTGAATTATTTCCAATATTTTACTACTATAAACACTACTTTCATGATCATTCTTATATAAGTCTCTTTGGGCACATATGCAGGATTATCTCTGAGGTATATTCCCAGGAGTAGAATTGTTTACTTGACAAGCATCTGCATCTTCAATTTTACTGGGTTTACCAAACGCTTTCTAACAATTTTTGCTTCCACCAGCAGGGTGTATAAATTGTTACTCAACATCCTCAGGCTTCTTATAGTTCTCAATTATATAGATGCAAAATTATATCTTATGGTTTATTTATTTATTTAATTTGAGATGGAGTCTCGCTCTGTCACCCAGGCTGGAGTGCAGTGGCATGAGCTCAGCTCACTGCATCCTCCACCTCCCAGGTTCAAGCAATTCTCATGCCTCACCCTCCTGAGTAGGTGGGATTACAGGCACATGCCACCAAGCCAACTAATTTTTGTATTTTTAGTAGAGATGGGGTTTCACCATAGCCAGGCTGGTCTCGAACTCCTGACCTCAAGTGATCCACCTGCCTCAACCTCCCCAGAGTGCTGGGATTACAGGTGTGAGACACCACACCCGGCCCTTATGGTTTCTTTAATTGAATTTTTCTGATAGGGAAGTTAAATATCTTTTTATATGTTTGCTAGACATTTGGAATTCTTGTTCTGTGAATTATCTATTCACATGTTTTGCTTATTTGCTACTGAGCTATTTGCATTTTTCCTAAAAATTGGTGGATAGTCTTCATATTTCTGGAAACAAGTTATTTGCTGTTTACATATGTTGTGTGTACTTCAGATGTGTAGTTTGCCTTGATTTTTGATGCACAGGAGTTTTTATTTTTAATATGATCAATTTTACTTATGTTTTCTGTTCTTATTTGTATACATATTAGAAATCCTTCCCTACTCAAAGACACAGGGTTACTTTTCCATGTGTCTTCTCTCAAACATATCAGTTTTTTTTTTTTAATTTAGGACTCCTAAACAGCCATTGGGGCAATGAAGAAATTAAGAATGAAATTAAAAATTTTCCTGAAACAAATGAAAATGGAAACATAACATACCAAAGCATATATAATACAGTAAAAGCAGTACTACGAGGGAAGTTTATAGCAATAAACACTTACCTCCAGAAAGTGGAAAACCTTCAAATAAACAGCCTAATAATGTGTCATAAGGAACTGGAAAATCAAGAGCAAACTAAACCTCAAATTCAGATTTAAAAAAATAATAAAAATCCAAGCACAAATAAATAAAATTGAGACTAAAAAAATTCAAAAGATGAATATAACAAAAAGTTTGTTTAAACGAAATCAACAAACCTTTACCAGACTAAGAAAAACAGAGAGAAGATCCAAATAAATAAAATCAGAGACACAAAAGAAGATAATACAACTGCTACCACAGATATTTAAAGGATCATTAGAGACTATTATGAGCAACTATGTGTAATAAACTGGAAAACCTAGAATAAATGGATAAGTTCCTAGGCACATAAAACCTGTTACAATTGAACCATGAAGAAATCAGAAACCTGAATAAACCAATAAGTAACAGGATAAAAGCAATGATAGAATGTCTTCCATCAAAGAAAAGCCCAAGATCTGGTAGCTTCTGTGCTAAATTCTACCACACATTTTAAGAAGAACTAATATCAATCCTATATAAACCGTTCCAGAAAATTGAGGAGGAAGCAGTACTGCCAAACTCATTCTATGAGAGCAGCAGTATCTCAATACCAAAACCAGATGAAGACATATCAAAAAAGAAAACTATGGGCCAATATCTCTGATGAATATGGATGCAAAATCCTCAAACCAAATTTAGCTACACATTAAAAGGATCATTCATGTTGATCAAGTGGAATTCATCCCAGGGATGCAAGGATGGTTCAATATACACAAATCTGTAAATATGATACCTCACATCAACAAAATGAAAGACAAAAACCATATGATCATTTCAATAGATGCTGAAAAGGCATTTGATACAATTCAACATCCCTTCATGATAAAAACAAGGACTTAAAGGAACTTACTTAACTTACTTAAAGGAACATACCACAACACAATAAAAGCCATAAAGCCATATATGACAAACCCACAACTAGTATCATACAGAACAGCGAAAAACTGAAAGCCTTTCCTCTAAGATCTGGGACAAGACAAGGATGCCCACTTTTACCATTTTTATTCAACATAGTACAGAAAGCTCTAGCCCAAGAAGTTAGGCAAGAAAAAATAAATAAATGACATTCAAATTAGAAAGGAAGAATTCAAATTATCCTTGTTTGTAGATGATATGATCTTTTATTCAGGAAAACCTATAGATTCTACCAAAAAGCTATGAGAACTGATCAACAAATTCAGTAAAGTTGCAGGATACAAAATCAACATACAAAAATCAATAGCATTTCTGTATGCCAACAGCTAACAATCTGAAAAAAAAAAAAAAAACCAAGACAGTAATCCCATTTACAATAGCTACAAAAAAAAATACGTAGCAACAAATAAGATAAAATAGTTAAGAATAAACTTAACCAAAAAAGAGAAAGATCTCTACAATGAAAACTATAAAACATTGATGACAGAAAATGAAGAGGACATACAAAAAGATTTCATGTTCATGGATGGAAGTGTCAATACTGTTGAAATGTGCATATAACCCAAAGCAATCTACAGATTTAATGCATTCTCAGAATATCAACTCTCATTATCAAAATGCCAATTACATTCTTCATTGAAATAGAAAAAAAAATCATAAAATTTGTGTGGAACCACGAAAGTCCCAAAAGAGTCAAAGAAATCCTGACCAAAAAGAACAAAGCTGGAGGCCTCACATTATCTGACTTCACACTATACTACAGATCTATAGTAACCAAAACAGCATAATACTGGCATAAAAATAGACACATAAACCAATGGAACAGAATAGAAACCCCAGAAATAAATTCATGCATTTACAGTCAACTCATTTTTGACAAAGGTGCCAAGAACATACACTGGGAGAAATATAGTGTCTTCAACAAGTGGTGCTGGGAAAACTGAATATCCATATGCATAAGAATGAAACTAGACCCCTAGCTCTTGCTATATGCAAAAATTGAATTATAATTCATTAAAGACTTAAATCTGGCCAGGAACTGGGGCACATGCCTGTAGTCCTAGCACTTTGGGAGGCCAAGGCAGGAAGATTGCTTGAGCACAGGAGTTCAAGACCAGCCTGGGCAACATGGTGAAACTCCATCTTTACAAACAAACAAAATTAGCCAGGTGCATATTGGTGTGCACCTATAGTCCCAGCTACTCTGGGGCCTAAGGTGGGAGAATCATTTGAGCCCAGGAGGTTGAGGCTGTAGTGAACCATGATCGCACCACTGCACTCCAGCCTGGGCCACAGAACAAGACCTGTCTAAAAAAAAGAAAAAGAAAAAAGAAAAATCTTACATCTAAGACTGAAACTCTGAAACTACTGGAAGAAAATATTGAGAAAACACTCCAGAAAATCGGTCGGGGCAAAGATTTCTTAAGGAAGACCTCAAAAACGTAGGCAACCAAAGCAAAAGTGGACAAACGGGAACACATCAAGCTAAAAGGCTTCTGCATAGCAAAGGAAACAATTAACGAAGTGAAGAAACAATCCACAGAATGTGTGAAAATACTTGCAAACTACCCATCTGTCAAGGGATTACTAACCAGAATAAATAAGGAGTTCAAACAACTCAATAGAAAAAGACAACCTGATTTTAAAATGAGCAAAAGATCTGAATAGACATTTCTCAAAAGAAGACATGCAAATGACCAACAAGTATGTGAAAACATACTCAGTATCACTGATGATCAGAGAAATGCAAATCAAAACTACAATGAGATATCGCGCCCCAATTAAAATGCCTTCTATCAAAAAGGCAGTAACGGATGCTGGTGAGGATGTCGGGAAAGGGGAACACTCATACACTGTTGGTGGGAATGCAAGTTAGTACAGCCACTATGGAGAATAGTGTGGAAGTTCCTCAGAAAACTAATAATAGAACTACCATGTGATCCAGCCATCTCATTACTTAGTATATACCCCCCCAAAAAGGAAATCAGTGTATCAAAAGAAATATCTGCACTCCCATGTTTATTGCAGCACTATTCACAACAGCCAACCTAGGACTCAACCTAAGTGACAATCAGTGGATGAATGGATAAAGAAAATGTGGTAGATATACATAATGGAATATTACTTAGCCATTAAAAAAGAATGAAATCCTATCATTTGCAGCAAAATGGATGGAACTGGAGGACATTATGTTAAGTGAAATAAGCCAGGCACAGAAAATATCACATTTTCACTCAAATGTGGGAGCTAAAAAGATTTAAAAAAAAAAGAAAAAAGAAAAATTGAACTCATGGAGATAGCAGAATGATGGTTACTACAGGCTTTGAAGGGTAGTAGGGAGCTGGAGATGAAGAGGGGAAAGCTATTGGGTATAAAAATATAGGTGATTAGTGGGAATAAGACCTAATGTTTGGTAGTACAATAAGTTGACTATAGTTAACAATATTTTATTGTATATTTTTAAATAACTAAAAGAATGGAACTGGAATGTTCCTAACACAACGAAATGATAAAAATGCTTGAGGTGATGGGTATGCTGATAACCCTGATTCAGTCATTAACTTTGTGTGCTTATATCAAAATTTTACATCTACTCCATACATATATACAATTGTTATGTATACATAATAATTAAAAATTTTTTTTTTAATTTGTCCTCTAATCCACTTGGAACTTTGGTGTATGTGGTATGAGGGATCTCCTTTTATATATCGTTTGTTTTTATTTATGTGTTCTTACTTTTAGTGATGTGTATGTATTCTTATAAAAATTATTCTATTTTTTTTTAATTCAATTGGATAAGAAAATGCCCACCTCACTTGCACAATAGTTCCAATCAGTTTCTCTGATTTTGCCTATTATTTGGACTTTCCAAACTCTTCTATGGTTGGTGTTGGGGTGGAGCTGAAATCACAGTTGAGCCCGTTTCAACATGGGAACAAACTGAGGCTGTTGCTTATGGTGTGCACGTTGGGAGGAGGAGTAAAAGATATGATTATGTGTAGACATTTAATACTAATCTGTGTAATGTACTTCTGTCTGCAAAGCATTTTCATGAACATCTTATTCAATTCTCACAACCACCACTGTGTTTGGATGATGAAACCAAGATTCGAGACATTTTGTTCTTGTCCAAGCTTTGTCAACAAGGCTGCTCAGACTACAATTTGGGTTTTCTACTCCCGCGTACTTACAACTGATTTTCCTGCCTCTCATTTTCTGTTCTTTTCCATAACATTTTCTCTAAGAGTCAGGTATTTGAAGGATGACTTTTTGAGACCTGAAAAGGTGACCTGGTGTTAACTTGGGATGATATGCTGTGCTTTTGTCTTAAGATAGTTAGTAGGTGGCTACAAGTTTTCCATGGTCTTCACCTATTAACAAACCCCCAAACACTTTTCTTTAGTGTCTTACCTCAGGAAAGAAGGAATTTTTGATATATCAATGAATACATGCCTTGTTGTTTTCTTTTTTGCTCACTTATGAGCTTGATTACTAAACTTTAAACACGCTTTCTTTAAAAGCCATTGCCCAGATGAAATTATCTTGGTGTTTGTACTTCCTTCATTTCTCTTCTGTGACTTTTACGGGCAGTCTGGGAAACAAAGGACCCATTCTTTACTTCAGTGGCACACTGCATCATTATGAACATGAGACAGGAAAAAGATGAAGATTTTTTTCCTTCTCTCAAATATCCATGGCATTGTCTGAGTTCTCTAGGCTAAATTAGGTGGAAAAAAATCTGAAATCATTTTGGAAGTATGTAACTTTCTCTAGATTCTAGACCAGAGGTCAGCAAACTTTTTCCCTAAAAGCCCAGATAATAAATATTTCAGATATTGTAGGCCATATGGTCTCTGTGGCAACCAATGAACTGTGTCATATTTCAAAAGCAGCCATGGATGATATGTAAATGAATAGGCATGGCATTGTGCCAATAAAACTTTATTTATAAAAACAGCAGATTTGGCCCTCACACCATAATTTGCTGACCCCCATTTTTAGTTATTTAAGCTTTGTCTACCACAGAATCTAAGTATTTGGCTAAGTGATTTCTTACCAACCATATGTTTCAGAGACTCTTTCTATCACCAAAGGTTCTAATGGGTTTTCTCTTCAAATATAAAGTATGATATTTACAAAACTAAGGATTACCCACTACATTCTAAGCTCCTTCAGCATCAGGAAGGAAGCCCACAGAAAGGATGCCCAGTATTACTGGGTCACCTATTAATCTTTTTCCTTCCCAGATTAGAGTTTCTACAAGCTACAGCCCTCCTTAGTCCCTGAATTCTTCCTGTGTTTTTAAACCTCTTCACAATTATAGAAGGTATCCAGATTCATAAACTGTTCACTCAGCATTTTATTCCACTGTGGCCATCTGGACCACAGATCCAAAAAGTATCTTTACTTCCAGCAGTTAATTCCTTTGGAGAGCAAAAATAGGTGTGAAAAATACCCAGTGGTTGAGTTGAAAATAATACCTTTTTTTTGGTAGTCTTTTAGTTTTCCCTTGGGCAGCTTGGGAATCACAAGGCCTTTTGATATTAAAAGTTCTAGTGTGGAGGGCAACATAGGAGGGATTATAAATTTTGCACATAAAATTTTTCCATGAAAGAAAAGGTTCCTAATAGTCTTAACAAATATTCTGGAGAAGATTATTTTTAAATATGTGCTGTGTTTGCTAAAAAATATGTAGGCATACATTTTTTATATGAGAGATTCTTATTCTAAGAAGGTATAGAAATATTTTCCCACTGCCGCCTTTACTTATAATTTCTAAATTAGCATTTTTATGATATAAAAGTAACACATTTTCATAGAAGAAAATTTGGGATATTTAGAAAAGCACAAACAAGAAATGTAAAATTACAGTCTAACAGCTTAGAGGTAAGTATTGCTAACATAGCAATGGCTTTTGGCGTCTTTCTGTGCATATGTGTACACGCAGATTAGATATAAAGTTTTCACATGCATGAGATGATATACAGAATATTTTGGAGCCTGATTTTTCACTGAAGTATATAGAATGGGTAAACTTCTGTGTCAATAAATATGGATCAGCACTAATTTTCATGGCTACATGGCATTCCACAGTATAGACGTACTTACTGTAACCTGCTTGCATAGTCTCCTATTGGTGCATTTTAAGTGCTTTGGACTTTTCCACCATTATAGAGAATACTAAGATAAATGTTCTTGTATATATATCTTCTTGCCCTGCCAGAGTATCACTTCAAGATAAATTCCTAGAATTGGAATTAGCAAAATTGTATGTGTATGTGTGTACATATATGTGTATGATTTGATATAAAAAAGTTTATGTCCAAACTATATTCTCCTCAGCAGTTAATGAGAGTGTTTCACATCCTCCCCAGTACTGGGAAATTTCTAAAATTTCTCAACAGATCAGTTATTATCATCTCAGCATCCCTTCCTTGATGATTGCTATCCTTGTTTTGTGAAGCTCCTTCAGCAATTGTTTTGTGAAGCAACGAAGCCCACAGAAAGGAAGCCCAGTATTACTGGGTCGCCTATTAATCTTTTTCCTTCCCAGATTATACCTACCTATATAGCACTTACTATGTATTAGAGGTTATTCTAGGTGTTTTATGAATGTCAATTAATTTAATCTTCATAATAACCCAATGAAGTGTGGGCACTGTTATCCTTAACTCACAAATGAGGAAACTGAGTGACTGGAAGGTCATACATCTAGTCAGTGGTGAAGCCAAGACTTGAACCTTCCTGGTGATTCCAGAGCCCATTTTCTTAACCACCGTGCCCAGCTGGTTCTTGGAGGAAAAGCTTAGTTAGCAAGGAAACGAACCTGGACACCAGGGATCAAAGAGTCACATCCCAACTACCAGCTCACCTATATTTTCAGTATTTTCTATTTTAATTATTAAATAAAATAATTCCTTTGTTTTTTAGGGTGTGTCAAGGTCAGAAAAAATCAAAAGAAGCTTTGTCCCACTATCAAGCAGCTTTGGAATATGTTGAGATCAGTAAAGGTGAAAAAAGTCATGAGTGTGTACCCATATTGAGAGAATTAGCAGGTGTAGAGCAAGCCCTGGGACTCCACGATGTATCCATTAACCACTTCCTCCAGGTAAGCTACAAGGTCCTGGCTACCAAAGCTGTTCTAGACCCAATGCTTTTCATAGACACAAGTGGCACAGCCGCTCTGAAAATGCCTGGCTTTGTCATTTGCTATAGATAAGGACAATACTTGGCCTAGAGTAGACACTCAACAAGGGTGTTCTTATCAGATGGCCACGTGGGCAAGTGCTGATACTGGTCCCCTGTTAGTAGCTGCACAGACCACAAACAGCCTGAGATGCCCTAAAGGTGGTTTCTTTATCTTTTAATATTTATTTAGAGAGTATGTTACCAAACTGATAAGGACTCCTTTTTTCTACATTCTAAAGTCTTCACCTGAAGCCACTTGGAGTTTTATCTGTTAGCTGCTAGTCTACTTTATAAGATTCCTCAGTGAGTGTGTCCATCAGAGTTCTCCAGAGAAATAGACCAATAGCATATGTACACACAAACACACACACACAGAGACAGAGAGATTTTTTGTTGTTGTCTTTGATTTTTTTTTTTTTTTTTTTGAGAGTCACAGTTTCATCATGTTGCCCAGGCTGGTTTCAAACTCCTGGGTTCAAGTGATCCTCCTGCCTCAGCCTCCCAAAGTGCTGGGATTACAGGCATGAGCCACCAGGTCCGGTCTCTCTTAAGGAACTGACCCATGCAATTTAGGGGCTGGTAAGTCTGGAATCCACAGGACAGGCCGTCAGTCTGGAAACTCAGGAAGGATTTCTGTGTTGCAGTCTTGCAGCAGAATTTCTTCTAGAAACCTCAGTTTTTCACTCTAGGTCTTCAACTGATTAGATGAGGGCCACCAATATTATCCATCTCCTTTAAAATCAATTGATTGTGAATATTAATCACATCTACAAAATACTGTGTATTCACTGCAACACCTAGACTAGCGTTTGACCAAACAATCTGGCCCCATAGCCTAGCCAAGTTCACATGTAAAATTAACCATAATAGTGAGTTTTATGTCTTTATATTGTATCATGCCAAAGATACTTATAAAAAAGTTTTTCTGATAATTTTTTCCTGTAAAAGTTTTAAGATACAGACCAATCTATTCTTGTTATTTGAAATGAGATACAGTGACAAGGTCCTGAGAGTATTTCATTAATATTTCTTATTGTAATTTGTCTGACAATTTATACTCCTACTCACAGTTTGTTAGAGTGCCCCTTTTTCTCACTTTATCTAGATTGTCTCTTTTAATCATGATTACCACCCCATGACACATTATTATTTCCCATCTATAGATAAGGAAGCCAAGAATTAGAGAGGTTGAGTGATATGCCCAGGAGTACACACCCAATAAATGGCATGCTCTCATTCAAAACCAGTACTTTTTAGAAAGATTGTTCTGGCTGATTTGTAGAGAATGGATTGGGGAAGTTGCGCCAACCATAGAACTGGACCACTTAGGAAGCTACTGAGGTAGCCAAACGTAAGAATGATGGTAGCTTGAACTAGGATGAAGATAGTGGGGATGAAGAGAAGTAGATGGATGTAGGAAAGATTTAGGAGGCAGAATTGATAGGACATAGAGATTGATTGGATGTGGGGGAGAGAAGGAAGGGAAGAGTCATGGATGACTCCCAGGTTTCTGGCATGGACTGCTGAGTAGATGTTTGTGCCGTTTCTACCAGGGAACTGGTGTGTGACTGGGTGATGGAGAGATGGCAAGCTGTGTTTTAGATGATGAGTTTGAGATGCCTGTGAGGCATACAAGTGGAAATGACAATAGGCAGTTAGATAATCGGGGCTGGTGCTCAGAATATAGGTCAGAAAGTTATCCCCTTACACGTAGTGATTGCCCTGGGAGAGGATGAGATCACCTAGGGAGAGTTGATGGAGGGAGAAAAGAACCAATGACAGATTCTTGAGAAATTTCAGTATTCACGACTGAAGTAAAGAAGGATTACCTAGCAAATGAAACAGAGAAAGATTGCCAGGAAAACAGGGAGGAAAAGGAAAAATGAAAGTGGTGTCCTCTGTCCCTTTCTTTTCTTTTCTTCTTTTTCTTTTTTCTTTTTTTTTTTTTTGAGTGGAGTCTCGCTCTGTTGCCCAGGCTGAAGTGCAGGCGCAATCTGGGTTCACTGCAACCTCCACCTCCTGGGTTTAAGCGATTCTCCTGCCTCAGCCTCCCGAGTAGCTGGGATTACAGGTGCCCACCACCATGCCCGGCTAATGTTTGTATTTTTAGTAGAGACGATGTTTTACCATGTTGGCCAGGCTGGTTGTGAACTCCTGACTCCATCTCCTGACCTCGTGATCCACCCACCTTGGCCTCCCAAAGTGCTGGGATTACAGACGTAAGCCACTGCGCCTGGCCTCCCTCCTTTTTGATACCTTTCACTGTTTTGGAGGACATGGAATTCCAGAGAGGATAAATAAGTTTGTAAAGCGCTTAGCACAGTACCTGATACATAGTGCTAAATTTGGATGTTTTTAATTTTCTCTTTCCTTTTATGTTTTTTTTTTTTTCTTTTTCTTTCATTGATGACTTTGTTGAGGTGAATACTGGGGTGATGATTAGAACAGAAACCAGACCAGGCACTGTGGTTCACACCTGTAATCCCAGCACTTTGGGAGGCCAAGGCAGGCGGATCATAAGGTCAGGAGATCAAGACCATCCTGGCTAACACAGTGAAACCCGTCTCTACTAAAAATACAAAAAATTAGCTGGGCATGATGGTGGCAGCCTGTAGTCCCAGCTACTCGGGAGGCTGAGGCAGGAGAATGGCATGAGCCTGGGAGGCGGAGCTTGCAGTGAGCTGAGATTGCACCACTGCACTCCAGCCTGGACAACAGAGCAAGACTCCGTCTCAAAAACAAAACAAAACAAAAGAACAGAAACCAGATTATATAGCAGGTGAGATGTGAGAGACCAAAGATAGCAAGTATAGTTGGCAGTTACAAAAAGTACTGAGATGTTTTTGGGGAAAGACAAGCCTAGACAAGAGGGCAGAGCACGTGATAAGGTCTGAAGGTTAGACAAAGCTTGACACATTCAGGGAGCTATAAGAAGCTCCCTCTGCCTGGGCAGTGGGAATGGCAAAGGCAGTAGACGGGTATCGTTTAGGTAGATGCTGAAAGTCATATTAAGGAATTTGAGCTTCCTCTTAAGGGCAGATGAAGGTTTTCAGGCAGGGAGATGGGCATCATCAGATTATCATTCTGGAGGGACCACTCTGCGGTATGGAGAATGGACTAGATGGTGGTGAGATAAGCAGGGGGATAACTCACAGATGATGACTGCAGCAGTTCAGGTTGGGGGTGAGACAGCCCATACTCAGGTGGTGCTGGTGAAAATGGAGAGGCATGGACAGATCTGAGAGATATGTGGGGAGTAGATGTGACAGGCCTGGGGGTTATGCAGATCTCGAGGAGGAGTCCAGCTTTACATCAGGTTTCTGGCCTAGGTCACTGTGGCTCATGGCAACATTTACTTAGCATAGGAACACTGGCAGGTTTACAATTTTTTGTTAGTATCAATAACTGTAAATATTCTTATACAAAAACCTTTTATAGTTTCTTGAATTATTTCCGGGGTAAATGTCCAGAAATTAAACTAGTAGGAGGAAGTTCATATGGATTCATATTAACATTCTGCCACAGAATTGTTTTTGATGTACCTTGCCACCGGCAGTTTTTTTTTTTTTTTGTTCTTAAATGAAGCAGTTTTGTACCAACCATGCCAGCTTTTTACATTATTTTACTCTCATTTTACAGAATAGAGTCTCAAATTTACTTTAATTTTTTTTCTTAACCCATACCTCTCAAACTTTTTTTTTCTTTCTTTTTTTTTTGAGACAGAGTCTCACTCTGGAGTGCAGTGGCACGATCTTGGCTCTCTGCAACCTTCGCCTCCTGGGTTCAAGGGATTCTCCTACCTCAGCCTCCCGAGTAGCTGGGATTACAGGCATGCGCCACCATGCCCAGCTATTTTGTATTTGTAGTAGAGACAGGGTTTCACCATGTTGGCCAGGCTGGCCTCGAACTCCTAAACTCAAGAGATCCCCCCGCCTCAGCCTCCCAACAAACTTTTTAATAGGCTTTTTTCTTTTAAGCAGTTTTAGGTTCACAGCAAAATTGAGTGGCATGTACAAAGATATAGCCCCTGCCTGCCACCCCCATGCATACCCTCCCTCACCAGAGTCATACATTTGTTATAATTGATGAGCCTACATTGACACATCATTATCACCTAAAGTCCATAGTTTACATTCAGGTTCACTCTTGGCATTGTACATTCTATGGGTTTGCACAAACTTACAGCATCATGTATATTCTATTATAGTATCACATAGAGTGGCTTCACTGCCCTAAAAATCTTCCATGCTCTGCCTGTTCATCTCTCCTTCCCCCTAAACTCTGGCAACAACTAGTTTTGTAAGAAACCACCAAACTGCCTTCCAAAATGGCTATACCATTTACATTCCCACCAGCAATGAATGAGAGTTTCTGCCGCTCCATATCCTTGATATCCATCAAGTATCCAAGCCAGTACTTATGTTTTCAGTGTCCTGGATTTAGGCCAGTCTAATGGGTGTGTAGTGGTATCTCATGGTTCTTTTAATTTGTATTTCCCTGGTGATATATGATGTGGGGCATCTTTCCATGGGCTTGTCATCTGTATATCTTCTTTGGTGAGATGTCAAAGTTACTGGCCCATTTTTAAAATAAATTTGTTTATTTTCTTATTGTTGAGTTTTTAAGAGTTCTTTATATATTTGGGATAACAGTCCTTAATTCAATATGTCTTTTGTAAGATTTTCTACCAGTCTGTGGCTTTTAATTCTCTTGACAATGTCTTTTGCAGAGCAGAAATTTTTAATTTTAATGAAATCCAGCTTATCATTTCTGTCATTCATGGACTGTGCCTTTGGTGATACATCTAAAAAGTCATCACCAAGTCCAAGGTCATCTAGATTTTCTCCTGTGTCATGTTCTAGGAGTTTTATAGTTTTATAGTGTTGTTTTGTTTTGGTTTTGGTTTTGGTTTTTTGTTTTTGTTTTTGTTTTGAGATGGAGTTTCACTCTTGTTTCTCAGGCCAGAGTGCGATGGTGCAATCTCCTCTCACCAACCTCCGCCTCCCAGATTCAAGCGATTGTCTTGCCTTATCCTCCCTAGTAGCTGGGATTACAGGCATGTGCCACCATGCCCGGCTCATTTTGTATTTTTAGTAGAGGCAGGGTTTCTTGGTGTTGGTCAGGCTGGCCTTGACCTCCCAACCTCAGGTGATCCACCTACCTCCCAAAGTGCTGGGATTACAGGTGTGAGCCACTGCGCCCAACTAGTTTTTATTTTACATTTAGGTCTATAACACATTTTTAGTTTTTTTTTTGTGAAGGGTGTAAGGTCTGTGTCTGAATTCTATTTTTTTTTTCTCTTTGCACGTAGATGTCCAATTTTTCCAGCATGGTTTGTTGAAATAACTATCTTTTTTTTATTGTATTGCCTTTGCTCCTTTGCCAAAAATCAGTGGACTATATTTATGTGTGTCTATTTCTGGGCTCTCTATTCTGTTCCATGATCTCTGTCTCTTCTTTTGCCACTACCACACTGTCTTAATTACTGTAGCTTTATTGTAAGTCTTCAAGTTGGGTAGTATCAGCCCACTAATTTTGTTCTTTTCCTTCCATATTTCATTGGCTATTCTGGATCTTTTGCCTCTGCATACAAACTTTAGAATCAGTTTGTCAATATCCACAAAATAACTTCCTGGGATTTTTATTAGGATTGCATTGAATCTGGATATCAAGTTGGGAAGAATTCATATCTTGACAACATTGAGTCTTCGTATCCAATTTCTAAAAGTTGTTCTCTAAATTTTTCATGACTAAATCCAGATCTATCCTCAACATCTCAGCTATCAGTTTCTAAAGTTCAAAACTTTAATAGAATTTTAAAACTTTCTTCTTTTTCTTTTTTTTTTTTTCTTTTTTTTTTAAGATAGAGTCTTGCTGTTGCTACCCAGGCTGGAGTGCAGTAGCGTGATCTCAGCTCACTGCAATCTCCACCTCCCAGGTTCAAGTAATTCTCCTGCGTCAGCCTCCCAAGTAGCTGGGATTACAGGCCCCCGCCACCACGCCCAACTAATTTTTGTGTCTTTGAGTAGAGATGGGGTTTCATCATGTTGGCCTTGAACTCTTGACCTTAAGTGATATGACTGCCTCAGCCTCCCAAAGTTCTGGGATTATAGGTGTGAGCCACTGTGCCCAGCACAAACTTTAAAACTTTCAAAAGTTCAAAAAAAAGGTCTCAGCTACAAGTTTCTCAAGTTCATGGAAAGACTTCAGTGATTGTATTAGTCCATTGTCATGCTGCTGATAAAGACATACCCAAGACTGGGCAATTTACAAAAGAAAGAGGTTGGACTCCGGAAGGGGGACATCACACACCGGGGCCTATTATGGGGAGGGGGGAGGGGGGAGGGATTGCATAGGATTTATACCTGATGTAAATGACGAGTTGATGGGTGCAGCACAGCAACATGGCACAAGTATACATATGTAACAAATGTGCACGTTATGCACATGTACCCTAGAACTTAAAGTATAATAATTTTAAAAAAAAAAGATTAAAAAAAAATAAAAAAATAAAAAATAAAAAAAAAAATTTTTAAAAAGTAAAAAAAAAAAAAAAAAAGAAAGAGGTTTAATTGGACTGACAGTTCCACATGGCTGGGGAAGCCTCACAATCATGGCAGAAGGCAAGGAGGAGCAAGTCATGTCATATGTGGATGGCAGCAGGCAAACAGATTGGTCAGGGAAACTCCCCCTTATGATCCTGTCAGATCTCATGAGACTTACTCACTATCACAAGAACAGCATGGGAAAGACCCACCCCCATGATTCAATTATCTCCCACCGGATCCCTCCCACAACACGTGGGAATTATGGGAACTACAACATGAGATTTGAGTGGAGTCACAGAGCCAAACCATATCATTGTGCCCCTGGCCTCTCCAAAATCTAGTACGTTCACATTTCAAAACCAATCATGCCTTCCCAGCAGTCCTCCAACGTCTCACCTCATTTCAGCATTAGCTCAAAAGTCCACAGTCCAAAGTCTTAATCAGAGACAAGGCAAGTCCCGTCTGCCTATGAGCCTGTAAAGTCAAAAAACAAGTTAGTTTCTAGATACAGGTATTAGGTAAGTATAGCCATTCCAAATGCGAGAAATTGGCCAAAACAAAGGGGCTACAAACCCTGTGCAAGTCTGAAATCCAACAGGGCAGTCAAATCTTAAAGCTCCAAAATGATCTCCTATGACTCCATGTCTCACATCCAGGTGGTCACGCTGATGCAAGAGGTAGGTTCCCATAGTCTTGGGCAGCTCCGCCGCTGTGGCTTTGCAGGGTACAACCTCCCTCCTGGCTGCCTTTACAGGTTGACGATGAGTGTCTGCAGCTTTTCCAGGCACATGGTGCAAACTGTCAATGGATCTACTATTCTGGGGTCTGGATAACGGTGGTCCTATTCTCACAGCTCTACTAGGCAGTGCCCCATTAGGGACTCTGTGTGGGGGCTCCCACCCCCCATTTCCCTTCTGCACTGCCCTAGCAGAAGTTCTTCATGAGGACCCCACCCCTAAAGTCAACTTCTGCCTGGGCAGCCAGGCATTTCTATACATCTTCTGAAATCTAGGCAGAAGTTCCCAAACCTCAGTTCATGACTTCTGTGCACTCACTGGCTCAACACCACATGGAAGCTGCCAAGGCTTCAGGCTTGCACCCTCTGAAGCCACAGCCCAAACTCTATGTCGGCCCGTTTCAGCCAAGGCTGGAGCAGCTGGGACACAGGGCGTCAAGTTCCTAGGCTGCACACAGCATGGGGACCCCGGGCCCAGCCCGTGAAACCACTTTTTCCTCCTAAGCCTCCAGGCCTGTGATGGGAGGGACTGCTGCAAAGGTCTCTGACATGCCCTGGAGACATCTTCCCCATTGTCTTGGTGATTAAAATTCACTCCTCATTACCTGCAGCTAGTTTGAATTTCTCCTCAGAAAATAGGATTTTCTTTTCTATTGCATTGTCAGGCTGCAAATTTTCCAAACTTTCATGCTGTCTTTCCCTTTTGAAACTGAATACCTTTAACAGCACCCAACTCACATCTTGAATGCTTTGCTGCTTAGAAATTTCTTCCACCAGATACCCTAAATCATCTCTCTCAAGTTCAAAGTTCCACAAATCTCTAGGACAGGGGCAAAATGCTGCCAATCTCTTTGCTAAACCATAACAAGAATCACCTTTGCTCCAATTCCCAACAAGTTCCTCATCTCCATCTGAGACCACCTCAGCCTGGACCATATTGTCCATATCACTATCAGGCTTTTGGTCAAAGCCATTCAACAAGTCTCTAGGAAGTTCCAAAGTTTCCCACATTTTCCTGTCTTCTTCTGAGCCCTCCAAACTGTTCCAACCTCTGCCTGTTTCCCAGTTCCAAAGTCGTCTCCACCTTTTCGGGTATCTTTTCACAGCACCCCTCTCTGCTGTATTTACTGTATTAGTCCATTTTCATGCTGCTGATAAAGACATATCCGAGACTGGGCAGTTTACAAAAGAAAGAAGTTTAATTGGACCTACAGTTCCACGTGGCTGGGGAAGCCTCACAATCATGGCAGAAGGCAAGGAGGAGCAAGTCACGTCTTATGTGGATGGCAGCAGGCAAAGAGAGAGATTGGGCAGGGAAAGTCCTCCTTATAATACCATCAAATCTTGTGAGACTTAGTCACTATCACGAGAACAGCAGGGAATACACAGAGCCAAACCATATAAGTGATAATATGCACATAGTCATCCAGCAAGGGCCATTTCTCCTGACAAAATTCACTGAACTGAAAGATGGCCTCCAAGAGCCAACACTAACAGTACGCATTCAAAGATTTGAGTTTGGTTTAGAGAAGCATTCCCCATGCTGTGTTCCATAGGGTACTAGCATATCATAAGAGTTCACAGGTCTTCCTAGAAAAAAGTGTTTGTGGTTAAATAAAATTGAAAGGTATTAAGTTGAAATCAAACACATTTACTTATGGCTTTATAGTGCATTAAATATGCCAATTTGGATTATGAATCAAGAGTAGGTCTAATGAGTCTGTGAGATACTAGTGTCCCCAGGCCACAGTTTAGCTTAAAGGAAGAAATGTAGGCTAGGCACGGTAGCTTATGCCTGTAGTTCCAGCACTTTGGAAGGCCAAGGCAGGCAGATCGCTTGGGCTGAAGAGTTCGAGACCAGCCTGGGCAGCATGGCAAAACCTTGTCTCTACAAAAAAAAAAAAAAAAATAGAAAAATTAGCCACATGTGATGATGCACACCTGTAGTCCCAGCTACTCAGGTGGCTGAGGTGGGAGGATCGCTTGTGCCTGGGAGACCGAGGCTAGAGTGAGCCAAGATTGCATCACTGCACTCCAACCTGGATGCCACTGCACTTCACCCTGTCTCAAAAAAAAAAAAAAAAAGAAATATAAATGTCTAAAAGTAGGAATCAGCAAAGGTATTCAAGTATGCATGCGGCATGTAGGTTTTATCACTCCCAGGAGTCCTTAGCGCTTTGGAAATGGGAAGTGAGTTATGTAGTGCCTTTCATTTGCAGCACCCTGATTCACCACCATTGTAACGTATTTTGCCACATTTGTTTTCTCTATTTATCTATATAGACATACATACAAACATACACACATATATATACACAGACAAATGTACTCAGAGATAATTGTTTATATTTTTTAATCATTTGAAAATATGTTCAATATATCATGTCCTTTTATCCCTGAATACTTCAGTGTATATTTTATAAGAACAAGGAAATTAGCCAGGCGTGGTGGTGCACACCTCTAATTCCAGCTACTTGATAGGCTGAGGCAGGAGAATTGCTTGAACCCAGGAGGTGGAGGTTGCAGTGAGCCAAGATCACGCCACTGCACTCCAGCCTAGGAAAAAAAAAAAAAAAAGATATGTAACCACAATATAGCTATCAAAGCCAGGAATTTTATTTACTTATTTATTTATTTTTTAGACAGGTCTTGCTTGTCACCCAGGCTGGAGTGTAGTGGCGCAAACACAGCTCACTGCAGCCTCGCCCTCCCAGGTCAAGCAATCCTCCCACTTCAGCCCTTTAAGTCACTGGGACTATAGGCGTGCACTGCCACACCCAGCCAATTTTTACATATTATTTTCGCCACGTTGCCCAGGCTGGTTTCAAACTCCTGGGCTCAAGCAGTCCACCCGCTTCAGCCTCCCAAAGTGCTGGGATTACAGGCATGAACCACTTACTCCTGGCTTTTCAGGGAATTTTGAACATTGATCATATTCCATTTTGTCCGTTGTCCCAATTAGGTCCTTTATGGCAATTCTTTTTCCTCCAATGCAAGATCCACTCCAGCATCATGTATTATAGTTAGTTGTCATAGCTCTTCTCTCCTTTAATCTAGAATAGTTTCTCATTCAGTCTGTTTCTTATGACATTGAAAGTTTTGAAGAATATAAGGCAGCTGTTTTATAAACTGTTCCTTGGTTTGGGTTTGTCTGATGTTTCCTCATGAGTGAAGCATGCCAAGCTAGAATACTACAAAGGGATATTGTACCTTCTTGTGGTATTTCATTCAGAGGCACATGAAATCCATCTGTCCTTTTCTGGTGATATTAATTTTTATCACCCATGCATGGTGGTGTACAGTTTCTTCACTATATAGTAACTGTTTTTTCCCTTGCAGCTAATAAGCATCTTTAAAGACACATTTTAAGATTATGTAAATATCTTGCTTCTCACATAAATTTTCCCTCTGGGTTTAACACATCTATTGATGAATCTTTCCTGAACCAGTCATAACTGTGGTGGTTGTAAAATAATTATTTTCCATTCTACCATTTTATCCACACTTATCAGTTGGCATTCTGCTGTTAGGAATGTCCCTCTCTTTCCCTACCAAGTTATTTATTTGTTATTAGTATGTTTGCTTTTTTTCATATAACAGTATATCTGGAAACCTTCATACTATGAACTTTACAGCAGTTCATAGAAATCTCCCTTACTTGTAGAGATGTATAATAATACATTTTATGTATGTACTGTGGGCTTTTTCCAAATAGTTTCCACTTTGGGGCATTTAGATAGGTTTTAATATTTTGAAATTATTTTTGTATTGTTGGAGTTGTATCTTCAGAGAAAATTCCTAGGCGTGGGACACTAGGCTGAAGGGAGTATATATTGGTAGTTTTATTTACTACAAAACTTAATTGGTAAGTTTGTCTTATTGGAATTCTACTACTGTATTGCCAAATTGCCTTTTAATTAAGCTTGTATCATTTGTATTTCCATTAGCAGTGTATGATAGTGCCAATTTCCCCACAACCTGTTTCAGCAAAGTACACTGTCAAGCTTTTGAGTTAATTCCAATCTGATGAGTGAGAAATGACGTCTCAGGATAGTTTTAATTTGCATTTTTATTTTTTAAAAAGGAGTTGAACATCTTTTCATATGTTTAAGTGACTTTCATGTATTTTTTGTCAATTATCTTTTTTGTGAAATATTCCTATCATTTCACCATTTTTAAATAGAAGCTTTGGTTCAGTTTTCTTAACTGCTAGAAATCCTTTATCTCTTATACATATTGCCCCTTTATTTATGACATATGTTGTAAATATTTTTACCCAATTTATTTTTTAAAATTTTGTTCATGGTGTTTTTTGAGAAAATTTGTATACCACAAAATTTACCCATTTAAAATGTACAATGTGGTGGTTTTATTATATTCACAGAGTTTTGTAACCATTACCACTATCTAATTCCAGAGTATTTTCAAGAAATTCCATACTCATTGGCAGTCATTCCTCCCTCTTCCCGCATATCCTGGCAACCATCAATTTATTTTCTATTTCTATGGATTTTTCTATTCTAGACATTCCATATAAACAGAATCATACAGTATGTGGTCTTTTGTTTCTGACTTCTTTCATTTAGCATAATGTGTCCAAGGTTCATCTATGTTTAGCATGTATCAGTTCTTCATTCCTTTTCATGGTGGAATAATATTCCATTATACAGATTCACCTCATTTTTTTATCCATTCATCAGTAGATGGACATTTGGGTTGCTTCCAGTTTTTGGCTATTATGAATAATACTGCTGTGAACATTCATGTACAATTTTTTGTACGGACATATGTTTTTATTTCTCTTGGGTATAAGGCTACAAGTGGAATTGCTGAATCATATGGTAACTCTATATTTAACTTTTCAAGGAACTACTGTGCTATTTTCCAAAGCAGCCTCACTATTTTACATTCCCACCAACAATTTATGAAAGTTCCAATATCTCCACATCCTCACCAAGACTTCTTAGTATCTGTCATTTTTAATTTCAGTCATTGTAGTGCATATGAAGTGATATCTCACTGTGGCTTTTTATTTGAATTTCCCTAATGACTAATGACGTAGCACATCTTTTCATAAGCTTATTGGCCATTTGTATATCTTCCTGGGAGAAATGTCTATGGAAAATCTTTGCATATTTTTAATAGGGTTGTTTGTCTTTTTATTGTTAACTGATAATAGTTATTTACATATTCTGGATACTAGATACTAGAGCCTTATCTGTGAGGTGTTTCCCAATCTGTGGGTTGTCTTTTGATTTTTTTATAGTGTCCTTTGAAGCACAAAAGTTTTTCATTTTGATTGTCCAACTTGTCTATGGTTTTGTTTGTTTGTTTGTGTGGGTTTTTGTTTGTTTGTTTGTTTTTTGCTTGTGCTTTTGGCATCACATCTCAGTAATCATTCCCTAATCCAAGGTCATGAAGGCTTACATCTATGTTTTCTTCTAAGAGTTTGTATAATTTTTAGCTCTTACACGTGGGTCTTTGATTCATTTTGAGTTAATTTTTATATATGGTGTGAGATATAGGGGTCCAACTTCCTTTTTTGAGGGAGTGGGGGCGGGGGAAGTGGCTATCCCAATTGTCCTAGCACTATTTATTGAAAGGACTATTGTTTCACCATCAAATTATCTTGGGACCCTTGTCAAAATAAATTGGCCATAAATGTAAGGGTTTATTTCTAGATTCTCAATTCTGTCCATTGATCTATGTGTTTATCCTTATGCCAGTATCACATTGTCTTAATTAGTATTGTTTTGTTGTAAGTTTTGAAATCAGTGCAAATCTCTAATTTTGTTCTTCTTTTTTAAGATTCTTTTGGCTATTCTGGATCCTTTGAATTTTTATGTGAATTTTAGGATCAGCTTGTCAATTTCTGCAAAAAACAAAACAAAAAAACACCAGGATTTTGGTAGGGATTACATTGAATCTGTATCACAATTTGGGAAGTATTGACATCTTAACAAAGTCTTTCAATCATTGAACATGGGATATCTATTTACTTAGCTCTTCTTTCATGTCATTCAACCATGTTTTGTAGTTTTTAGAGTATAAGCTTTGTACTTCTTTTGGTAAATTTATTCCTAAGTATTTTATTATTTTTCATGCTATTACAAATGGAAGCATTTACAATTTCATTTTCTGATTATTCATGTATAGAAATACATAGTTTTTTATGTTTATCTTGTATCCTGCAACCTTGCTGAACTCATTTATTAGTGCTATTTCTGCTTTTGGCCACACAAGTTTTCTAAATGTGTTCAAATTTTCAACCTTTCCTGTGACCCTAAGTTAGAAGGATTTCCCTGTATCCAGGTTATAGTGGAATTCATTCATTTTTATAATACTTATGAAGTTCGATAGGTGACTTTTGCTGTTGTTTATTCTTGAGGTTAAAAAATATTAGAGAGTGTTTTAAAACTAATTGCAGATTATTAAAGAAATACCTTGGTGAAATGAAAATAATACTGAATTTGAAGTAAAAAAAATCTGGGTTGGAGTTCAGACTATTCTGTTTATCAGCTGTTTGATTGTAGGCAAGTCATTTAGCTCCTTAAAAAAATAACCTACAAGGCCGGGCGCGGTGGCTCAAGCCTGTAATCCCAGCACTTTGGGAGGCCGAGACGGGCGGATCACGAGGTGAGGAGATCGAGACCATCCTGGCTAACATGGTGAAACCCCGTCTCTACTAAAAATACAAAAAACTAGCCGGGCGAGGTGGCGGGCGCCTGTAGTCCCAGCTACTCCGGAGGCTGAGCCAGGAGAATGGCGTAAACCCGGGAGGTGGAGCTTGCAGTGAGCTGAGATCGGGCCACTGCACTCCAGCCCGGGCTACAGAGCAAGACTCCGTCTCAAAAAAAAAAAAAAAAAAATAACCTACAAAATATTCCATCCACTTCATAGAACTACTCAAAGGTTCAAAATGGAAAGTGCTTTGTGAACTATTAGGCCTTCTGCCAGTATAAGCTACTTTTATTTCTTAACAGTAATTATTAAACATTTTTCAATCCTTCTCTTTCCTTTAGGAGATTTACCTAAGATACAGAAAGGTGCAGTAAGGCCACAGCCCTCGAAGGGGACCCATGTATAAAAGCCGTTTATTAAGTATACACAAAGAGGTTTTGTTATTTTTTCCCTGTTGTTTTTCACCCTTCATTCCTCTGGAATGACAGAAATACCCAGAGAGAAAAGACCTTTTATTTCCTGTAAAATACAGAAAAGTTCCAAAGCATTTTAGGGATTAGCTCATTAAAATGGAGAAAAATAAACCAAGTCCTGGAGAGCCAACACAAAGAAGGCAGCAGTCCCAGGGTCTGATGAAAGAGCCGTCATCTACCTCATCCCTCCCTCTACCGCAGGGGTCCGGAAGAAAACATTGGAAATGTGATTGTTTCTGAAACTCCTCATGGCAGATTTTGGCAATAAAACCTTATTTTCCTATCCAAAAGAAAAATCACAGGGTTCTCCTTATGTGAGTGAGAGTATGTTTATGGGTGTGTATAAATTAACACACCCATAACAGTCCTAGCTTGGGTTGCTTTTTCCCATCTCTCACTTGAATTGCGTATCCCTCTTTTCAGTTTCCAGGGTAGCTCTGCCACTCAGGAGTTCCCAAATTTAGGGTATTTTGACTTGCAAAGTATAATGAAATCATTAAATTCATCAGTTGCTCAACTGACAGCTTTGGAGCCAGAAAATCTAGCTTTGGGTCTCAACCTGGACAACTTACTGGCCTTGGTCAGGCCAGGGGTGATGGCTGCTGAGTGCTCCCACATGGCTCCTGGCAGGTGCAGAGTTCTCAGCTAATGGCAGTGCTTCTGATTGGCTCTTAGTAGTTGCTGTGCATTTGCTATAAATATGCAATCAATTTATTGTAAATAATCAGAATAATGCTATTTTTAATTTTAAACATTTCTGAAAATATTAATACTAGCCTTCTGTTTAGAATTAGGAAAGATGTAGAATGCAGTTGTATTAGTCCATTCTCACACTGCTATAAGGAAATACCCAAGACTGGATAATTTATGAAGAAAAGAGGTTTAATTGACTCACAGTTTTGCATGACTGGGGAGGCCTCAGGAAACTTACAATCATGACAAAAGGCTCCTGTTCACAGAACAGCAGGAGAGAGAATGAGAGCCAGCAGGGGAAATGCCAGACACTTATAAAACCATCAGATCTCATGAGAACTCATTCACCATCATGAGAACAGCATGGGGGAAACCACTCCCACGATTTAATTACCTCCCACAGGTCCCTCCCATGACACGTAGGGATTGTGGGATTACAATGCAAGGTGAGATTTGGGTGGGGACACAAAGCCAAACCATATCATTTTGCCTGTGGCCTCTCCCATATCTCATGTCTTCACATTTCAAAACATAGTCATGCCCTTCCAACAGTCCCCCAAAGTCTTAACTCATTCCAATGTTAACCCAAAAGTCCAAGTCCAAAGTCTCATCTGAGACAAGGCAAGTCCCCTCCACCTATGAGCCTGTAAAATCAAAAGCAAGTTAGTTACTTCCTAGATGCAGTGGGAGTATAGACATTGGGTAAATACACCCATTCCAAATGGGAGAAATTGGCTAAAACAAAGGGGCTACAGACCCCGTGCAAGTCCAAAATCCAATAAGGTAGTAATTAAACCTTAAAGTTCCAAAATGATCTCCTTTGACTCCATGTCTCACATCCAGGTCATACTCATGCAAGAGATGAGCTCCAGGGCCTTCAGCAGGGTACAGCCCCCCTCTTGGCTGCTTCCATGGGCTGGCATCGAGTGTCTGTGGCTTTTGCAGAGCACAGTGCAAGCTGTCAGTGGACCTACAATTCTGGGATCTGGAGGACCGTGGCCCTTTTCTCACAGCTCCACTAGGCAGTGCCCAGTGGAGACTCTGTGTAGGGGCTTCCATCCCACATTTCCCTTCCACACTGCCCTAGCAGAGGTTCTCTGTGCATGCTTCGTCCCTGCAGCACACTTGTGCCTGGACACCCAGGCATTTCCATACATCTGAAATCTAGGCAGAGGTTCCCAAACCTCAGTTCTTGACTTCTGTGTAGCCGCAGGCTCAACACCTCATGGAAGCTACCAAGGCTTGGGGCTTGCACCCTCTGAAGCCACACCCAAGCTGTACCTTGGCCCCTTCTAGCCATGGCTGGAGCAGAAAGCAAGGTACCAAGTCCCTAGGCTGCACACAGCAGGGGGGTCCTGGGCCCACAAAATCGTTTTTCCTACTATCTCAGGGCCTATGATGAGGGGGGCTGCTGTGAAGGTCTCTGGCATGCCCTGGAGACATTTTCCCCATTGTCTTGGTGATTAACATTCAGCTCCTCGTTACTTATGCAAATTTCTGCAGACAGCTTGAATTTCTCCCCAGAAAATGGGTTTTTCTTTTCTACTGCATTGTCAGGCTGCAGATTTTCCAAACTTTATGCTCTGTTGCTTCTTGAATGCTTTGCTGCTTAGAAATTTCTTCCACCAGGCCAGGAGCAATGGCTCATGCCTGTAATCCAATACTTTGGGAGGCCGAGGCAGGTGGATCACAAGGTCAAGAGATCAAGACCATCCTGACCAACACGGTGAAACCCCTTGTCTACTAAAAAAAAAACATATGTGTACAAAAAGTTAGCCAGGCCTGGCAGCACGTGCCAGTAGTCCCAGCTACTCAGGAGGCTGAGGTAGGAGAATCACTTGAACCCAGGAGGCGGAGGTTGCAGTGAACCGAGATTGCACCACTGCACTCCAGCCTGGGTGACAGAGCGAGACTCTGTCTCAAAAAAAAAAAAAAAGAAAGAAAGAAATTTCTTCCACCAGATACCCAAAATCATTTCTCTCAAGTTAGTTCCACAGATCTCTAGGGCAGGGCCAAAAAGCCACCAGTCTCTTTCCTAAAGCGTAGCAAGAATGACCTTTACTCCAGTTCCCAGCAAGTTCCTCATCTCCATCTGAGACCACCTCAGCCTGGAATTCACTGTCCTTATCACTATCAGCATTTCGGCCAAAGCCATTCCACAAGTCTTTAGGAAGTTCCAAACTTTTCCACATCTTCCTGTCTTCTGAGTTCTCCAAACTTTTCCAACCTCTGCCCATTACCCAGTTCCAAAGTCGCTTCCACATTCTCTGGTATCTTATAGCAATGCCCCGTTCTGCTGGTACCAATTTACTGTATTAGTCCATTTTCATACTATTTCACTTATTGTTTCATATTGTTTCACTATAAAAATTTTCTAAGAATGACATCAATCCAAGTGCCACAATGGGGAAGATTACTGTTTGTTTTTTTTTTAAGTAATAACTACTTTTTCTAAAAATGATACATGCTCTTTGTTTTTTAAAAATCAAGCTATATAGGAAAGATCAAATATATGCCACCAGTCACCTCAGACCTCCTGGCCCAGAAAAGCCAGTATTGACACTTGCTGAACAATTTTTCTCTGCATATATACAGATGAGTATACATTAGGAGACAGAAGAGAAAAAGAGAAAGGAAGAAAGTGATAAATTTGACAGAGTAAAAATGAAAAGCTACTCTGTGATAATATATCATAAAGTCAAAACATAAATGTCAAAGAGAAGAAAATATAGAAGGAGTTCTTTAAAAATCTGGATAAAAAAGACAACTCAGTAGAAACATGCACAAGACAGGAACATACAGTTTACAGAAGAGGAAACATAAATGACCAATAACCATACAAAAATAATCCTCGGACTCACTTGTAATTAAAGAAATGCAATTTAGCTGTCTGGCCATTGTGGCTGGAGCCCAGTATGGGTCATAGGAGATGAAGCTAAGAGCAGCATGTGGCTGGGTTATGATTGTGCATGTGTGCGTGTGTGTGTGTGTGTGTGTGTGTGTGAGAGAGAGAGAGAGAGATTAATTTCTGGAACAATACAGGAAACTGATTAGCTGTAAGGCTGAGAAGGGGGAGAAAAAGAGGGTGAGGCAGGTAGAAGGGGGAAGGAGTATTTTTAATTTCAATTGTTTATTCTTTTCCACCACTTAAAATTTTTGAAGATTATATGCAGGTAATACTCTTATCATTTAAAAATCTAATGAAGTTTTAAGAAAACACATACTTACAACCAAACGAAGAAAATATAAGCCCTGAGGTATCTATTTTGTTGCTAATGCTTATACAGAGTAGTGCTTTTTCTCCCCAGCTCTTTGGAGGAGCTAAAATTGACAACTGGAGAGCTGCCACTGAGGACTTTCTCTGACTATTAAAAGAAACTAGCTTAGTCCAGGGCCCTCAGAACTCAGTTTTCCAATGCTGTCTGCTCCCAGTGACTTCCTGTTCATCTAATCCCCCAGGGATTCCCAGCTCCATCTTTTTCTTAGCCAAGGTTCACCAGCTGCCCCAGCCTCCAAGGTGTGTGTAGCCACGAAAGGCTTCCCTGCTGGGCAGAGATGGGAGAGGGAAGGAAATGGCAACCTGGGCCTGCAACGTGACCCTGTCTTGCGTAAGGGTGTCAGCTCAAATTTGAAGGGTGAAATGACCAGTTTTGGCAGGATGAGAAGGAAAGCTATGCAGCTTCACAACTAGTCAGTTATAAAAGAAACAGCAAGCTCACACCTCCAATGACAAGTGGACTTGAACTTCTGTTGAATTAAGGCACAAACTTGAAACAAAGCAGACTCATATACTCTTGGTGGACGGCACCATAACATCTTCTCTAACCACCATCTGCTGCTTTTCTCTCCTTTATGGCATCCCTCTAAAGCATTTAGAAGCTGCTAAGGCATCCACATGTTAGCACCTCACTCTTCCATCTAGGCAGCCCACTGCATTTCTAGACAGTCTACTCTTTCACAACCTCTTTCTCTGACCATTAAATAGCTCTTCATTACATTGATTAGAAAATCATCTTTCTGTAACTTCTACCCTCTCAATAACCAAGTGTTAGACTAGAAAAGTATGCAGTTGGGAATTATAGACCTTAGTCTGAATCTCTGTTCTGCCGCTGACCCACAATGTGACCTTCAACCAGTAGCCTAATATCCTGGAGGCTTAATTTCCCCTTCTGTAAATTGGGCTGTTCACATCACTTTCAGTGGTCATTTTGAGACTGAGTGAACCTGTGAGTGGTAAACTTCACTTAGTACCACACATGGCAGAAGAAGATGCTGAATCGGTGTTAGTTCCCTCCTTCCCTGTGTCCCTCCATTGCTCACCCTCAGCTGTACAAAGAGATCCTGGCTGTGACTAAGTTGAAGAATTCTATTGTCTCCTCCCTGAGTGTTCTCATCTCCAGAGTAAATACATCCAGGCTAAGTCCACAAATGTACCTTGATCTTCTTGTGTACTTACTCTCTACTTTGCTGTAGGAGAGATTTTGCTCTGTCACTGAACCCCTAATTATTGCAGAGTGGGGGGAAAATATATTTCCCTCACCCCCAAGACCCACCCCATCCCCAAGAGCTGGGATTCCACACTCAGACTCCTCCCAGGGTTTGAAGTTGAGTGTTCAGATGATGGGGTCTGCCTGCAGAAATAGAAGTATCTCTCATCCTTTTCACTAGTCATCAAGCTTTCTCTTTAGGAAATATTACACATTTTACAAATCCAAGGGGACAGGCCCAGTTAGATAAAAGTCTGCCAGTTCTGGCTCTGGCTGCATCTATTGACAGCTTGATTGGCACTGAGGAGTCTGTGGTTTCCCCCAAACACACACACAAGGCATCAGGATGGAACAGCTGCTCTGTGCCTTGAAAGGGGTTGAGGTCCTTGGTCTTGTGGATGAGTTTGTTTTTTCTTAATCAATGACCTTGTTCAATGTGGGATATTAGAGGTTTTTTGTTTGTTTTTAACCCAGTCCAACATGCCAGCACCCCAAGGGATTTGGGGATATTAAACATTCCTCCTCAGCTTCAAGATGACAGTTGATAAATGTAACCGTAAGATACTAAAAAGAACAAAGGACATGAGGGGAAATGGAAGCCCTGGGGAGATTAATAAATCATGAGGAGAAGGAGTGAGTGTGGTCAAACTATGGAGCCCCCGAGAGGCCCATTACTTGATCTCTTGCAAAAATCCAGGAGATGCAAGCAGGATGCCTATAATTCTGTTAACTGTGATTCCTAGTCCTTAAATGCTCTCAGATGCACGTAACAGGGTATTTATATTCCCTTAGCAAATGAAGCATTGTTCGAAATTGTGAACAATGGTTGAGTTTGGAAAGACAGTGTAGTCTAATCACTAGCTTTGTCAACGTCCTTTGTACTCACTCCCTAAGGAAGCCTCACTGCCCAGCATGTGCTGTGGTTCTCAATCTGTGTCACCCTGAGCCCTCATGTTCCATGGAGGTTCTGGGGCAGCCAGCTGGGAGGAGGTAGTCAGACTTCCAGGCCCCATCCACCTACTTCTGTGAGAGCAGCTGTTCTACTCTTTCCTGCTGTGTATATTAGAGAACCACAGAAGATTTTGTTTGGGTTCTTCTGCCCCAAAAAAGAAACTTGAAAATCAATGGTGCCATGGTGTTTGCCTCCTTTTACAAGTTGCTTCTTTCACTCAGTGGTATGTTTTTGAAATATAACCATGTTAACATATGTAGATGGAGTTCAATCAAGAACTTGTAGAATAAACCACAATATGTTCATTCCCCTGCTGATAGATATTTAGGTGGTTCCCCATTTTTTACCATCTCAATTAATGCATCAGTGGAGGGCATTTTCAACACAGGCAATGGGCGGTGCCCATTAAGCTGAAGAAGAAGGGAAGGACAGCAGGAGGGGTGGATGACTAGTGAGAATGTCAGGGGGCAGTGGAGTAGATGTGCATGGATGCAGCAGATCCAGGGCCTCCCAAGAGTCAAAATGGGTCTGTGAGCTGGAGGATCCAGTGGTAGCACAGAGTGGGCGATGATGAGGTCTGGAGTGTGACCCGGGGACTGGGCAGCTGAGAGTAAGGTGGAAAGTAAGTCTGTTAGAAACCTGAGAGGCCAAGGCGTTAGCTGGGTCGTTTGCTGGACATTTCCATTTGGTCCTTCAGCTACACTCTGCATCCTTCGCAGTCCTATTCTGTGCCCCAGAGGCTGACCTTTAATTACCATCTCAGTGCCCTTTCCCTCAGACTGAGAGGTACACAGCCTGGACCAGGGACGACATGGAGACAGAGCATCCATTCCTCCAGCCCCTCCCTTCAAGGTCCCTGCAGGTCGGCTGCGTCTCTACTGAAACTCACTGCTCATTTCCCTAATTCTTCTTTCTGGGTATAGCAAATGCCCCCGGCACCTTGTCTTGGGACCCAACACACTCACCTTGGATTTCCTCCATGCCAGGAATCATTTTATTGACCTCTTTTCCTCTATTAACCTGTTTACATGTGCCATCTCTTTCTTGCCTGATTGAGTACAGGCCAATCTCATGGATACTGAAATCTTGGGAAATGATGACAAGAGTAAGGGTAGATAGGAAGTTAGTTAGCTGAGTGCAAAAACCTAATGAGGGGTGGTGTCTGTAAATCTGCATAAAATGCAAACTATCCTACATTTTTGTAGTTCACATGTGAGTGCCTTTAAAACTAAAATTCCTGCCAAATTTTTAGGGGGAATTCCTAGTGTTAGCACAATATCTGGCATGTAGAAAGCATTTAAAAATGAAAATAAGTTGAATTGAATAGGACTGAATTAAATTAAATAGAATTAAATTGAATTTTACTGAATAAATGAGATGCTAATTTTGCTCATTTTAGACATCATGGGTGCCCCCCGTCAAATCCCCTTCCCTCTAGCTTATGGTTTTTAAAAGCTTCATGAACATCAAATAAATTACATTAGGGATTGAGTTTCTGAAGTGAATAATGAATAATAAATGTTTGCTTATGTTAGCATCTCATGTAGAAAAATATTTAAGTCATGAAAATTTTGTGATAAATTCAAATCCCTTTAAGCTTTCAGGACCCACTTTCTTTTTTTTATTTTTTGAGACAGTCTTGCTCTGTCACCCAAGCTGGAGTGCAGTACACGATCACTGCTCACTGCAGTCTTGATCTCCCAGGATCAAGTGATCTTCCCACCTCAGCGTCCTGCATAGCTGGGACTACAGGTGTATGGCACCACCCCTGGCTAATTTTTTTTTTTATTTTTTAGTAGAGACAGGGTCTCACTATGTTGCCCAGGCTAGTCTCAAACTCCTGAGCTCGAGTGATCCTCCTGCCTCAGCCTCCCAAGGTGCTGAGATAGGCATGAGCCAGCGCACCCAGCCTAGCCTGACTCACTTTCTTGATATTGTGTGTATTTTGCTCTTGGAAAACTTTGCTTTCTGTCTCCATGGCAAAAAAACAACTTACAGTGGTTTCAGAACATGTAATTATTCATTTGAAAATAATTTTGTTAGACACATATCTATTAACATTTTCTTGAATTTATAATACTGAATAGGAAGAAACAAAATATAAAATCTTTCTTGTTTTAGTTTTAATCTAAAATACTATATGTCTTTGCATCATATGAGTTAAAGCTTTTCTGGCATTACACAGTGATTGTTCTCTTCAAATAACAGATCGTAGAGATAGTAGGGGAAAAACAAAGTAAACATGGCTCAATTTGCATTTGGTATTTTTTGGAGGGGGTGAGTATTTCCTCTCTGTTTTCCTTTCTCCAAACACTACACAAGTAATAATTTGACTCTATCCCTGTGGCTCCTATTGTCTATACATACAATGAAGTTGAATTCATAGTGCCCGTTATTTGAAAAACAATTCAAGTCAGAGCTTAAGACTGGGCCTTTCATGCCAAATCAAGGACAGTGGCTAATTTGGGGTTGCCAAAATCACATATTCAATTTATATTAGATAATAATAAAAGTTGCTTTAAAGCAAAGGGTATTGTTGGCACTTATGAATAAGAAATTCTGATTATTCTAATGCAGCAATAAAAATTATTACCTACAGTCTTATTTTGGAGTAGCCCCATCATAAAAAGTCCGGAGCCAATAGCTCAGCAGGTTTTAGCATGTGACAAGTAAGGTGACAGTCTAGAGTCGAAGATTCTATCTCCACCCTGATTATAGTCTCAGAAATGCATTCAGCTGGCCATAAGAGGAGGAAGGACTTCATGGTCCATACTAGAATGCTCAACTGGGATGACTTGATCTCCTGTGCCAGCTCCCGTGGATGAATCACAGCTCCTGAGGACCGAATCGGGGTTCCCTGGGGAGTGTGCTGGCATCAGTTAGTGATGTCTCCCACCACTGGCTAGGATGGGGGGAATGGCAGCACTCAGGACATGATAGAAACAGCAGAATTTGAAGTTAGAGGATCAGGGTCAGACTCTTATCTCTATCTCTTATTAGCTGTGAGATATCGTACTCACCCATTCAGCAATCTTAGTTTTGTCATGTATAAAATGATGATAACAATTATCAAGAAAATTAAAATTGGTATCACAAATAAAAAAGAATTAAAGTGCAGCTTACATCTTATGAATTGCTAGTGTATTTTGCCTATCCCAACCTAGTGTTTTCCTTTTTTAAACTCATAGCATTTTATCTTTTTGTGTGTATGTGTGTGTGTGACAGGGTCTTGCTCTGTCACCCAGGCTGAAGTGCAGTGGCATAATCATACCTCATTGCAGCCTCAACCTCCTGGGCTCAAAGCAATTCACCCACTTTAGCCCTCCCAAGTAGCTGGGACTACAGGCACATGACACCATACCCGGCTAATTTTTGTATTTTTTGTAGAGACAGGGTTTCACCATGTTGCCCAGGCTGATCTTAAACTCCTGAGCTCTAGCTATCTACCAGCCTCAGTCCCCCAAAGTGCTGGGAGTACAGTTGTGAGCCACCATGCCTGGCCTACTCATGGCATTTTAGTATTCTGTCACTCTTTTGGCAATTAATTGTGAACTACCTACTGACTCACATTAGTGTATGATCTTACTTCACCATATTTTATTTTTTGTACTGCCCACACTTTCTAGCCCATTCCTGTCCTATAGTAGGCGATCCTAAGTATGAATGAATGTAAACAAGTTACTAATAGTATTTTAAAACTCAAATGCTGACAGGGAGATGAGTAGTTACTTTTTATTTGAAAGCATGTATTTTTCATGTTATTTGAAAGGATTATTGTGATTTTATGTTCATAAGATCATAGTTTTTTGTTTGTTGTTTAAAAACTATTTTTTTTTTTTTTTTTTTTTTTTTTGAGATGGAGTCTCTGTCACCCAGGCTGGAGTGCAGTGGTGCAATCCCGGCTCACTGCAACCTCCACCTCCCAGGTTCAAGCGATTCTTGTGCCTCAGCCTTACAAATAGCTGGGACTATAGGCATGCACCACCACACCCGGCTAATTTTTATATTTTTAGTAGAGACGGGGTTTCACCATATTGGCCAAGCTGGTCGTGAACTCCTGACCTCAAGTGATCCAGCCACCTTGGCCTCCCAGAGTGCTGGGATTACAGACATGAGCCACCATGCCTGGGCAAAAACATTTTAGTGAACTTTATTTTCAAGGAACTGAGCTGCTTTCTGTGTTTGGGCAGCTCCCCTGAGCAAGTTTGTAGAGGGTGCAAGCAAATGGGCTTGGTGGCACAGGCACAAAGGAGAAGTCTGTATTTCTGTGGGGAGACTGCTGACACCCATGGATAGGTCCCACTTTTGGGGCTGACTGGTAGGCAGGGCACGGGACTTGTCCGCTTTCTCTGCACAGCATTGACACCTTCTCTCCATCTCTTTACTTCTTGTAACTCCCTCTTCCTCTTTGCTGACACTGACTCAAAGGATCATAGACGTTTAATGATTTGCTTAGTGACAGGCCCTGGCCATAGCATTGAGCCATCTGGATTCATTGTTCAGTGTTCCCTCCACTACTCAGTCCTTTTAAAATCCAGCTCTCCTGCAAGTTGATTTCACTTCCACATAAATCATTTCTTCTAGGTTGCTGGAAAGTTCCTTGGCTTTCTGCTTATCTCTGCAAGGACAGTTAGTTCCCTGTTGCTGCTGCCAAGTATGTAAACAACATGTTTCTTCTTTCTGTGGTGACAGGCACATCTCATCATCCTGAGTAGAAGCCCCTCTAAAGTGGAGGCAGCAGACTCCGCACACATCGTCGCCCACGCTGCTGTCGCTTCAGGGAGACACGAGCACCATGGTGAGAAGAATCCTTTTCTCCTCCTGTCTCACAGGCACCTGGGTCTATAAAGGAGCTGTCTTCTAGATGGGTTAACAGGTGAACAGAGCTGCGACACAGGCCTGTTTTATCTGATCATCTGCAGCTATGCTACTCTGCTGCTTTCCTCAGAGTCCTTTGGTTTCTTTCCCCTTCTAGCCTTCTTCTAATCTATTATTCTGAAATACAGCTAATCTCTATGCAAACGTAGCTGTTAAGAGCCCCAGAGCATCTGTACTGGGCTTACAGGGAAATCTGCTCTGCTTTCAGAGGTGATCTATTTTTAAAGATTGTTGTGGCAACAGCTTTGGCCTCTGGGCCAGCCGGCCTCCAGACACTGTCAGGGCTGAACTTTCCATCAGGATGAACTTACACGGCTTCAGGATTCCAAAAGGAAGTTGCCATTTATGGCTCATATGGTTTTTCTTATCCCCGCGTAATAGGTAGAGCATCAAGCTTAAGGAATTGTTTAATCCACCATCCTGGGCTCAGAGCACACAGAGCATACAATGTGCCTCCATTGGCAGAAAACACATAGTACTAATGATTTTTTTTTTTGGTCATAATATTCAGAAATGGAGTACAATTCATAAAGGAAACCTAGGGGTGTATTCCAAGATATCAAATGAAAATAATTACGTACTGAATAAAATAAGGTCCACTGTGCTCAAAAGCATAAAATCAACATCTGGAAGGCATGGGGTTGATTCAGGAAGCAGAAGTTACGCTAAAATGAGGCCAGCACATGGGAGAAGGTGAAGGGAAAGCTTCAGTGAGCAACCTGGTCCAAAAAGATCCATGGGCCAGGCAGGGAGCTTCAGTCCCCAGAGGAACTGATGAAGGGGGCATCAGCGTTTATCCATCTGTCCATCACACCTTGCAGATCTCTCATTCTGACCTGCTAGAGCTTGAAGCACCTTTTTAGATCTGGAGGAGCCTGTGTAAGGATGGAGAGAGGAGACAAGTGACCTTTCTTGTCCCCGCTCCTAGAACATTCCACACTAACCATCAGGTTTGCTTGTTGGTGCCTAAAATTCATGTAATAGGAGGAAAGTACTTTCTATTCCATACCTATTAATAAAACACTTAAAATACATGTTTGATGGAAACTCCTAGAATAGCAAGTCACAAATCTAAATGTCTACAGGAACCAAGCAAGCAATGTGAGTGAAGCAGGTGGTTATCAGAAACCAGCAGCAGCAGCAAGCATAGTTATAAATGGCAGCTAACTGATGGCTATAGTATGAGAGAGACGAAACAGAGTGGTGAGGACTGTGGCAAACTAAAACCCATACCTGCTACTTAGCTCCAGCCCCTGGCAGCCATGTGGAAGGGAGGCTTATATTAGCAGAGCTGCTTTTTTAAGAGAAGGTAGAAATTTGGAGTTTTATTGGAGAATCTTCAATTTTTTTTAAATTATTTTTTATGTTTTTAGAGACAGGATCTCACTCTGTCACCCAGGCTGGAGTGCAGTGGCGCAATTATAGCCACTGCAGCCTCAAACTCCTGTGCTCAAGTAGTCTTCCTGCCTCAGCCTCCCAAGTAGGTGGGACTACAGGCACACACTGCTTGCACCCAGCTAATTAAAAATTTTTTTTTTAGAGACAGAGTCTTGCCCAGGATGGTCTCGAATTCCTGGCCCTAGGCTACCCTCCCATCTTGGCTTCCCAAAACTCTGGGATAACAAGCATGAGCCACCACAGACCCAGCCCAATTTTTAACTGATGATAACTAACTGAAATATGTTTAAGACTCTGAGTAAGTCAAAACAAGTGTGAAGGCTGGATCCGTGACTTTTGACCTGGAAAGCAAGAGTGTCAGGTTGCTGTCAGATCTTTCCTGTTTTCCGTGGGGGTGTAAATTGGCAGAGTAAGGGGAGGTGGGTCATTCCTGAATGAATACCAAACAGAGAGGAAGCTAAGGCCAAAAGACCATCTTTTTGCCTAGAGGGATTCTGGTTTCCAGCACTTGACCCAGTGCTCAGTGTACTCACTGCAGGTATGAATTGAGTGGGACCTAGTGAATCTGTGCCCTAGAATGCTATTGTCCCATAGCTGTGAAGTTAGGCCACTCTGCTTTGCGTGACTTACAGAATCAGAGGCAATCCAATTTTAGTTATATATTTTTTAAAAGTTTTCCAGTCTAACTATAGCACACTATTGCCTTCTCTTAATTTGAAAATGATAATAATACCTATTTGATACAGATAATAAATATATGATAATTAAATGACCTCACACAGTTATAATATTAATAGCTACTGCTTATATACGGCATACCAGCAATGGTTCTCACCGCATTACATTTATTAATTCAGAAATCCTTGCAACTCGATGAGATAGGTACAATTATCCCCATTTGTTGGATGGAGAAATTGAGGCACCCAGAGATTAGGTAATTTTTCCAAGGACCCATAACCAGTGAGTGGTAAAGATATGAACCCAGGCAGCCAACCACCCCAGAGGCTCTTTATGCCATGTCACATTATAGGGTCTGGCACTGCACATGTCTCCTCCATCCTTAGGCCACCAAAGAATCTGTGAAGTGTGGGGCAGACAAGGGACACAGCAAGAATGAAGGCAGCCCAGAGAGAAGGGTTTGGAGTGCCAATGGGAAGGCCTGGGGCCCCGGAGCATGTGGAGAATCTCAGCTCCAACCTGCAGCAGCTGAGGGCATTTGGTGACGTGCACCCAAAAAGCTCACTTGCCAGTCAGAATTGAAATATGTGAGGAACCAGTTTGGGAGGCCAAGATGGGTGGATCACATGAGGTCAGGAGTTCGAGACCAGCCTGGCCAGCATGATGAAACCCCATCTCTCCTAAAAAATACAAAAATTAGCCGAGTGTGGTGGCGCACACCTGTAGTCCCAGCTAGTCCCGGAGGCTGAGGCACGAGAGTCACTTGAACCTGGGAGGCAAAGGTTATACAGTGAGCCAAAATTGTGCCACTGCACTCTGGCCTGGACAACACAGCAATACTCTGTCTCCAAAAAAAAAAAAAAAAAAAAATGTGAGAAACATAAAGGAGATGGGTAAGAAGACAACTTCTCCCAGGCACAAGGAGTTGGGACTGATAGTTTTACAAATTGGGAAAGGGGGTGGCTTCTGCATTAGGCCTGGAGGACTGGTTGCTTGAAGCAGAAGCAAAAGATGACTAAGAGGCTGGGCCCAGTGGCTCACACCTGTAATCCCAGCACTTTGGGAGGCTGAGGTGGGTGGATCACGAGGTCAAGAGATAGAGACCATCCTGGCCAACATGGTGAAACCCTGTCTCTACTAAAAATACAAAAAAAATTAGCTGGGCGTTGTGGTGCACGCCTGTAGTCCCAGCTACTCAGGAGGGTGAGGCAGGAGAATCACTTGAACTCTGGAGGCAGAGGTTGCAGTGAGCCGAGATTGTACCACTGCGCTCCGACCTGGCGACAGAGCGAGACTCAGTCTCAAAAAAAAAAGATGAAGAGACTCAGGAGCAAGCAAGAATCATAATAATGACAGTAACAACCATAGCAGCAGCACTTGGGCGCCTCTTATATACAGGTGCTGGTACTTCCACAGACATGCTCATTGAATCCTTTTAACAACCCTTGGAGGCAGGACAGGACCTTCCATTTTACAGATGAGTTCACACTGCCACCTCTTCGTACCAGAAAGTACCATGAATCCGAGGGACCTACTGTTTCTACTCTTTGCTCTACCCTAAAAGGACCAAGTCCCCATCAGTCTGTATGGTGCTCCTAGGCAGGCCCTTGTCAGATTCAGTACTTATCAACCAGAAGACACTTGAACTGTTTATCACCCTGATGCTGTTAGGAAAAAAGCTTACTGAGGCCTTAAAGGTGAGTAAATGCTAAATGAGGAGCCAGGGCAGAGAAGCAGTGAGCTAGAAATAAATGCTGATTGTCCTGCAGCAACATGAAGTCCTGAAACAGGTGCAAAAAGAAGCATAAACCTTTGCCCCTAAGGCCTCAAACAAATCACCTAAATGGGCAAATCAGAAACAAAAAAAGCAAGAACTCTCAAACTATTCCTACTCCATGAACATAGTTTAAAAACTGCTGCCATTGAAATCTTTGCACCCATAGTGGCAGATGTGGGAAAGGCTGGAAAAGAGCTCACCAGGCCAGCACGTGTTGCACGTGTGGGGAATCAGCTTCCCTCTAGAAGCAGAAATGCAACAGGCACCACCCAGCCAGGGGCTGCAGCAGGAGCACGGGTGGGTACATTCCCACTGTCTTTTATGTTACCTCTCTGCTGTCCCCTCACGTGGCCATTGCCCCCACAGCAGGAATGAAAGAAATCCACTGCGGCCTAGGTTTCTCCAGGCCTCTGCTGCCTCCACCAGGGAGAAATAAGAGAAGGCAATTTGCAACTTATCTTTGTGTAACAACTAAGGGGCAACCAAATCCCTTACAGCTCTCAACAGCACAGGACTTTCTGACCTGGACGTTGGTCACTTCTAATTCAGAAGTCCTGGCTGGATCCCAGGAGCAAATCTGCATGTTCCACCCAGCACCAAGGGGGAATCTTAGCTCTGCTCTCCTGTGCTTAAACCTGTTTGTACTGAGTACAAAGACTTTTGGGGGGTTGGTTTTGGTTTTGATTTCTGAAGAAAATAATTATTAATGAGAAAAATTTCTCCTTTGAGGATTCTCTGTAGCCTGCCTGCTTGCGTGCGGAATGCCCATTGAAGGCATTGCCCTCTAACTAACAAAACGCCAATGGCCAAGGAGCAAGTGTTTCAGTCTCGACGCACAAGCTCTGTGCCTTCCCTGTATTCCTTATGCAGACAAAACTGCCCAAGAAGTCACGAAGGCTTGTGATTGCATAAAGATTCCCAATTCAGGCTCCTGGAATGTCACGAACCTGAGCCTGGCCAGCTTCCCAGAGCAGCCATAGACAAACTTGGTATTAACAGCTTTCCCAACCCTGCTAAGTGTTCAAGGCATTGGCTTTGTGTTTATAACTCATCTCCTAAAGGATATTAAAATGAAATGGTTCAAAGCCAAGAACATTTCAGCATCAGCCTTTGAGAGGCAGAGCCTGCTGAGTGCAGACGGCCTTGTTTGGAAGTAGCCCCATCTGCGGCCTGGGCTCTTGCAGGCTGGGGAGTTCTGCAGTGTCCAGTGACAGCAGATGGAATGGGCTCTGTCCGGTTAGAGCTTAGGGGGAAGGGGCTGACTAAGTGGATTCCTAAGATATAATTTCCTATGCACGAATATGTATATCCCTCCCGCCCCCACTGGTCCTAGCCTTTAGCCACATTTTACACAGTAGACTGGAAAAATGTCAGTATCAGGAGCTGGGCACTGCATCTCACCCAGGTCTCCTCCTTTTTACCTTACACGACCCTCCCTTTTCTCAACTCTTCCCCTGTGGCCTGCCTTCTTAGCTTGCCCAGTGCTGGGCCCTCCCGCCTCGCTGCTCACTGGATTACTGATGCTCCTTGGGCCCCGTGTATTCCAGAGAGACCAGAAATCAGGGACCCCCGGTGTACACAGGCCCTAGGTCTTGTGGGCCCCTGACAGGTAACATGGACACCTGGGAGCAGCCACAGTGAGGTGTCCTTTACCTTCCCATGCTCTTCTTAGCTGTCCCTGCTGCCTCTCATGATGCCCCCAACCTGAGCCTCCAAGCGGGGCCTGGTGGTACAGTCAAGTGAGAGTAAGCCATGGCTGGCCACGCCCCAGCTGCCTCTCTCCCTTCAGACTTCCCACTCCTCTGGGCCGCTGTGCGCTCTGAGAGAAACTTCCTCTATTGCTTCTCAGGGCCCATTTGTTTTTACAAAATGCCCAACCAGCCTGAGTTTGGCCTTGCCTTTGAGCTCCCCAAGCAGCACATGTGGCATCCATCCCTGCTCTGTGCCCCACAGGGAGCGAGGGAGAAAGGGGAAGTGAGGGTGCAGTGGAGTAAGGCCGAGGCCCAGAGAAGGAAAGAGATGCCCCGTACTCTGTTTTCACTGGCATCAGGAGGATCCCTTCTCAGAAACTTCTGGAAGTCACTCTAGAGTAGTCACATCTAGGGGATTAGGGTCCAGGGTCACTCAGCAAGTTAGAGGCCAAGCAAGGCCTAGAATGGACCCCGGGTGCCACCCACTTACCACACTCCAGACCCGGAGAGGGAGTTGCCCCACCCCTACCCCCAACCCCACCCCCGCTGAGGGTGCAGGGCTCTGAGCAGCCCTAAAGGACAGGCAGGTAGGGGCTACAGGGCTTGGCAGCCCTTGGGGCCAGCGGAGGAGGAGAAGAGGAGGCCTGTTCCCCACCCAGGTTTATGCTGTTGGCCCCTCTAGCTAGGGTAGAGCTGAAACCTCATCAAGCTTGCTCACCAGCTGCTGTCCCTTCATTGTGTCTGAGAGCAAAGCCTGTCCCTTCATTTCTCTCCTGGGGAGGCTGAAGTGCATGAGCAACATGGTGACCACGTTCCTGAGGTTCGGGTTTTTCACTTCTGGGCTGCTTTGTAATTTGTGTTCAGAACTTCTTAGAGAAGCCTATGTAACTTCTACCCCGACTCAGCTTCAAAAAGGATTTTTAAGACAGCTGACGGAAAATGCATCTACATCACCAAGACAAGTGACAGGAACTTGAGGTTGCTGGAAGCCTTCACTACATGGTGGCCCCAAGTTATGGTGGCGGAGGGGGCTGGTCACTTTCCTGGTGGTGAGGACACTTAAGGCAGGCAGATCCCAATGGTGACCAGGCCGTGTGTGGGCACGCTGCATATTTATACCCTGCGAGCCGCACGTGGTCTGCTGCCATTGGATCACTTCACTTTATGGATGCACACCTGTCCCTAGAGATGGCCACAGACTTCCTCGTATCACACAGCTAGTGAGCAGCAGCCCTGAAGCCATGTCACAGGCCCCTGTCTATGGCACTGTGAAAGTGTTCCTCATGAAGAGGGTCTCCTGTGGGGACCGCTGAAGGCTCTGGGGTGAGGAAAGAGTCTCTTCCAGGCTTTGTGTGTTCTCAGGCTTCCCGTGTGGCCTCCACAGGCTAGCAGCCTCGAACAGCAGCCCCCAGCAGGGTCTAAGTAGCTTCAATGTGTTCGTTTCCTGGGTGAGCGAGCTCTTCTGGGTTAGCGCCAGGCTAAGATTTGGGACTTTCCATTTTTAAACTCCCTGGGGTCCTTAAAGCCTTTACGGTTGGTACAGAGTAGGGACTATTTCCTAAGACTGCTACAAAAGACAATCGTCACATTGTACACAGAGGCTTCCCTCTTAATGAAAACTGTCCTTACTGTTCCAACTCCTGCCTTAGGACAGCCACAGGGAAATGAACGCAGGGTTACTGGAATTTATTTTAATTAAAAGCCTCCTGGCCTCCCCGGCAGTGGGCAACATTGCAGCCCTGCATTCCTCTTGCTCTTGGGATGAAGCCTTGTTTTCTGTTGCCTGTATATGAACATCTCTACACAGAATCTTTCAGGGTCTTTTGGAATGACGTGGCTCCAAGTCCTCAGACAGAGCCATCTGCAGAGACGTCAAACCACCCTGCCCACCGAGCCACACCTTCTCCCTGCTGTAACTCACCGCCAACCTAAACATTCTGTTAGAGTGGAAATAGAAGATTCACGGCCTTGGAACACCTGTGCCATTAGGGCTCAGATTTACAGGCTAAGTCATGCTCCTGTGTTTTAGAAAATGACCTCAGCTTCTGCCCAGGCCTTCGGCATCAGATTGCAGAGGATTCTAGAAGTGGTTTTTAAAGGTAGGGATGGACTTGTGTGAGAGTGCTGAAACTGCTGGCTCTTTGTGAACCCACACCCTGTTTCAGGGCACAAGGTTCAGGCCGGGAGGTGGCAGCCACTTTAAGGGGCTATGACTTCCTATCCCTCTGGAAATCCTGTTGTCACTTGTCCCAGGTGGAGATAGACTGGGATGTCCATTGCCAGGAGAATAAACTGCTTCTCAGGAAGTGACCCCTTTGCTGTAGTTGTAGGACTCAATTTGCCCTCCCCTAAAAGACTGCTTATGTGGATTTAGTTCTCAAAGTTAATTTGGAGGTGAGGGGGTTGGGGGAAATAAGTCAGGATCTTGCTATAAAGGAGCTTTCTTGTATCCCAGATAAAGATAAAAGTGGTTTGAAATCTATAGACAGGGAGGGTGCCCACGTGGATGCACTAGACCTTCCTCTGTTCCTCAGCTCTAGACCATTTTAATATACAGGGGTCCTAACCTGAGTTCACAGATGCCTCATGTGTCGTTGGCTTGCATGTGACAACATCTGTTTGGGAACCCTCTATCTGGCCTTATCCCCCTGTGACTAGAGACCTACCAGGAACAAAAATGGGAAAAGCACAAAACCTTAGAAAAGCTAAGGATTTGAAGGAAGAGAGCAGCGACTTGAGGAGGCGGTCCCCAGAGGGCAGATTCCCAGGCAGGGCCCATCTCTGTCTGCCCACCACAACGCCTGGCCTTCTGTCACTTCAGCAGCCACATTGCCTTCACATAAGGAATACACTCCTTCCGCACTCTCCTCTCTTCGTTCCTCCCTTGCACCCATTCCCTCTTCCGGAGGTCCACATACACTAACAAGCATCCTCTTTGGAAAATATGACTGGGCATCCCTAAGTCTGAGGTTAGGAGCCATTTGCGCATTAGTTGGAATTGAACCCCGCAGCATCCTCCCTCGAAGCTTCTCTGTGAGCTGAGCTGCACTGAGGGACAGGAGCATGCCATTCTCGGGTTGAGAGGACCAGCCCAAATGGGCTGTTAGGGGAAGGAATACTGGGAGGTGGGAGAACATTACAAATAAAAGGGCTTAATATATGTGAGGTGCGGCTGTGTCCACCTGTGCCAGGGAGACCAGCTCCTACCCTAGGAGAGGGCAGGGAAGTGCTTCCTAGCCCTTTTGGCCTCTGCCTTTCCCTGAGCATGGCAATGCTGCTTCGGCCAAAGCCCAGAGTCTGAAACTCAGTGCACAAATTGCCCCATGCCTTATACATCTGCAGGTCTTCACGGTAAGGGCCCATCTTTAGGGACAAGGCTGAGATGCAGAAAGATCTTTACTTTTAAAAAGAATTACTCAGCTACATTCTTTAGTTAACTCTCAATTAGCCAGAAAATTAAAATAACAAAAGAGTACTCCACTCCTGAATATCTTCATTCATTTTAGTCATGAATGTTCATCTCTGTAATGCTTTTATAATCAACAAAATTAATGCCACTTCATCCTCAACATTTGCTGTCATTAGATTATCAAAGTAGCCAAAGTTAATACTCAGTTTGCACATTAAATCTGTAACGTTTTCTCGCATGGGTCAGCTATGAGGAAGAGATGTAACATTTTCCGTGTGGTAGATTTTCTCCCACCAAGACAAAAACTTCTGAGTAGTGCTCCAGAAATGCATCTGCTGGTGGCTGGGGACAGGCCCCATTGAAAGAGAGGGTTACAGGGATCCAGTTCAATTGATTTCTGCCTAACTGCAGACCCCAGGGCCAGCTGGCACTGAGTGCAATTCCTGCTCCTGTCTGGCAACTGTCTAAAATCTACATGGAGTAAATCTTGCAGATGAACATAACTTGTTTCAGACCTAAGCTATCTTTAGGTTGACTACATTTGGTAGACATATTTCCCAAATGTTTACGTCTCTCCTTTCTAACACAGATCCTATGGAATACAATTAGATCATTTCTTAAGACCCACGATTCTCATTGTAAATTTCAGGCATGTTCTCAGAGCTCTTGAGGTGTACAGGGCTGTTTATCTGCAAAGGATGCTAGACTTCTGTGTCTTTTGATCGCTCTGTGTGTTTTCATGTTTCTCTCCTCTCACTGTCCATTTCTGCCACTTGCTGCTTCCAGTCTGCCTGCTATTTCAGCCCAGTACGGACACCCATAGCCACAATTATCAAAACTGTCCCTAAAATTAAAATCATCAACATTTATTGAGCACCAGCCATAGGTCAGTCCTGTTATCATTTGTTCGTGTGCATTAATCTGTTTACTTCTTACACCTCCTTATAAGGGAGTTATTAATATAATGGTCCCCCTTTTCCAGATGGGGAACCTGAGAGACACAGCAAGGCACACAGCTATAAGGGGTAGAGCCAGAACCTGGGCCCAGATAACGCAAGCCCAGAGCCTGCTCTCCTTGCCACTCATCCTGCTGCCTCCAAGAAGCAGCACACTTTACAGGGGCTAATTGGATTTTTGATCCTCATGTGTTCTAGAGAGCTGTACCTGAAGACCATGGAGGCCACTTTGGAAGCACCTGACATTACCGTCACAGAATGAGAAAAATAAATCCAAATCAATTCACTGGAAAAGATAATGAAACAGATAAAACACTAGCTGGCCTAATCAAGAAAACAGAGAGAAAGTACAAATACAAAACTAGAAATGATAGAAAGGAATAACCAAATATTGAGGAAATTTCTAAAAGCAGAAGATAATGGTTTGTACAGTGCATAATAAATATGATATTTCCAAGTAGAAATGTCAAGTAGACCACTGTATATATGGCTCATAATCTTCCCCAACAGACTTTATGTGCTTGTCATGTGTCACCATTAAGCTATCTTCAACAGGTGCTTCTATGGGAGTCCTGTGTCTCCCAGGGGAGGAAGCCGTCACATTTTCCTCTACTAGGGTAGGGGCAGCAAACTTATGCACATGGGCCAAATTTGCTCACCACCTGTTTTTGTAAATAAAGTTTTATTGGAACATGGTTATTCTCATTCATTTATGTATTGTCTATGGCTGCTTTCATGCTACAACAGTAGAGTTGAATAGCAACAATGGGGATCATATGGCCTGCAAAGCCTAAAATATTTACCATCCTGTCCTTTACAGAATAAGTTTGCCAAACCCTGTGCTAGAGCCCTGTGATTTTTCCAGTTTCAGACTAGTTTCTGTGCTGGTTTCTTGGTTCAGGATTTCCAGACCAAGTAGGTGGTACACATTCAGACTGCATATATGCTTATTTCAGGTATTCTTTTTCTAGTCAGAGCCTCTGGGTAGACACCCTTAAGTCCACACCTGGAACAAGTGCAATTGTTCTTATCTTCATTTTAGAGATTCCTGGCTTAGTCTGTTTGGGAAACTATAACAAAACACAATAGACTAAGTGGCTTATAAACCACAGAAGTTTTTTTCTCACAGTTCTGAAGTCTGGAAATTCCCAGATCAAGGCTCTGGTAGATTTGGTGCCTGGTGACCTGCTTCCTGGTTCATAGACAGCTGTCTTTTCACTGTGTCCTCACAGGGTGGAAGGAGTGAGGAAACTCTCTGATGTGTCTTTTATAAGGACACTAATCCCATTCATGAGGGTGCCATCCTCATGACTTAATTACCTCTGAAAGGCCTTACCTCTGAATATCATCACCGTGGGGGTTAGATTTCAACACGTGAATTCGAGGGGGATAAACATTCAGACCATAGCACTGCCTGTATTCATTTTATTTCGTGCATAACAAATTTGTTTACCATTTATTACCTCGCAGTTCTGTCGGTTGGAAGTCTGGTGTGGTAAGGCTTGCTTCTCTGCTAAGGCTGAAATTGCTTTGTTGGCCAGCTCCACTCTCAACTGGAGGTTGGGGTCCTTTCTGAAGCTCGTTCCTGTTATGAGCACAGTTCAGTTCCTTGCAGCTGCAGGACTATAGCCCCTGTTTTCTGGAGAGCTGGTGGCCAGTGACCCCTCTCACCTCCCATAGGCTGCTCTTGCTCAGGTCCTTCCACCATACCCCTCTCCATCTCAGCAGCAGGCACAATCCTTCTCATCAAATCTCTGTCATGCTTTCCATAAATATGACTTCCTTTTCTGCTACCAGCCAGAGAAAACTCTCTGCTTTTAAAGGGCTGCTGTGATTAAGTCTGGCCCAGGGGATAATCTGTTTTTGTTTTTGTTTTTGTTTTCTTTTGAGACAGGGTCTTGGCTCTGTTACCCAGGCTGGAGTACAGTGGTGTGATCACAGCTCACTGAAACCTCAACCTCCTGGGCTCAAACAATCCTCCCACTTCAGCCTCCCAAGTAGCTGGGATGACACGTGCACATCACCACATCTGGCTAATTTTTTTTGTATTGTTTATTTTTTGTTTCACCATGTTGCCCAAGCTGGTCTTCCAGGCTCAAGCGATCCTCCCACCTTGGCCTCCCAAAGTGCTGGAATTACAGGTGTGAGCCACTACCACCGGCCATAATCTCACTTTCTTAAAGTCAGCTGTACCCTATAACATAAGCTCATCTCAGGAGAACTATATCTTCATACTCACAAGTTCCATCCATAACCACAGGGGAGGGACTACACAAGAGCAAGGGTCACAGGTCACCTTAGACTTCTGGGGGCCACACCAGCTTTTTGCAGGGAGTTCTCTTCAGCTTTCCACCACAAATGATCCTTAGGCTTCATCCCTAGTCCTGCTCAGACTTAGAAAGCCCCAGTATTAGTAGATGGACCTTTTTTCTAATATGCTCATGGGCCATTCAACCTCAGCTCCCACTCGCTTCTCTGGCTTTTAGTTCTGTCATCATTTTCCATACCTGAGGTTTTCTATTTCTTGCATTCAAGATTGGCATGCATTTAAAAATATGTGTCTTGTATTATAACCTGTATGTTGAAGTATTTGGAATGATTGGGGTTTTGAATGATTTCTTCCCTCAGCAGCATGTCAGCAAGATTTTTCATGTTTTAGAAATACATACCAAAATTACCCTCCAAATACATCAAAATAAGTGAACTTTCAGAGTCCTACCCTCAGTAAAGTTATAGTTACCCTAAAACTAAGGTTATAGGAAGAATTGATGGTTGATCAACCTGAAAACTCACCAGTGTGTTCCGATCTAGGGCATAGTTTCTTCTTTTGCAGTAACTTTTCTTTATGTATCACCAGGAAAGCTAGATGTATGAAAATCAAGGAAAGTAGATTACGGTATCTTTCCAGACCTAAATTCTTTCTAATGAAACAGGCAGATTAATGGGCAAAGGACAGTCTTAACTGTTTTTTTTTTTCTTGTCCCAATACCTCTTTTCAAATAGCTCAACATTGCTAACAGTATATTTATTCTGTTTCCATTTCAAATCTGTGAGCAGTTTTCAAAGTTATAATAAATGCTTTTCTTCAGATGTAGCTGAGCAGTATTTTCAAGAGAGCATGGCTCATCTTAAGGATTCTGAAGGGATGGGAAGAACCAAATTTCTTTCAATTCAAGATGAATTTTGCCATTTTCTACAAATGACTGGACAAAAAGAGGTAAGTGAGTTTGGATCACAATTGTCTAGTTATTCACAGTTGATATCCAAAGGGCTACTCCTTTACTCTGCAAGCATCCATTAAGCACCTATTGTGTGCAAAGCATGTGCCAGTCTCTAGAGGGACACATAAATAAGGCTAGGGCTCCTTTCGGGCAGCTTCCAGAGATACTTGCTCTTAGAAGCTAGGAGACTTCATGAGAATATAGATTGTCATGCCCACCTACAAAAGATCCTAAAGAAATAGTGGACAGGCCCTGCTTATTGAAGCCCTGCAGATCTGGCTGGAATAGTGTGGCAGTTAGTGTGTCTAATCCCTCTCTCCTCAGTTTGGGTCATGAATGGAATTTGCGTATCTAAGGAAAACTATACAGTGCAGAAGTTACAGCTCAGTTGTTTAGTATTGATTCATACAAGCATGATTTACATGGCTTATAAAAATAGAACAAATCCCAGACCTTATATTCATTGGCAATTAAACCCTTGGGAACGTATTCCTTGCAAAGCCTAGCATACCGTGGCTATATTCTTTTGTGTGTGTGTGTGTGTGTGTGTGTGTGTGTGTATACATATTAATACATATATATATATCTCCAATCGCCGACAGATACTGAGGAACAATTATATATATATGTGTGCATATATATGTATATATGTATGTGTATATATATGTATGTGTGCATATATGCCCACACCCTCTCTCAGCGCACCTAAGTCCTGTTTACTCTTCACTCCTCTCTGTTAAGCTTTTCTTTTTTTTTGAGACAGAGTCTCGCTCTGTCACCCAAGCTGGAGTGCAGTGGTGCAATGTCAGCTCACTGCAACCTCCGCCTCCCGAGTTCAAGCAGTTCGCTGCCTCAGCCTCCTGAGTAGCTGGGATTACAGGCCCCCGCCACCACACCCAGCTAATTTTTTTGTATTTTTAGTAGAGATGGGGCTCTACTAAAGAGCTAGTTTGCTAAAATCTTTTAGTCAGATGGGGCTCACCATTTGGCCAGGCTGGTCTTGAACTCCTGACCTCGTGATCCACCCGTCTCAGCCTCCCAAAGTGCTGGGATTACAAGTGTGAGCCACTGTGTCCAGCCTCTGTTAAGCTTTTCCTATCAGAGGTTAATGCCATCTCAGTTTCCTAGAAAACCATACATGCATACATATATACACATATGTGTACACAGTACATATATGTGTACACACACACACACACATATCTATATACATAGTTGTTCCTCAGTATCTGTGGGGGATTGGTTCCAGAACCCCCAAGGATACCAAACTCCAAGGATGCTCAAGTCCTTGTACAAAATGGTGTCATATTTGTATGTAACTTAGACATAGCCTCCTGAATACTTTATATCATCTCTAGATTGCTTATAATACCTAATACAATGTAAATGCTATGGTAACAGTTGTTACACTCTATTTTTTATTTGTATTGTTTTTATTGTTGTATTGTTATTTTTGGTTTTTTCCCATATAATTTGTGATCTATGGATATGGAGGGCTCGCTGTATATTTTTTTCAACTCTATCATGGCAAATCTTGGAAATGAAAAACTTTATTTCCCTTGCCATCTGTAGACCTCCTCCCCCACAGCTCTTTTCTCATCCTTAATCCCCCCACTACCCCCACCTTCTCTCAGTTAGGGAACATGGGCTTTTACATAGATATACACATGTTTCTCGGGCCAAAGTAGGGCCACAATCACCATGACAAATGGGAGTTTTCTTGGTCACCCAACCCCAGGGAGAGAAATGCCTTCCAGGGGCATCATATTCCCTCCCCATCTCCCCTCACATCTCTAGAATACTTAAGGGGAGTGCTCAGGTCAGAATAATGGGGCATCCATTGTTTTCCATCTTTAGTCCTGCCGCTCATCATCTCTTGCCTGGACCGCTCTAACAAGTTCCTGTCTCTCAGCTGCTTTTTCCATGCTTGCTCTCTTCTAATCCACTCAGAATAAGGAAGCCATGGTGATGTTTCCAAAAAGCAGATCTGACCAGTGAACACTAATTTGTAAAAGCCAGTCCACTGGCTCCCCAATGCCCTCAGGATAAACCAGAATCCTGACATGGCCCACAGTATTGTCCACAACCTGGACTCCACTGACATTTCCGGGCTCATTTTTGCCTCCTCTCCCCAATCCATGTTCCTGCCACACTGGCCTTTTCTAATTCCCACTTCCAGGCAGTGCCAGCTTCTGTTTCCTCCTCCTGGAAGGCCCTTCCTCATTCATCTCCAGGCCAATGCTAACCCATTCTTCATTTCTTATCAGCTTCTCTGATTCCTCTCCCCCAGGCTTCATTTAGACGCTCCCCATTGTTCTTCCTTACAGAATCCATTTGATGTCATCAAATATTTGTAAGTATATATTCACGTGGATATTTAACATCTATCTTGCAACTAGACTGAACCTGTGAAAGCAGAGACCCTCTTGCCTGTGGTGACGAGTGATGAGCAGAGAGGTGGATGCATGTTTGGCCACGGGCCAGCTGGCTGTTCTGACTCCCATGGGCCATGCATCAGTTCGTCTGTACTGTCTGGCTTCCCACCATAGTGTCTTGCGGAGTCAGCCAATGCTCACTGTCAGTGATGCTATGCCTCACTGCCCTTGCCCAGGTCACCCAGATCAGTATTGATCAAAAGATGCATCTCACTCTCCTAAGCTGCCCTCAAAGAGTTTAGCAAACTGGCTCTTTTCATTCTAGGGCCACTACCAGCCCATCCAGTGCCCTTATGATAATAGAAAAAGCTGCCCCTTCCTCAGGTAGATACCACCCATGTTGGAGGGGACCAGAGGCTGGATTTCAGCCCTCCCCATGCTCTGGCCAGGCACCCCTGTGTGTGGCACCCCCTGCCCAGCCAAACATGGCCAACAAGGGCCGGGCCCAAGGACAGTCCCGGAGCCAAGAATGGGGCTGTGCTCAGGCCATCCCAGATGTTCCCACAGCACATGGCCATTGGCACTGTGGAACATGATCTTTGGGGGCCGAAATGCCTTTTAAGGTAAAATGTAAGTGAAGGTCACTCTGCCACAGGGTAAGCTACTTTACGAGGGTTTGTCTTCTAGTTATGCCACTCTTTTGTTCAAGAATCTTCTCTTACTTCCTCAGCCTGGTCACGCACTGGCTGTCAACAGGCCATGTGCTCCTCCTGTGGTCCCAGTTGCCCATACCCTCTTCTCAGCCCACCTAAGTCCTCTTTACTCTTCACTCCTCTCCATTAAGCTTTTCCTAGCAGAGGTTGATGCCATCTCAGTTTCCTAGAAATCCGTGCCGTTTAACTTCCTTCACATCTACCCCGTTTCCCCAGTCAGGCTGTAGACAGTAGCCAAAGCTTCATTTGAGAAAGGGAGTCTCCCTGGGTCTTCTCCCCATCACTGGCTCCTCTAAATCTGACAGTCAATTCCCACAGAAATATTACCAAACCCAACACTCTCATCAGTCTAAGTCCTTGCTCTCAGAAGTTGGGAGATGTGATGGGCTTTACCCTCAGGCAAGTCTAGATTTAAATGCTAGTCCCTCATGTACCTCAGTGGGGCCTCACTGGTGAGTTACACAATCACTCTGCCTCTACAGGGATTCCTCTTTCACCTGAGAAATTGATTTCTGCCTCATCAGCACCTGTAATGGGGTTCCCCTACCCCAGCCCTAGCCCCTGACTTGTATTATTGCCAACAAAAGGATTAAAGGCCCTCCTTGTCCTTCTGTTTGTGGAGCACTTTCAGGACACCTTTGGGGCTGTGTCATGAGGAAGCTCCCATGGTCCATGCTGTATTTGGCAGTCAAATTCAGCATCCATGCTCTGCAGCTGATGTCGTGCCTTCATGTGGAAGATTGTGGAAGAATTTCTGGAGAAAGTATGGAGGATTGACATACTTTAACAGGGTTTTCCCCCGCATATTTTGGTGTCTGAAGAAGCTAGTATCAGGAAATACTGTGTCCTGACCAATTCATATTTTTTATTCCATGTTAGTATAAATAAATTGGATAAACCAAACAAAATGTCACATCATGTTGGAATGTTTACTTTCAGTTTCCTAAACGATTTCCTATGAGAATAGTAAAGCCTGGAGTGTGTTCAGGATGTTCTATACATAGATAATTTGCCCAGGAATGCTGTATTTTCACTTCTGTAAGAATGGCATTGTGGACAGAGGGAGAAAAGCATGGGACTAAAGTGTATGAAAATTAGGCTGGGCATTGTGGCTCGTGCCTGTAATCCTAGCACTTTGGGAGGCCAAGGTGGGCGGATCACTTGAGGTCAGGAGTTCAAGACCAGTCTGGCCAACATGGTGAAACCCTGTCTCTACTAAAAATACAAAAATTAGCCAGGTATGGTGGTGGGCGCCTGTAATCCCAGCTACTTGGGAGGCTGAGGCAGGAGAATCGCTCGAACCGGTGGGAGGTGGAGGTTGCAGGGAGCTGGGATCATGCCACCGCACTTCAGCCTGGGAGACAAAGAGAGACTCTGTCTAAAAAAAAAAAACAAAAAAACAAAAAAAAAACCTCCAGATTTCCACCTGCTGTTGTAAAATGGAAGATCTGCTGAGATGGATTTAAAAAAAAAAAAAAAAGTATGAAAATTGCTGGCTGGATTCAGATCCTAGCACCAACATAGCTGAGCCCTCTGACTCTGAGCAGGTTTCTTAACTGCTCTGTGCCTGTTTCCTCCTCTGCCTAATGAGGATTAAAATTTTACCCATCTAAAGAAGACAGCAAAAATTAAATGAGATCACACACAATTGTGTGTGTTCAGCACAATTACTGACATGTGAGGACTGATCCATGTGAGCTTTTGTTCTTACTACTCAACTGAAATGGATTCCTGTAATGGCTGAGTGGGTTTATTTTGCCAGGTGTCCTTTACCTGGTTTATTTTGCCAGGTGTCCTCTCTCTTCATAGTTTACATCTTTCCTCACATTTGTGTTGTTTCCTGACTCCTGTTCAACCAGAGGTGATATGATTTGGCTGTTTCCCCACCCAAATCTCATCTTGAATTGTAGTTCCTATAATACCCATGTGTCATGGTAGGGACCTGTGGGAGGTGATTGAACCATGGGTGTGGTTACCCCCATGCTGTTCTTGTGATAGTGACTGAATTCTCACAAGATCTGATGGTTTTATAAGGGGCTTTCCCTGCTTTGTTCAGCACTTCTGTCTCCTGCTGCCCTATGAAAGAGGTGCCCTCTGCCATGATTATAAGTTTTTTGAGGCCTCCCCACCCATGAGGAACTGTGAGTCAATTAAACTTCTTGGCTTTATAAATTACCCAGTCTCAGGTATCTCTTCATAGCAGCATGAGAATGGACTAATACAAGAGGAGAATAGGCTCAGCTCATGAGACTACCACACCCATGTGAAAATATACAAGTTATGTAATTTTCTTAAGAGGCACTGATCTTAATCAGCCTTTGAACTTGTTAACCAGATAGCTTTCTGTTCCTTTCACAGAGAGCAACCTCGATCCTGAGAGAGTCCCTGGAAGCCAAAGTGGGAGTATTTGGCAATTTCAGTCCCGAGGTGGCAGAGACATACCGGCTCCTGGGAGGAGCAGACCTGGTGCAGGGGAACCACAGTGAGGCCCACAAGAAACTGAAGAAGGTAAAGCTGGAACCAGTACGAACACAAGAGTAGGCTCTCCCTCCCCTCTCCAAGGTCAATTTCTCTCCCTTGTGGTGGTTCTTTTAAATGAAACTTTAGAAGTGGCTTGTTTAGATAGGATGACATCACTTTTGTGGTAGATCTAAGCTAATACTTTTTGGGTAAAAGACATAGTAAGCCTCTTAGACATATATGTTTTTTAAATGAATTATCAATTATTTTTACTATGCAAATATTTTTAATTTTTTACATAGTATAATTTATCAGTCCTTTATGTTTGTGGTGCTCTCTCTATATACTGAGTTTATAGAGGAATTCTCTTACATATTCTTCAATTGTCATTCTTCTTTTTCTTCTTTTAAATTTGGAGTTTATTTGTGTGGATGGCATGAGGAATGGATCTAATCTTACCCTTTTTCCAAATGGCCACCCAGTTGTCCAGCACCATTTAATTAGAGAGCCCATCTATGCTCCAGTGACTTCAGATAACACCTTCATCATATACTGATTTTCCTTATGGACTTAAGTCTATTTCTAGATTTCTCTTCTTTTCTACTAGTCTTTCTGTTTATTCATGTGTCAATATTTCACAGTTTTAACTACAGAGATTTTACAGAATGATTTAATATGTGATAGGAGTAGACAACGCTTATGGCTTTTCTTTTGCTAGAATATCAGGTGTTCTAGCTATTCTTCCATGTTTTTTTTTTTCTACATGAAGTTTTGTATCAATTTGTCTAACTCCGTAAAGAGCTTGCTGGTATTTTTATTGCATTACTTATAAATAAATCTTGTGAAAATTAGCAACTTTGTGATATTGAGTTCTTCTATCCAAGAACAAGGGGTATCTTTCCATTTCTTCATGCCTACTTTTATATCTTTCAGGCACATCCAAAAGTGTTCTTCATATGGGTTTTGTATATCTCTTATTAAGTTTAATTCTAACCATTTGATCTTCCTTATTACTATTATAAATGGAGATTTATCTACTGTTATATCTTTTGATTTTTTTTTTTTACATACGAACCCAGTTGGTTTCTCTGTAAATTTTATATCCTGCTAATTGCTTCTTTTATTGCTTGAGTTAATTCAAGCATTGATTCTCCCAGGTTTTGGGGGTATTCTATTACATTATCTGCAAATAGACTTAGTTTTACTTTATGCTTTCCAGTTCTTATGCCTCCAATTTATTTTGTTTGTCTAATTGCATTGGCTTATACCTCCAATATAATAATAAACAGCAGTGGAGATAATGAGCATCCTTGCCATGTTCCTGATCTTAGTGTAAATGCCTCCAGTGATTCTTCATTTAATAGATGCTGGTTTTAGAACTAAGGTTTATATATTTTATCATGTTAAGAGAGTATCCATCAATTTATATTTTCATGAGTGCTTTTTTAATTAGAACTAAATGTTGAATATTACCAAAGGCTTTTTCAGCGTCAGTGGAGATTATCAGATGGTTCTTCTTAGATCATTTAAATAAATCACAATAAATAAATTTATTTCACACTACCAGAGATTGGGTAATTTATAAAGAAAATAAATGTATTTATTATAATTCTGGAGCCTGGGAAGTCCAAGATCCAGGGGCTGACATTTGGCAGGGGCCTTCCTGCTGCATAATCCCTTGGCAGAAAGTGAAAGGAAATGAGAGAGAGAAAGGGAGAGAAAAGGAGGCCAAACTCAGCCGTTCATAATGAAACCACTCCCAAGATAACAGCATTAATCTGTGCATGAGGGCAGAGTCCTAATGGCCTAATCCCCTCTCATTAGGCTCCACCTCTCAACAGTGTTGCATTTTGGATTAAGTTTCCAACACACGCATTTTGGGAGGCACATTCAAACCATAGCAGATGTTGATTCTATATGCTAACATTTATTGTAGGATTTTTCTGCCAATATTTGTATGTATTATTTGTTTAAGGATCAATGTTATATTTGCTTATAAAAATAATTTGGAAGTTTACCTTATTTTTCGTGCACTGAAAGAATTTATGTAGCATTGAAACTCTGTAGTCTTTGGAGGTTTGTGTCTTCTGTGACATCCTTTAGGCCTGGTGCTTCTTTTGTAGGGAAATTCCTTGATAATTTTTTCTATTTCTTTTACAAAAAGTGGTCCGTTGAAGCTTTCTGTCCCTAATGGGGTCATTTTGGCAAACTGTATTTTTCTAGATAATTATCCATTTCACTTACATTTTCAGATTTATTTGCATGGAGATTTGAAAAGTGGTCTCATGAATTTTAAAACTTTCTACTTTTTAATAGTTATTTTCCCATTATAATTTCTTATTTTTATATTTGGGTTTTCTCCCTTTTTCCTTGACTTAGTTTGTCTATTTTGTTAATTTTTTCAAAGAGCCAGGACTTTAATCCCATAAATCCTATTCTCTATTTCCTTAACTTCTGATTTTATCTTTACTATTTCTGTCCTTGTACCTTATTTTGTTTTGCTCTGTTAAAATTGTTTTTCTGGGTTTATGAGTTGGGAATTTAATTCATTTATTTTCATTTTATTAATCTAAGTGTTTATGAATATGAAATTTTCTTTTATTCTAAATGTATCTCATAAGTTACATCATATGTTTTCATTACATTCATTAGTTTCAAAATGGGGAAAACCTGGGAAACCCTAAGTAACATAATTAATCAAACCAAAAGAATTAACTAGTTCTGAGGGGCTATCCTATAAATCAAGTATTTTTCTCTTATGATTTTTCTGATTCTGCTGCAAAAGACACTAGATTTGGTAACATGTGTGACACCTATTTGTTGGTGAGGTGACACATATCTTTTATCAGTTAGTTAGCAAATAGTTACTTGGCACCTTCAATAGGCCAGTCACTGTGCTAGCCAGACCTGAGGGAAAACAGTGACCAAGACGAATATGATCCTTGTCTTTGTGAGTCCCCAGTCTAGCCAGGAAGAAATATATTAGATCAATCATTTTTAATACTTTAAACATTATCCATATGCCAAAGACATTTTGGTGAGGGAGAGGTGAGACGGAAGCTGAGGGTGGCAGATGCCCTGCATTTCCCCATCTGTCACCTCCATATAATAAGAGCCAATGCTGGCCAGGCACGGTGGCTCATGCCTATAATCCTAGAACTTTGGGAGGCCGAGGCAGGCAGACCACTTGAGACCAGGAGTTCGAGACCAACTTGGCCAACACAGCGAAACCCTGTCTCTACTAAAAATACAAATAATTAGCTGGGCATGGTGGCACACTCCTGTAATCCCAGCTACTCAGAAGTCTGAGGTGGGAGAATTGCTTGAACCTAGGAGGTGGAGGTTGTAGAGAGCCGAGATCATGCCACTGCACTCCACCCTGTGAGTGACAGAGTGAGACCCTGTGAAAAAAGAGCCAGTGCTTTTTGAGTGATTGTTACACCAGTGGCACCGTGTTAAGCAATTCGTGTACATTAACTCATTTAACTCCTACAGTAACCCTAAGAGTTGGTGTATTAGGCCATTCTTGCATTGCTATAAAGAAATACCCGAGGCCAGACGTGGTGATTCATGCTTGTAATCCCAGCACTTTGGAGGCCGAGCTGGGCAGACCACCTAAGTTAGAGACCAGCCTGGCCAACATGGCAAAACCCCGTGCCTACTAAAAATACAAAAATTAGCTGCTGATGCACACCTGTAATCCCAGCTATGTAGGGAGGCTGAGGCAGGAGAATCGCTTGAATTCAGGAGGCAGAGGTTGCAGTGAGCCGAGATCATGCCACTGCACTCCAGCCTGGGGCACAGAGCAAGAAAGACTCCGTCTCAAAAGAAAAAGCAAAAAAATAGTAATACTTGAGACGGAGTAATTTATAAAGAAAAGAGGTTTAATTGGATTACGGTTCTGCAGGCTGTACAAGCATGATGCTGGTATCTGCTCAGCTTCTGGGAAGGCCTCAGGGAGCTTGTACTTATGGCAGAAGGCAAAGTGGGAGAAGGCACGTCACATGGGGAAAGCAGGAGCAAGAGAGAGAGAATGGGGTAGTGCCACATACTTTTAAACAGACAGCTGTCATGAGAACTCACTGACTATCATGAGGACAGCACTAAGAGGATAGTGCTAAAACATTCATGAGAAATCCCCACCCACAGGATCCAATCACCTCCCACCCGGCCCCACCTCCAATATTTGGGATTATAATTCAACATGAGATTTGGGTGGGGACAAATATACAAACTATATCACTTGGGTACCTCTACTCTGTATTTTATAAAGAGGGAAGCTGAAGCTGAGAGAGAAGTGTCTTGGCCTTGATCATGTGGCTCAGAGTTGTTGGAGTGGAGATTTTTTGTATTTTTAGTAGAGACAGGGTTTCGCTGTGTTGGCCAGGTGGTTGGTATCGCACAGTCTATACTACAGGGTCATTTATTTCACATCTTGGAATTCCAAGTAAGACTTGTTTTTGAACAAGGGGTCCCTGGGCTTTAAAAATGTTTGGAAGCGAATGGCACGGTGGGGAGAATGCCAAGATCAGAACAGTAGGAGTCTTTGGGTTGTCACTGACAGAATACAATTGAAACTAGCTCAGGTATAAAGGAGCGTCTATTGTCTTGTGGTTTCCAAATAAGGGCTGACAGCCAGTGATTAGCCGGCAGGATGCAGCTGAGCCTCAGCCAGACTCTCATGCCAGGAAGGCGCTCTCTGTCCAGGACTTCTCCTTGCTCCTCTCTGCACATCTTCCTCCTCTCTCATGGCAGTGTCTTCCCTCAAGGTGAAGATCAAGGCTGGCAACACTCCATAGTTTTACTTTCTGTCCCTGTGCCTTTTCTTGTCTCAGCTTGAAAGACCTCAAAGACCTCAGGGAAAGACTGACAGGCCTGGCTTGAATCCAGGGCCCACCCCTGGCTCAGTCAGCCAAGGCCAGGAGAGTGGTAAGCTATAAAAACATAGTACTTCCAAGGTAACTGGGTGGCCTGGGGTGGAGGTGGCACAGGAAACACTATCCTATAGTCAGAAGACCTGGGCCAGGGTTGCCAGCGTCCCTCCCTGTTTTTGGCACATGTGCAATGAATACAATAGGAATGAAGTGGCCCCTTTCCTTAAAAATGTCCCAGACCAATGAGGGAGTTATAGACCGTAACCTCCCAAGTGTATTACATGCTCAGTTCCATGCAGCAGGTCCATACTGGGATCTACGGGAGTGAAGAGATTTAGGGAAAGTGTCCAGATAAGTAGTCCTGAAAAAGAGTATAGGCTAAGAGAAACAGGAATTCCCAGACTGGGAAGTGGGATGGAAGAAGGGTGCTCAGAGGCAGGACACCAAAGTACATCCAAGGAACAAAAAGCAGTTGGAGCTGGCTGGCTGTGGGGTTGCTGGTGGGAGAGGTGCAGGGCAAATCCTTGAGACCAGGTTTGCCAGGTGAAGGGGCCAAGACCTGATCCTTTAAGCAAGGGTCCCAAACTATGGCCCACAGGCCAAATGCAGCCCTCCACCTGCTTTTGTGTGGCCCTCAAGTTAAACATTTTTTACACATGATCATTTGCAACCCATTTGATGATGGAGGACACCTTTGAACTTCAAGTAAGTGAATAGTTATCTTCCTCCCAAAATGAATCTATTTTTCTCATTAGTAGAACTATAGAACTATATTGCCAAAAAAATGCTCATTATTATATCTTGAATTTCATGAAAAGAAATTTTGTAGAAATTTGTCTTCTGTCTTGTTATGTAAGTGCTGCACCTACCTAATAGCCTCAACTTTGTCTCTTGGACTATTACGTCTACAATATTTACCATATGGCCCTTTGCAGAAAATTTTTCTGAGCCTTGCTCTAAGCAGCTGGGAATGCTGCTTACAGGGAATGCTAAGCAGGGCACAATCAATGGGTCTAGAGTTGTCCTTTGGAATTTTTTTTTTTTAATCACTATGAGGATAGTGTTGAGGATGGAATGGAGTGGACCAAGAATGGAGACAAGAGGACTCAGTTTTCTTTGTCCTCCTTCCATCCCACAGTTTTAGGGATCAAATGAGATGAACTGAGTGAGGCTGTTCTAATGAGCACCAGACACTGCCTGTGTGCAGGCCATGCAGGCCACTGGGAAGCTGTTCCAACCATCAGCACCTCTGCAGGAGAGAGGAAAACGCAGAGCCAAGGCGCTGCCTGCCACTGGGAATACCTGCTTTCCTTCCCGCTCCTCACTTCTCCCCTGAAGAAGGTAGATAACATCTGGAAAAACTCTTCCTAGGGTTCAGCCCAGCCACTGCACCCCAGGCAGGGGAAGGACCTCAGAATAGAGGAGGGTGGCAAATGATAACAGAGATACACAGAAACTTGAGCAGGGCTGAGCAGGACCACACAGACCTTTACACTGTCACTGCTGGCTCCCGGTGGGACTGAAGTGGTTTATGTGCCCCACTGCACACTCACTGCTGCCAGGTGTGGCTCATACATCATTCCTCATCTTCACAGCAACCCTGCAGGTCAAACCTGCATAGCTCTGTTAAACAGAGAAGGAGCCTGAGGCTCCCAGAAGTAAGCCAGTGGTCTGTGGGCAGGTTACTCTTATGTAAGGCCTGACTCTTTCCTCTATGCCAGTGGCTCACCAAATATCCTTCTTGAGCCCCCTGCATCAGGGTCACCTTCTGAATCAGAGTCTCTGGGGCAGGGGCCAGGTGCTCAGGGTTCTGCATGTTGGCCAGTTTCCTAGGCAGAGGCTGAGAAACACTGCTCTGGGCCACACTGCCACCCAAGAAGCTAAAAATCAGCTCAGCTTCAAGAAACTCTCAGGGTGCATCACCCTAAAACCTGTGGTAGAAGTTGGTGGCCCCTTTTTCCTCTGATTTGGCCTTGTTTACCATCAGTCCTGAAAACAATAGCATTGGCATCTTAAAGATACCTGACCGTTTGCCAGACTCCAAGAGAAACGATGGACACTTGTATTTCTCAAGGTTGTGCACTGTGGTGCCTGCGGTTCTGATCTCCACTCCTCCACATGTACCTGTCTGAGGACAGGCTGACTGCTCTGTGAATACGAGGGCGCAGATGGGGACTTAAAACATGCTTTTCACATCTGCTGCTGACTGCAGTTTCTCAAATGCCATATTTAGCACTCGACTCTGTGAAGCCAGCAGTTCCTAAAGCTAAACACTGCCTGAGAAGTGTCTCTCGTTTTTATCACAACAACAGCTGCATCCCCTAAGTTTTCAACTCAGTAGCAGGAACCCACTGAACAGTGGCTTTTCCAGATGTACCCTCCTGTGCTGAATGGTCCAGGCATGGAACTGCAGGCATGAAAAACAAAAAACAGGAAGGCCTGGGAAACAAGGCACACAGCGGGATTAAATCACCGAAAAGGAAACCATATTATTGATCTGCCTTTTAAAGGCATCTGCCTGCAGGGGAAAATCACAGAATTCTCTTGGCTCCAGATGGAAATTTCCACAGCAAAAGTTCACCTACTTGTACAACATAGAAACCTGATTGTATTCTAGGATGGTCATCATCACCAACATTTTCATCAGGTGAAAGGCTGCAGAAAGAATTCCTGAAGGCTGCTTCATAGATCAGGAACCTCAGGAGTATGCTGAGCCCAAGAACAGTGTGAAGTCAGATTTGGGTCCAGCCTTCATCTGGCCTCTATATTAGATACTATCTTCAGCAGGGTTCAATCCACGGCCTCACTACTTTAGCTGTGGGCATTAAACATTTTCATAAAAGAATGAAATAATTTTATGTGACCCCTTTCTTCAAAAAATCAAAGCCCACTAAAATGAATCTTTTTAAGAAGGGAGTTGGAACATAGTTTTTATTCAGAGGTTGTAGGCAAGAAAGCCAATGTTAAAAAGGTCTTTTTTTTTCTTTTTTTTTTTTTTTTTTTTGAGATGGAGTCTTATTCTGTTGCCCAGGCTGGAGTGCAGTGGCACGATCTTGGCTCACTGCAACCTCCGCCTCCCGGGTTCAAGCAATTCTCCTGCCTCAGCCTCCCGAGTAGCTTGGACTACAGGCACATGCCACCATGCCTGGCTAATTTGTGTATTTTTAATTGAGATGGGGTTTCACTATGCTGGAAAGGCTGGTCTCGAACTCCTGACCTTGTGATCCGCCTGCCTCGGCCTCCCAAAATGCTAGGCTTACAGGCGTGAGCCACCACGCCCAGCCTAGGAAGGTCTTATGTGGTCATAAGTCAAGACTGGAGAACAGGCTATGGAATCCCTGCTATATTCCAGCTATTCCTCCAAGCAGGCCAATACACACAGCCTTCCTAGGGAAGGCCATACCTTATGTTAGAATCCATTCCCTGTAATTCCATCAGTAGCCCACTTTGTCTTACTTTCCCTTTAGCATATTTGGTATTTTCCTTGTTGTCCTGGATATACCAGGAAATCCAGAGCCAAATTTGGAGTTCCCACAGAGCCACCACGCCACTCCACATTGTTTTCATGTGTAGAGCCTCATTTGTCCTTGATCCTGATTTTTCTAATCATCTTTGACCCATTGTTGGACCACAACAGCCCACCTTTTTTAAAGAGAAGGTCATAATGACATTAATTGCATATAAAAAGTCTTGTTCTTGGGTTGAGAAGTGTGCTTAAAGACTCTTCAAGCACTTGTGACTTGAAGATGTTTGTAAATCAGTTTATATGAGAATGAGAGCCAATTGTTAAAGGGGTCATGGTCATTCATTCTTATCTTGGTTAAGAGTGAATTTGGAGACCTGGCGCTATGGCTCACGCCTATAATCCCAACACTTTGGGAGGCCAAGGCGGGTGGATCACCTGTCAAGAGTCCAGGACCAGACTGGCCAACATGGTGAAACCCCATCTCTACTAAAAATACAAAAATTAGCCAGGTGTGGTGGTGGCATGCCTGTAATCCCAGCTACTCGGGAGACTGAGGCAGGAGAATTGCTTGAACCTGGGAGGCAGAGGTTGCAGTGAGCCGAGACCACACCACTGTACTCCAGCCTGGGAGACAGAGCGAGACTCCATCTCAAAAAACAAAAAAGAATGAATGTGGAGCCTCCCTTGCCCACTATAGGCTGTGTGGGAATAAGAATTCCAGTTCTTCTGGCCACAGGCCTCCCCAACATCATCAGCTGCAGGGAAAAGGCACCCTCCTGAGGTTGGGCGCGCCCAGCTGTGGCACCCAGGCACAGTGCCCCTCCATGTTTGCTCTCCCTTGGAAAACACTTGATTTGTAGTGTACACAGGCTGCCCACTGACAAGGCTACATTTGCTGTGGAAAGCTCTTCAAGCATCAGAACTCTGACCATGGCTTAGTGAGTGTACAGTGCCTCAGAGGGTCATCAACTATCCCACAAGGTCTGGAGGGGTGCAGAACTGTGGGTGTGGACAGACCATCCTGGCCTGAGGCTCTCTAGCAGTTTTTCAGAGCTTCGCTAGAAACAGTGAGTTTATGGGTACATGGCCAGGGATGGAGGGAAAAGCAAAAGCTCCTGTTACATAAATCTAGTGTAACCTTAAACAAGTTGAAAGAGTAATGGTCAGGAATGGCTGGTGTGGATAGCACAGATTCAGGAGGGACTGAACCAGATCGCTGAGCTCCATGTAATAGGGAAATTTGCCAAGAGAAGGCAGTTCAGAAGGCCCAGCTTTAAGGGTCTGCATCCCTTTCCTTGGCTGGCTTAGAAATAGGCAAATCCAGCCTTTATACAAAAAGCCGGCTCCACTTGAAAAAGAAACCATAATTTCTATGTGGGTACACAGCAGGATTTCTCTCAATAGCAAGTCCTGCCAATGCATTTATTTTCTAAATATTTGTATTGCAGTTGTTGTGGAGAAGGATAATGGTACCTTGCTCCAGTACAGTGGCCAAGGGATGGAACAAAGTCGTGGGGCAGTCGAGGGATGTCGATAAGGACATAGAACCCATGGGACTTGGCAACCTAGAGGTGAGGAGTGAGGGAGACAGCAAGGATGACATCCATGCCCCCAGGGCTGGCACCCAGGACATACTCAGGGAGAGCTTTCTGAAAGAGTCTGCTCTGAGGAGCTGTGCGGGTGGCAGTGGCTGGACCTCACCCCCTTTATCCTTCATCTCCCATTTCCCTGCAAAGCCCAGCATCCCCCTTCCTACCTTCCCTGTGTTTCTCTCATGGGAGGCTCCCTACCCACCAACCAGTGCCTCAGTCCTCAGGTCATAGGATCACTGGCCCTCCAAGTAAGGGAGCTGCAGGGCTGTGTGAGAGAGACAGACAGAGACAGAGACAGAAAGATAGAGAGACAGAGACAGAGAGAGAGACATAGACCGAGAAAAAGAGGATGCAGGGGTGTGTTCTCTCAAACACACACTCGGAATTCCTTCTCCCTGTGAGCCCACCCCCACCCCCACCACCACCTCCCTCCATCCCCATCCTGCCCTGTTTGTTCTTCACCTGCTGACTCCCCAGTCCTCAGGTCTCACTCCAGTGACACCTCCTCACATAGGCCTCTGCTGGCCCAGGTACCCTGGATCGACCACCACCAACACCCCCCAGTATTCATTCATAGCCCCGTCGTCTTTTTTTTTTTTTCTTTTGTAGCTCTTATCACAGATTTTTATGACATGTTTATTTATGTATTTTAAAAATATCTGTCTCCGCCACTCCACTGGAAGCCCCCTGAGAGCAAGGCCCACTTCTGCCCATTCTCCATTCCATCTCCGAAGTAGCCACAGGGTTGGCGTGTTGCAGGTGTTCAGCAGACACCTGCTTCAGGAAGTGGCGAATGTGGACGAAGACATGCGTCCAGCCAGGACAAGGCTGGTTTCTGCGTGGCTCAGAAGAACCACCCACTACCCCAACTGTGTTTCTGCAGGGAAGGCTGTCTGATGAATTATGTTTTGGTTTACTCCTTCAATTCCCCCAAATTAGTCGTTTCTGCCTGCCTTGTAACGGTTGGTAAATGAAAGCGCACTTGTATTTCTTGAAAGATGTATCACATTTCACGCTTCCAAGGAGTAAGGCTTCCGGAGTCATCTTTTCTCTTAGTATCAGCCTTGAGAATTGACATGAAAACAGAAGCACAATTTTCAAGTTTCTGAGTAATTTCTCCCCCGTGGACATAATCTGGCATTGGATAATGTGTGTAAAGAAGAGTAGTGATTTCAGATCCTCAGCGTTAGAGCATTTTTTAAAATTTACCTTTCTTTAGCTTTTTCATTTCATGTAAGTACAAAATACAAGTAATAGCTTGACAAGCCTGGCTTGGAACCTTACCAGGAATGAATAGTAGTATGCTTTTCTCGATTTTCTGTTACGGAGTCATGTAGCCTTGTAACTTAAATGACCCTTTAGTTGCAGTCCTTGCTGCACTGTCTCCATTAATGAATAGGAGGTGTTCCATCGGTACCTTCATCATCTGAAATTCCTCAATAGAAGCTATGATGCAATTCTGGGACCTTAGGCAGGAGGTTAAGGGAGGAAGGGAGATACCACCAATCTACTTCTGCAGGATGCTGCTATGAAAATGGCCCTCAGTAACAACTGCAGATTTTCACAGATCCCCCTAAAACAGAAAATATTCTTCCTGAGTTTGGGTATTGAATTACTGTGGGTTTTTAAATGACAGTACACTGAGTCACCCAACCCTGATGCCATAGCTGCCACTGAGCCACCCCTCTGTCCACACTGGGAAGGGTGTTAGCTCAAAGGCACCACAGCTAGGAAGATGGCTAACTGATAGCACCTATCCCAGCTTTCTTGGCTCCTGGGCTCCTTAGACTGCTAGCTTTCAAACCTCAAAGTCATATCAAAAAGAATTCTGAAAGTTTGCATCAAATGCTTAAGATTGTCTCTTAACTACCCCAGCTTTCCGAATGAGTCCTAAGAGTAAGCAGCAAATAGTGAACAGCCGTCTTTCTCCTATTGAAGGCTGGACTGTAATTTCGAGGGTTTTTAACACCACATACCCAGTGGGACTTCCCTAGCCGAGGTTTTTAATAACTGATGAGCCACTGGAACCCTAGGGTCCAACTGTGTCTTAAGGAGTCTAGACTCCATATAAGAATTTCCCCAGCTTACGTGTTTGTCCTATTTAATCATTCACTCACTTAACAACTACTGCATCTGCTTGTGTGCCAGGGGTTGTGCAAGGCCCTGGAACACAGTGGTGAGCAAGACAAACATGGCCCCATTTAGGGACAGCCTGCAGGCTGGTATAAAAGCAGACATTCCCTTTTGTCTTCCTGCAAGGGAAAGAAAAGCTCCCTGGTTGGTATTTAAGGAACAATAGAAACACAAGTGACTTCTCACAACCCTGCATATAAAATCAAAGAGAATGTAAGGAATGGCTCCTAAAATTCATCTGGACACTCAGGAGTTCAGTTTATTGTTCACTTTAAAGAAAAGTGAGAAACACCCCTTATTGGCTCATTTCAAGGAGGAGCATATCTGCCTCTCAGAAGAATCTGGGGAGCACAGAGTACCTTTACTTATAGTGGAGAATGTTCTACTGTCAAGGTTTGGCGAGTTCTTTACTTAGCTCAGCGACATGTTTACAATGCCTGGCTCCAGTAGGTTCAATTAACATTTATTGACTTCCTCTCTGTCAATGCCTATGTTTTTAACAAAAGAATCAAAACACCTACTTCACACAAAAATGCTTAAGTAAATTTAGCTAAGAACAGCTGAATGTTGAAAAATTCAGTTTATGTTTCTTAGATAAATACATAACTATATAAAACATTTTCTAGAAGAAGTCCCTAATGGGTTATTTTGCTGTTTTAAAAAGCTATCTTTGGAAGAGTAGTTTAGTTAATGGATGACCATTTTTTCCAGCCTTGGTGCCTGACCTTACACTGTAATCACACAAGGGATTAGTGAGGGGCTGAGGATCTGTTTGTCTCCTAGTTGACACCCCTTTGCATCTCTTTTCACTTCAGCTGGAATTTTGGGCAAATCTCCTTAGTAAGGATAAGTAACCTTAGGGAAAAAAAATATATTAATACCAGGAAGAGTTGAGTTTTGACAAAGGTCTAGGGGTAGGGTAAGGATGGGGCTCCTCTCTTCAGGGCTTGATTACTGGAAAGGATCTCTTGACCCAACCACAATCTTCTCTCAACTCCACTCTCTCTACGAACATAGTAGTGAAAATGATCAGCACAAAGGTTTGTAACAAGTGGGGATGGTTAGTAGACCCACTGATAATTTGAATAAGCACTGTCAGTTGCCTTCTCATTCTTCCCAGGGATTCGTGCATATTCAGCGAACAGTGTATTTCTATCCCTAGAGAATGAGGGGCCAAGGAGAAGCAGCTTCAATCACCAAAGGGGTAGGATGGAAATTCCTCTCAAATACTAGATTTTGAAGGCAATCTGTTAAGGCAGAGTGAACTGAGACCTCAGACTGTCTCAACTAATTGTTACAGTGTCAGTAACTCTAATGCCACAGTGAATGAATTAACGACAAGCAGTGACAACATCACCTCTCAAAATGAGCTGCATCAGAGGCATTCATAAATATATAAACACAGGGAAGATTGGGTGGCTCTAAAAATAGCCCTGATCTTTTACACTGAGTGAAGGTATTTCTGGGCAAAATAAAATCTATTCTGGGTAAGAAGTGTTAACGCTAGAGAGAGGAGCCTCTCACTGATGGGCGACAGTGGGGGGAAGCATCTTGCCTCTCTTGCTCTGTGGCCCTTTCTGAGCGCCACCTCCTCTGCCAGGCCCAGTGTGCCCAGGCTTCCAATAGCTGTAACCCAAGCAGGGTGCTGGAAGGGTTTTCATCAGGTACCATGGGTATCAAAAACATGTCCCCATCCCCTCCCCTCAAAGCAACAGAGCTTAGTCAAAATTCCTACATTTCTAGGGTCACAACAACCTAAAGCATTAAAGCAACGTTAGCTCAACCCCATGGAATGAGCAGCTCAGCCCACTGCCTAGGCCAGGCCAAGGTCCCTGTGCAGATTTAGAAAGTCAAGGGCTTGTTGGACAGAGGGACAGGGATCCTTGCCTTTGTAGAATTTGAATTATGCATTAAATAAAAGAACAAGCAGCGTTTACTACTTCTTGATACTGTATATTTCTTAGTCAACTGACTAAGAAATAGTGAATATTTTCTGTTATTTAAAAAATCCTGTCATATTCTCATATGATAGTTACTTTTTTCAAAGGACAACCACATTCTCAGATTTGAAAAACACATTCTCAATTCCTCAGACTGAAACATTCAGACAGTTTTTATAGTTTCCACAGCTTATAAAGACAAAGGCATTTGGCTGCTTGCATTTTAATTTTCTTGAAGACCTAAAAATGGTTGGCAGATCAGAATGAATAAACAGCCTTCAGTAGTAAGTCCCCAAACCCTCACACTTTTTTTTACTCAAGCTATTACCATGTAGCACAATTCATCCAATTTTTAAAAAATATATTATGAAATATTTCAGTTATGCAGAAAAGTATGGATAACATAATAAAGACCTTTGAACTCACTATTCAATATAAGAAATAAAACATGACCCATCCAGTTGAAGTCCCCTGTACCCCATCCCCAGATAGCTACTTTTTTTAATTTTGTATCATTCCCATGCTCTTATTTTACTATAGTTTTGTTTTGCATGTTTTAAAACTTCATATAAATTATAATATATATCATGTGCATTCATCTGTAGTTTTCTTTTTCCCCTTGACTTTGTAATCATGAGATTCATGTATGTGGTTATATATACACATACATATATCAAACATTTATATATCACATACATATATAATATATACATATCACAATTTACATATTCATTACTAAATATTGCTAAATTGTTTTACAAAGGGACTATAACAGTTTGAATACCCACTATCAATATGTAAAAGAATTCTTGTTGCTTTGTATCTTTAACAAAGCTTGGTAGTTTTTGCAGGCTGATGGGTGAAATGGTACCTACCTTATTGAAGTTGTAGTTTGTATTTCTGGTTATTAATGAGATTAAGCATGTTTATTTCATCAGATTTCAACTCTTTGAATAATCTGTTTATATCTTTTGACTGTTATTCTATTGAGAGGTTTTGGTTTGGTTTGGTATTTCTCATTACCTTATAGGAATTCTTCATGTATTCCGAATGTTAAACCTTCCTCATTTCTGTACACTGCAAGAATCTTTTCTCAGCATGGTTTGTCTTTCTACTTTGCTTATGGTGAATTTTGGTGCACAAATATTTTAGGTTTTCATATAGTTACACTTTATCAGTCTTTCACTTTTGCTTTGTCCAGATCTTGTCTAAGAAATACTTCCCTACCTCAAGATCATAAAGATATTTTCCGGTCGGGCATGGTGACTTACTCCTATAATCCCAGCACTTTGGGAGGCCAAGGCAGGTGGATCACCTGCAGTCAGGAGTTTGAGACCAGCCTGGCCAACATAGTGAAACTTCATGGGGAACATCACACACCAGGGCCTGTCGTGGGGTTGGGGGAAGCGGGAGGGATAGCATTAGGAGATATACCTAATGTAAATGACGAGTTAATGGGTGCAGCACACCAACGTGGCACATGGATACATATGTAACAAACCTGCACGTTGTGCACATGTACCCTAGAACTTAAAGTATAATTTTAAAAAATAAGAATTATAAAAAAAGAATTAGGAAAATAAAAAAATAAAAATGCAAAAATTAGCCAACTGTGGTGGCGGGTGCCTGTAATCTCAGCTACTCGGGAGGCTGAGGCAGGAAAATCACATGAACCTGGGAGGTGGAGGTTTCAGTGGGCCAAGATCGCCCCACTGCACTCCAGCCTGGGCGACAGAGTGAGACTCCGTAAAAAAAAAAAAAAAAAAAAATCCAATATTTTCATCTAAAAGCTCCAAGTTTTGCATTTCACATTTAGTACTTTAAATCTTTCTTGAGCTTAATTTTTGTGTTTGATTTGGGGTAGTGATCCATTTTCTTCTGTTTGGAAAACCAGCGGTCCCAGTACCATTTATTGACTAGCCCACCTCTTCCTCACCAACCCTGCAAGGTCAGTTCTGTCATCTGTCAAGGCTTGGGCTCTCTGCCCTGTCCACTGGTCTTTTTGTCTACCCTGGCTAACGTGCTGTCTTACTTTATTAAAAAAATAAAAAATAAAAGGGTCTTGGCATCCAGTAAAGCAAGTTCCTGCACCTCATTCTTTCTCAAAATGATTCTGGCCATTTTTGGCACAGCTTTAATCTTTCTCCTCTCCTCGATTTGCCCTAGCCTAGGACGAGCAATCAAATGGCAAGACTTAAAGTAAGCAGAAGAGAGAAATCAAGCCAAAGCCAGCCCTGGATAATCCATAAGCTGAATATTTGACTCCTAATAACTAAGACATTGCTGTGTAGTAAAGAGTATAGAAAGCCCATGTATTAATAAAAGTAAAGTATGTGTTTACAAAAAAAAAAAAAAAATCTATTTTTTTTTTTTTAATCTTTTCCAGGCTATAGCAAGGGCCACATTTAAAAATAGAAGCTGGAGCCCATGCTCTGGTCAGTACCAAGGTTCTTGCCTTTATTTTTAAAAATACTACTTTTAAATATATTTTTTGCATACAGATAAGTCACAGAGTTTTGTGAAATAGTGCTAAAACTGTTCATTTTTGCCTAGATCCCTCAGAACATCCAAATCAAAGGTCAGTCACTAGGAGAAACCCCAAGAACGTGGTAATTCCATCACAGCAGGGTCTAAGAATGAAGTGATCTTTCTCTCATTCAAGGGAGACCTTATTTTCCTGCTCTCAGCGACATTTCCGTAGCCTTATGATAGCTGCTTGGTGTTCTACAGTGTCTCCAGATCCAGACCGTCTTATACGGACCACAGGACAAAAGGACTCTGGCCACCCAGCAGGCCATGGGCATCTTCTCCACGTGAGTTGGCTTCCCTCACACTTTCTCTGAGTATCTCATTCCCTTTCCATTCAGAAGCTCAAGAGGAAGCTGGTTCTAGAAGGTTCTGTGGAACCTTCTCTGGAATGTTTTACTGACTTCCCATAACTTCCATAAAGGACAAGTTCCTTTGAAACCCAAGTTGTAAAATAAATTCCTTGCCCAGATATTTTTTTAAAAATTCATCCTTTAAGTCAGAAATATATGCTGGATGTTGTCTTCCTGCAGACCAGCCCCTGCAGGCTAAGGCACCCGCTGCAGGGGGAGGGCCCCAGGAATTCCTGTGGCCTCCTGCAGCCCTGCTTCTGGCTTCCCTCTGCCCTCGGATGCCTGTCAGGACTGCAGCTGGAGAGTTCACTGACTTGACCTTAAAAGCTGGCCCACCACGTCCTTTCTCAACCCCTGAGCAGAGGCCCAGCACTCTGCTGTGGAGGGCCCACCTCACAAATCCTGATTCACAGGGAGCAGCCCCAGGGCTGCCTGAGTCTGTGCTCAGGGAAACAGGGCCACAGCCTGGAGCAGAGAAAACCTGGCCAGGAGGGAAGGCGAGCCAGGGCGGCCTCCAGCACAACCCTGACCATCCTCCTCACCCATGTCCTGCTCACCAAGACAGCTAAGGGTTGAGTGCCTCAGCTCAGTGGGGATGGTCACACGTGATTTTAAAAGATGGGCGGGGCCGGGCGAGGTGACTCATGCCTATAATCCCAGCACCTTGGGAGGCCGAGGCGGTGGATCACTTGAGACCAGGAGTTTGAGACCAGACTGGCCAACACGGCGAAACCCTGTCTCTACTAAAAATACAAAAATTAGCTGGGTGTGGTGGCATGTGCCTGTAATCCCAGCTACTCAGGAAGTTGAGAGGCACAAGAATTGCTTGAACCTGAGAGGCGGAAGTTGCAGGGAGCCGAGATTGGGCCACTGCACTCCAGCCTGGGTGACAGAGTGATACTCTGTTTGAAAACAAAAATTAATAAAAAATAGAAGATGGAAGGAAAACATCTCGTTTTATGCTCTGTGCTACAATTCTCCTCTCATTTATAGCCCCTCCCGAGGCTTCTCATGAATAGGTCTGGGCACCGGCTGGGCAGCAAAGGCTGGATGGGAACGGTGTGGGGGCTGGATGGGAACGGTGTGGGGGCTGAGGGGCACCACAATCACCCCAACTTCTGCTTGTCTGCAGGGCCCCCAAGGTTGCTGCGAAGCCAAGGCAGGCATCGAAAGCCAAAGTGGCCTTCTGCACCAGCATCCCTCAGGACACCATGCTGGCGAAGGCTCGGCCCGGCACAACAGCAGACTGACGCCCCCACCCTGAAAAAGCCTAGGACATTCCTGGGCACTGTCATTTAGGGTGCTGTATAAATCTGTCTCCACCTAGAAAATGGAATTCAACAGTCAGGATACAGATTTCCAAGGCCAACTGTTGGCCCCAACATGCAACAGTGAGACCGTAAGCCTCCCATTGGCCACATTTTGACAGTGGATGCCCTTCAGGGTGATATATGCTATAAAGCAGTTTTCTTTCTATCACCTAAGTGGTTTTTCTTGCTAACAAAGAATTTTTACCCATCAGCACTACTGTGGCTGAAAAACTTCTCTTCAAAAGTTTGGTGCACCCTGTGCAGGAGTCAGCCCGACATCTGCTTGTACACACAGCTCCTTGCATAGGTCTGGAATCAGATCTGGAACAGTGAAATTCAAGAAGGAAGCCCTTTCTTATAGGAGGCTAATAGGGATTGAGAATAACATGAGAAGAAAATGCTAATAAAGGGAAACCTGAACGCGCTGGTGTCAGCATGTGTCTTCAAAGTGCAGCCTGCCTCAGAGTTCCTCGAAGCCTGAAAAGGGGTTTGGGAAAGAGCCCAGTAGGAGGGGCAGGAGGCCAACACACCTGACTTGGCCTGGGGTCCAGGGGGGAAGGTATAAGGGAGTGAAAAGAAAGGCTAGCAGGAGGCTGCCAGGGGAGGACCGCAGACTCCCTGCTGCTTCGCATCCCTCCTGTGGCCTCCACTGCAGGCAGGACAAACCTGGACGCCACCTGGAGCTGCTTCCTGAGTTGGCACACTATCGTGTACACAGCAGTCTTCAGCCTCCCGGAAGGAGGCCATAGTTGTGTGAGGATGGCAAAGTTGAACAGGAAGCTTTCAGCGCCTTTCTCCACGATGTCAACAAGAAGATCCAGTGCCAGATCGAGGTGGACAGAACACACAGGGGTAGGGGTGCAGGTGTAGGCAGTGCCGTCCCTTCCCCTCCCTCCCCTATGGCCACGAGGCTGCAGGCCAGTGCTAAGATGACAGCAGACTGCAGCACAGGGCCCTCCCCTCCAGCCCCCAGTGGGACATCCGAACCACCCTGGGGCCATTTGTGCAGGGCACCACCTCCAGTATTGATGGGGAAAAGAAACTTAATAGAGCCATGACAGGGTGGAGAGAAGCAGGGTCCACTGTCTTCCTCAGGAGCGTTGACAGCTGACCCTGCAGACCATGCTTGCTGGTACACACTGGTCCCACACCCAGGCCTGTCGGACATCAGCAGTGTGCTAAAAAGGTGTAAGATGTGGTCATTACTCACCGTGTCTCCTATCTAGTTGACATGGGTGGAGTCTGCTAAGGGGTGAATGTTCATATGCTCCCAATCCACACTGAAGCCCTAATCCCCAAAGGGATGGTACTAGAGGGTGGGGCCTTGGAGAGGTGATTAGGTTATGAGGGTGGAGCCCTGATAAATGGGATTAGTGCTTTATAAGAAGAGACACCAGAGAGAGGATCTCTCTTTCCACCATGTGAGGACACACTGAGAAGGCAGCCACCTGCAGGCCAGGAAGAGAGCCCTCACCAGGAAGTGAATCTGTTGGCACCTTGAGACTTCCCAGCTTCCAGAACTGTAAGAAATAAATGTTTGTTGTTTAAGCCTTTCAGGCTATGGCTTTCTGTTACAGCAGCCTGAACTGAGAGTCCATGCTGAGTTTTTTAAATAAATGTGAATTATGATGTTACTTCTTCCTTTCTGTATTTCTTGAAGGGTATCTTGGAATCACAAAAACTAAAACACATTTTTAAAATTTAGCGCCCCCATCCCACCCCACCCCAGGAAACAATGAATTTGGGAATGTTCCCTCCAATGTCTCCCATCTGGCAATTCTGTTGACTTCAACAAAAAAGGAAGACTACAGCTACTTGTGTTTTTCTATTTTTGGTAAAGGGCTACAAGGTTACAAACAGGTAAAGATATCTAGCTATTCCTTTGTCTCAAACTACCTCAATTTTTTCAAGCCCCTAAGAAATGGCCATGGCCATTTCTTAGTCCTGGTATGCCCTGGTATGCCCAGGACAGTCCTGGTTTTAGCACTCAAAGTCCCACATCCCAAGAAACCTCTCCATCCCAAATGGGATGGCTGGTGGTACCCTACTGCCACTAATCATTCAGGCTGTGATGATGACATTTTTACCACAAATTGTCCAGTGTGTATCTGAATACAAGCCAGTTGGCTTATGCTCTATCTGCCGTGCTTTCTAGCTCTGTGCTCCCAATATTGAGTTCTGATTCGGGGGAGGAATTAGAAAACTGGAACTTTTCATATATATTCTGCCCAGTAATTCTCTGCTACACTAAAAACATGCATGTAAACACGTAGATTCTTTATTTAGAGTTTAAAGGAAACATCAAAATCTACTGAAAATATTCATTCTCTTTAAGAACAATGTGGGTTTTTTCCTCAGATTTTTATTTTTGCACATTCTTGTGACATTTCCCATTGTAGGGAACAGGAGTTTAGCAAAATCAGCTTCTTAGATGATGCCATTCTAAATATACATCTTAAACAAACAATATCAAAACAACCAGTGGGAAACTGAAAAACACTCAGTGAGTACTGTTTTGTCTAAATAACAATAAATACAAAAAGACTGGTTGTGTTCCGGCCCCATCCAACCACGAAGTTGATTTCTCTTGTGTCCAGAGTGACTGGTTTTAAAGGACATGGAGCTTTGGGGTGACCTGTCACAATGTCAAGGGCACAGTCCTGGGTGATTCACAGATTTAGCAACCAACAATAGCTCATGATTCCATACTTATAAATACTTCTGGCAGAATACTTCTTGAAGTTATGTGTTCCAAACTTGCAGATGACAATTAAGATTCACGATATTTCACAAAGTAAATAGAAGTGGGTTATAACATTAATTACGTGTTCACATCAGCTTCCATTTACAAGTCATGAGCCCAGACACTGACATCAAACTGAGCCCACTTAGACTCCTCACCACCAGTCTGTCTTGTCATCAGACAGGAGGCTGTCACCTTGACCAAATTCTCACCGATCAATTATCTATCCAAAAACCATTACTTGTTACAGTTAAAACAAAATCAGCACATCTTTGACTGTATTAGAAACGACAAAACCTTACAAAGCAGTCACCGCCATACCAGTCTGACAATCACTAGTTCATTTGGCAGATGGACAACAAAGGTTTAAACTTGCAATTCAAATCAACTTTCTTTCCATACTCTGATTCTTGGTGTTTTTAAAATATCATCTTGAAAGCTGTGCTGCATTTCTCCTCCACTTATCAATGAAGAAAATGCACTCTCCGGAAACTACCTGGGGTAGCCACTACTAGGACCTGGGGAGACGTGCACCCTGGGGGGTCTGAGGGCCTCCAGGTGAATCTGAGAGGGAAGACCCTCCAGTGCCTTCACTGTAGCCTGCCTGAGGGTGGTGCTACCTCAGACTGTTACTCCTCAGTGCACTACAGTCAGTGCTATGATACTGTGTTACAGGAAGTACAGTTGAGACAGCATTATGTGAAAGAAGCTAGCCTGGACTAAAAAAATGCTGTGCTGCTAGCAAAACTCTTTTTATATGATGCCACACTTTACAGATGGAAACTTTAAAACAATACCCAAGTGTAAAATAAAACGAATCCAATGAAGCATGCTCATCCCAGTATCTTAAACTTGGTGGTGCCTATCTACAGGTCCACACTCTGCGGCCCATGAGCATGGGGGCCTTTCTCATCCTCCAGGCCCATCCTGGGTATCTCAGTGCTGGGCTGCAGGAGAGAGATCCAGTTCCTTCCCCCAAAACATCCTTCTATTTAATAGATTGTTGCCCTGGACGAAACACCCCAACTGCAATGACTTCTGTTGAAAGTGCAAAAAAGGCTTCCATGAGGTGGGTTCATGGTTGTTACTGTATTCATCTTTCACCCTTGAGCTCAGAAAGACCTGCATCCCATGAATGAAGGGTTGGGAAAGGTGTCTTTAGGAGGCATGGTCTACTGTGTGTTTCCAATTTTCCTGTACACAGCCAGCTTGCCAGTCCAGCTGTAGTCTGAGCATCGGCATTCTCTTCATTGTCTTCAAGGTCTACCTCCCACCAGTGAAATTAAATGTTTGAGTGCTAAGGGCTAAGGTACAGAGAAGCTCAAGTCTGCACAGTCTGATAGGAACTGGCCACTCCAGAACTTAGGCTATACCAAAAAAAAGGTATTCACACTGTATGCTACTTAATGACCTAGTGCCAAAAAAATTGAAATGGTACTGTAAGTGATTCCCAATAATCATCTACCCTACCAGTGCCGGGGAACCTGTGCAAATAGAATGTGAAATATCACAACAGACTACAGCTGTCCTCTCCATAAATACTATATTTTTTAAAGTTCTGTACATAGAAAGCAATTCATTCAAGTCTTAACATGAATTTAACTCTATATGGCCAGTAAATTTTTCCTAAAGATGAAATCATTTAGCAAGAAATTTTTTTAACATGAACAGTCTGCCTATTTCCTATTTCTTTTTGAAAAGACTTTTTAGAAAGAGTCTAAATTGTATTTATTTTCCCCCTAAAATGTTAGTTTGTTATTTCATATTAGCACATGCAAGCAAAATTGACTCTTAAATATATTACTTTAATCTGGTTAATGTTTTGACATCTATAATTAATTGTAGTTTCAAACAGATGCAAGCCATGTCTGTGACCAGGTGCAAAACACAGAAATCATCTCCAGAAGTGGAGAGAAGACTCCAGGAAAAAACGTGTTTTGTAAAAGTCCCAACTCAAAAATAAAATTGCAGTGCCTTTTAAGGCACGGATTAACTGGAAACCTTTACGGAGTAACTATAAAGGAAATTGACACTGCCTGGAGTACTCTTTAAGAAAGTAAAAAAGGGGAGATTTTCATAGACTCCCTCCGCCTCTTAAAGTTAAGGCCTTTGGATGTTGGCATGTCGCCAACAGGATGCCATTAAGACAAAATGTTTCTGCTTATTAAAACCAATGCCCATCATTCTCCTCCTCCTCATTGTCTAGATAGAGGAGGGCAACTTTCTTTTCATCTGAAATCACTGACCTTTGGTCTACCATTCTCTGGAGCTGCACCTTCTTATCAAACATGGCCTGCTCCTTGCCCTGTTCTCCATGGGCCTGGTCTCCTTCCCCAGCAGAGGCCTTAAAGCTCATGCCAACTGCCTGGTCATTCCTACTGTCCGCGTCTGTCCAGGTACCACGGTCAGACACACCGCGATCTCCCGCTTCCTGTGTCCGGCTGCGGATCGCCTCTACGTTACTCACATCCATCTGAAAGGTAAACGAAGTTTCTTTGGGCCCTGGTGTAATGTGTCTTAGCATTCTGCTGCTGTCTGCTAACTTGCCTAGCTCAGGGGAGTCCGCTGAACCAGCAAGCACAAATGTTCTGGACACGGGTCCATGGACGACGACGTGTTCAGAGGTTTCCATTTCTGTAGGACCTAGTCGAATGTGCCTAAAGGATCTGCTAACACCCGATGTCATTTCTGCCCCTGACGTGTCCCCTGCACTGTCCTCCTGAGGAGATTTAGAAACGACACTTTGGAAGGTGCTCTTTTCAGTCATAATGGTTTGCCTACCTAAGGTGTGACTATGAGTGGCCTGGTGCACATCTGCTGCGCCTTCTCCATGCACAATGCTCTCTGAGTCACCAGACTCCCCCGATTGGGGAAGCAGCCCATGGTAAACTATCTGCTGGGTGGTCTGATGCCTCTGAGGCCCGATGCTGATGTGCCTGATGGATGTGCTGCTCCCTGGCAACCCTTCCATGTGTACAGAATCTCCTCTGACACCCAACTCCACCTCGTCTGAAAGTGGAGCAGTGAACTGGATTTGCCCACTGAACCCTTCTTTAGGGCCTAACTGGAGTTGCCTGACAGAAGTCTGGGTACCCACTGACTCTTCTTTTGTGAAATAATCACCAACCTTCCCTGCAGCAGAAATGGGGCCCTGAAAAATAATCTCCTTTTCAGCATGAAATTGTCTGGAGCCAAATGTGCTGTGCCTCCCCAGTCCGTCCGTATCTGCAGAAGACTCTGCCGGGCCAGGTTCTGGTGAGCCTCCCGCCTCCGGACAGGCAGGGGCAGGGCCTAGGAAGATGACTTCTCTGGACGGTGGACTTGGACCGGGACCCAGCGTGACATGCCTCACAGACCGGCTGGCTCCGGTCGGGCTCGCTGCCTGACTTAGGTCGTCTCCCCCACTTACCTCCACCACTTCTGCAGCGGGTCCTTCATAGGACATTCGCTCAGTCCTCCAGACTTCAGAGGGGCCGAGTTTTATGCGCCTTGCAGCCTGGCTCACGTCCTCCAGCACCTGTGACTGGGCAAAGCCTGTGGGGCTGCTGACCTCCACAGTGGCCGACACTGGGCCCTGGCGAGCGTGCTGCCCCGAGCTGTGAGGGGCCCCACCAGCATCCTCACTCTCGCCTGCAGGGATGTACAGCTCCCGGGTGGCCCAACGCCTGAAGCGAGCGCCAGCAGCCGGGGCCTCCGCTCCATCTTCCTCATCTGGGCTGCCAGGCGCTGGGCTGCGTTGCTTGCTCAGGCTCTCCCGAACCACCGACTCCACAGCTTTCTCCATTTCACTGGCCTCATCTCTGCTCAGCTCCTCCAGGTCTAACCGATCGGCATCCACAGTTTGTGAGACGTTGACTTCAGCAACCAGGGTCACGGAACCGCCACCAGCACCCTGGACCTTCTTGACGTCCACGGAAATGCTCCCCGGCCCGCCCTGCCCCTCTCTGGTGAGGGCAGACAGCTCTTCCCTCATGCGCTCGGGAAGGGTTTCCTCCAGCTGCCCGATCACCTCCACCAGCTGCTGCCGGGGCTCCTTGGAGGAGATACCCTTCATGGAGGTATGGAATTCAGGGGGTATTTTAATTTCTTTTTCAATGACTGTGGGTTCGGCATGAAATTCACCACTTCTAGCTTGTTCTTTCCAGTGAGTGGAACCCAGGTTCCCCTCCAGAGAGGACGCTGGGATCTCTGAAGGCTTCACAACCTTCTCACCCACTGCACCATCCTTCTGTGTCCTCCTTCCAGTCCCCTGCACAATTTCATCCTGCCAAGAGTACCTGATGGTGGATTCCTCCTCGATGTGGATCTGCCCATACACCGAGCCGTCATCTCTGTCGTGCCCCCCAGGGTATTCATCTGGAGTTGACACAAAATAACTCTGCTCGCTCTCTGAATCACCTGCCTCTGTCACTTCTTCAACGTGAGTCGTGTTCTCCTGGGGCTGCTTGGTCCTTTGATGCTGATTAACTGAGAATGTGACATCACTTTCTCCATAACCTTCCTCTTCCTTAACCAACCCCCAGGAGCCTGGGGACACATCTTCGACCTCCTCCACTTTGAATGGGACAGAAAACTCCTCTGGTTTCCCCTCACTGACGTAGCTCACAGGCTCCTCGACGATCTCCACGTTGACGACCTTGGCTCTCCCCTCCCTCCCTTTCAGGCCAAGGTTGATGACGTCTCCTATCATCTGCTCGGCTGACCTGCCTTTCAGCCCCACTTCCTTAATATCCTTGCTTAAAAGGTAGTCCAGGCCAGCTTCATCAGAAATATCAACATCCTCAGTCAGTTTCGACTCCACAACTATTTCAGTCTTTGTTTTCCTTTCCCCAGGAAGCTCTTTCCTGTCCACATAAGTGACTTTTGTGTCTGGAAAAGAATCAGCAGATGCTTCTGTCTCTGGAGACTGAGTGAACTGCTTCAGGATACTGGTAACGATGTTTTCTGCTACGGTTTCTGTCATGGAATCGCCTTGCAGAGAACCAGTGGCATCTCTGGTGCCCAACGTGAACTGCAGCGCTCTTGCTTCTGCCTCTCTACCCGTCCCGCCACCAGCATCCTTCACAGGCATCTGCAAACCTTTCAGCGACACCTCTGCTCTTCTGTCCTGGGATACTTCGAGACTAATCGGGATCTCTCTCTCTCGCACGCTCTTCTCCTTCGGTGAGTCCTTCTCCTTGGCCTTCTCCCTCATCTGCTGGCTTTCTCTCTGTCTCGCTTCTTTATCTAACTTTGTCAGTTCTTCCCATCTTAGGTTCCTCTCCTCGGAAGCCTTCTCTTTAGAATCGAACATTTTCTCTTCTGGCTTTGTTCGGATGGTTTCCGGTCTGTTTCTTTCTTGCTCCCTTGTGGCTTTCACTTCTGTTTTCTTTCCCAGAATGACGGTCCTCTCATTTGACCGTGTGCTTTCCGAAGCACCTGCCGCCACATTGTCTCGGCGGTCCCGGTACGACTCGCGGGCAACTGTGGAATCTTCAGCTCTGTAAACGGGGACCTCCCTTGTATCTCCAGCTTTTGGTCTGTCAGGGAATGTTTTCACTTGAGCCTCAGTATTTCTTAAAAGGCCATAGGTTGGAGAGAAAGTTCTGACATTAGTTGAACTGTTGACGGTTTTTCCGTATGAGTTTTCCTGCTGGGTAGTGGCCGAGGAAGAATATCCCGAGCCCAAGAAGCCTCTTCTGGCATCACCTCCAACAGATGTGCCCGTCTGATATCCACGGTGTGCTGACAGGTTAGAATACAGTGCCGAGCTGTGATTTAAACTCGCCAAAGGTGCTTTCTGCCTTGAAAACAGATTTCTTTCATTTTCCCTCTGTAACAGTGAGTCGGTATAGTGATAGGATTTGTTTCTGAATTCTGTAGAAATTGAACAAACAGTTCATTAAAATGGCAGGCATCATTACCCTTTTCCATCTAAAAGTATTGTTGCAAGTCAAATCCCATCCCATCATAATAAATATATACTGTTACCACAGAAAGCTCATTATAAAAATAAGTTACATTCGGTGCCCAAATTATTTTTTGGCAGTTTACAAAATCCTGTTACAATAAAAGGCAGCACTACAAATACTTCAGCCTAACGCATTTCTCCAGTTACTGATGTTAAAATACTCACTCATCTTAACATCAATCCTAAAGCACAATGCATATCCCAAGGAGGTCAGAGGTGCAGTTTTTTTAGGCTGAAATTTCACAATCTTATATTTTGAAATCATTAATTTCTGCTTTTTGAGGTAAGTTTAATTTACTTACTTTAGCAGAGAAGGGCTCTAAAATTAAAAGTATATCATGATTAAACACCAAATAGCACTATCCTCCACTATTTAATATACTCTTATTTTTCACTGATTTCCATATTGGGCCAAGTATTAAAGAACTTAACTTTTTTAAGCTTTCTGATCTTTTATTTTTACACTTAACAACCTTCTTATCTGATAAGGAGCCAGTGCAGAAACACCCCAGTCTGTCTTACTGTCACGATCCTGAACTTGGGAGGCAGTCCTCAGGGCTTCCAGCTTTGCTCCAGGCTGTTTGCAGACAGTGCTACCCTTTGGGGTGTCCAAACCCCAGCAGGGTAAACTGCTCTTTAAGAATGGCAGCTGGTGGTTAGAACATAGCCAGGAGCACCATCCACCCCGAGAGTGCCCCCGGCATCTACCCACACCCCAGCTGGCTCAGCGGGGACAAGGCCTTCTCTCCCCCTTATGGCAGCCAAGGCCAGAGGCCTCCTTTGGATAGATCCCAAGATACAGGAAAGAGACCAGGCCAGGATATTTTCTACAAGACTCCTCTTTTCAGGTCAACGGATCCTACTGATCCAACTGAGAAGTCCCAGAAGATGAACCCCCAAGAAACAGTGCAGGAACCATCTCATTTATGATGAAGATTCAACAAGAAATATGGAATATTACAGACTGAGTTTAGGTCTATCAGCTAGTGGGCAAGTGGCCAACATTATGCAACGTTACAAAAGAAACACAAGCACACTAATAAGTACTGATAAATTCACTACCTAGGAACTTATCTGTACATTTATTCAACAGAACTATCTAGAAGCTCAAAGTCCAATAAAAAAATTCCCAACTAGTAATTTTTATTCTAAAGCTTTTGGCATAATATGTAATTTCCAGAATAAATTTAGTTTACAAATATTAAGTCTCTATTTCCTTCAAGAAGTCTGAAAAATGAATGAATGAATGAATGAATGAATGAATGAATGAAGCAAGTTAACAGCAACAGCCATTAGCCCCTCCATGTGCTCTCCCTCGGCTCCAAATCACAACTGGGAAAATTTGAGCAAGGCCCTGGCTTACTTAGACTGTTGGTCTTCCTCGGAGCTCCTGGGCCTGTCCCTTCCTTCTCCCCTCTCTTTAGGTTACATGATGGATGTCCAAACTTAGGTATCAACGGGTTAAAAATGTAGGTAACTAAGTAAATCTTGAAATCTGGGGAGTTAATTCTTGTTTTAGAGATGTCATATGTTAACTGATGCCAGGCAGGCTGACCAATGCCTACCCTTCCATGAACACCTTTGCTTTTTTCAAACTTCCTCTCAAAATTAGAAAGAAAATTTGCTGCATGTTATCTAAGACCAGATCCCTTCCAGTTATAGATGATTAGAATCCAAATATTATTCTCAACCCAGTGACGTGTCAAATCCATGAGGTGCCTAAAAGAAACAAGGAAGACTACAACCATGCTGCCTAAGGTGTGAACTCAACATTCTATACGTAATTTAATCGACCCTTGCTTAGCCAGAGCTCTTTAAGATTCTATAGGGCTTTAAAAGGTTAAAAAACAAGTTATCCCTCAGTTTCTTAGGATCTTTCTAATGAACATTAATTATCTTATGTCAGTTCTGCAGCCATAGGAAGGATGGGCCCTGTCCTGAGGCTCTTGGCCTGAATAAGATAGTCTTCAAGGCACCAAGACACATTTTCCTGAGCTGCCCACACCAACCTAGGGTGGTGGAAACAATGTAACCACTCCCATATCTCTCTCCTGTTAGGGCAGCAGGTTCCAGAGTACTGCCTGCCTGCCCTCCAAGGCCATACCTCCCTCTACAGGTGTAACAACCATAACCCCTTGGTCTGGAAATGGAAGGAGTGTCTCTTCTAGGGGTGTGAAACACAAGTCCATGTGCATTCCTCCTCGTCCTCACACTGCCCAGTGCCATCAGCCCCTTCCGCTCCTGCATCCTGTCAAGAGAGGACCAAGTTTATCAAGCACCTTCCCAAACATTCTCCTTCACATAACTGAAACTATGTCACACTAAACTAAAATCTATTTGGTACTTAAATGAGAGATGAACTCCTGTTATCTAAACACCATATCTAACCCGTTCTTCCAGATGATGGTGCTTTACTATCTAGCCACAGAATAGACAGTTCAGATGCTTAAAGCTAAGTTAAATCATTAGCTTTTATTTACCTGATGGCATGTTTTCAATGTGCTCAGTCCAGACCACTATCTCTGGATTACTTTCTCCTTCCAATAAGGCCCTGTAAAAATAATTTTAAAACATAATTCATTAGGAAATGAAAGAGTAAGAAGTGCCTCTAATAAAATGTATTATGTGGTATGTGCCAATGACCATAGTGTCACATGTTTTAGGACTTCTACCTGAAGAGGCGGCTTGGGCAGGGCTGCACCATAGGGCTTGCAAGCCCACCCACCAGCCTCAGCAGACCTGGGCCAGGCCGCCTGCTCTGCTCACCGCCCACATCCCTGGCGCCCAGCATGGCGCTCAATCCCTACTAGCCCAATGAACAAAATGATCAGGCTAGGGCTTCAACAATACTGGCGAGCCAAGCCCTTCTAGAAAGCTTTCTCAGTCCAGGGTGAAGAGGAGCAGGAGCATGGGGGCACTGGAGAAATGTGGGCCCCAGGCATGGCCTGTCACCCCAGGCTAGAGGGCCCCAGAGCAGCTATACCCCCCACTGGGGTCTTCCTGGAGTCACAGCTTGGGGGGCAGCTTGCAGAGGGCTGACCAGGAGCACAGCAGGGACTGACACTTGTAAGGCAGCCAAACTGCATCTGCGGTTTCAAACTGCCTTCCAGGGGGTCATCCTGGAGATGACAAAAAGCAGCAGAAGGCAGGCAGATGGAAAAGGCAGTGCTAAAGCGCCCCGTCACCAGCACCCTCCCAATGCCAGTCCCAGGGGCCTCACTTCATCCAAACTGGCATCCTGTTATCTCCTTTAATAAAATGGTGAGAAGTGCCCAATGAGGTGATTTTTTTTGACTACGTCTGCTCCAAAGTTCTAACATGATAGAGGTTTCATCAGGTTGTTCATGTCTACGGCTTCAGATCCCAGAGCTGAGGAGAGAGTGGTCCCAGCAGCCCCAGCCTGCTGGTGAGGGGCTTAGCCCGGGATGCCTGTCAGCCAGTCACTCACGAAGACCCCCTGGGCTGCTGGCGGCTCTGGGTGTAACAGTTTCTCAGTTGCTAGAGCAACATGTGAAGTCACTAACTCCGGTTCCAAGAAATGCCCGGCATACGGCAAACGGCATCCAGGACCAGAGCCCACTGAGAAAAGCCCATCTTATGGCTGAGAGCTGGGCAGAAAAATGGAGCAGGACGCCACCCCCAAGCGGGGACTTGGCAGCTTGGACAAACTGCACCGAGTTGTATATCCCTCTAGTTAAACATGGTGAGCCCCATGAACATGAGAACCCTGTGGGCAGCTGGAATAAAGCAAGGAAGGCATGAGGCGCTCTCCCGAAGGTGCACACGGCGGGCCCTCCCCGGAGCGGTGACTGCAGAGTGCTGGTGTGTGGATGGGGGATGGGCAGGAGCCTGAGGCCGGAGCCCCAGCCCTTGGCTCAGGGCAGAAGCCAGGAAACAGGACACCAACCCATGAATCCCACACCCCCATGACCAAGCATTTTAGGTTCCAGGAACGCAAACAGCTTTCACTGCTGAGAAAGTTCTGAGGTCTATATAATCAGAGGAACATTCAGGATAAAGCTAAGCTCCAAGGGTCTGCACCCCAGGATGACAGCAGCAGAAGGGGTGGCGTCCTACAGCAGAGGAGCTAGAGTAGGGTGTGGGGAGAAAGACTAGGTTCCAGTTCAGATCCTCCCGGCCTGGCTTAGCTGCCAACCTTGGGTACCACGGGGCCTCTCCCTTGAGCTGGCCAAGTTAGAACGGAAGGTATGTTGCTGTCCAGGGAAAAATATGTCTTCCCCACCCCTCCAAGGGGAATGGTTCTGCTCCTCTTCCAGGAGAATTCCAAAGCATCACCAAACCTTCCTAGAGTTCAAGACTCTGAGGTACAAGAGACAGGCATCAGCCCAGCGTGGGGCTTCCGGCCTGGTTCAGGAGACAAGATACTGCCCCACGGCCTCCCCTTTCTAGGCCTGTACAATCCCTGGCCGACACTGAGCACCATGCATTGTGGTCACTCTCATGTCTGTACTTACAGTCGGAGCCACCCCCAACCCAGGGCCTGTGGCCGCATCCTCGCTCTATAGGTGAGAAGACCGGGGCACAGAGATAGCGTCTTGGTCAAGGGCACACAGCTCACCAATAAAGAGAAAAATGCAAACCCAGGCAGCCTGAGCTCTCAGCCCCCTCCCCTGTGATATCACTAAGCCTCCCAGTGAGGCTAGAGACCATGGTATTGCATACAAATTTCAGAGAGCATAAATCCTGCAGATAGACCCTCCGGGCCATACTAATGAAATCATCTTTGTGATTTCATCCAATATGGCCCTGCAGAGCTCTCCTATGAGAGTAAGAAGCTCCTGCTAGAGAAGGAGCTGTCCGTCATCTGTGTCCTCTCAATGGCTGGATCCTAGCAGGCAGGGACACATGTCACCTTTACTCTCTGTGAGCACCCGGCTGGGCATTGGCCACTGAGTTCATGCTTAGGGTGGCAGACCCAGCCCAGTGGCAGCCACCAGCCTTCCGCACAGCCCCAGGACTACACGGCGAAGTCACCAACAAGACTCTGAGGAGAAGCCAGAAACTACGATTTCCTCTAAAGCTCTGCGAGGGACATTTTTAAGGAAAAGGTTTGTACCACTTTAAGAAATGGGTAGACTGTTCTCTGAGGCTGCAATCAAACCTGGTTATTTTGAGAGCGGTTGGAGGAAATCTGCCCCCAAGCCTCAGGGACTGTGAGAAATGCTAATCCCCTGAGTCATGGGCTATTGTGGGCATTTCACATAGCACCACAGGTTGGTGGCCCTTTAGGCAGGAAAATAAGCCAAAGTGCAAGAAAACCCACGTCCCTGGCCTCATTAAGGAGCCCAAGACAAATCCACAGCGCAGAAGCCGGCTGTAATGTGGTCTCTGGCCAGGCGCCAGGCCCTAATGAGCCACCCGGTGTCCTGAGCAGGCCCCAAGGCAAGGCTCTCCGTCTGGGATAGATTATCCTAATGGAATTTCTGAACAATCTGCCGTGATTCAGCACTGCAGGCACAAGGCCACCGCTCTGTGCAGCCCCATAAATGAGGCACTGTCAGGATGTTCCCAGAAGCCAGGCCTGTGCGGGAGCCTGCTAGGGCCAGGGCCTGGGCCTGTGGGTGGTTCACACGGTGCTTCCTAGCAAACAGCAGGTGGAGAAGTACATAGAAGAAACGGAGGCCTCAGAGCTGGAGGAGCTGCAGAACCGCCTCCCTTGGCTCCTCACTGTGCCAAAGGGAGCCAAGCTCCACACAGAGTGGAGGCACCGCCTGGGTCACCCCAGATGCGGACCCGTGGCTGGTCAGTCACCGGGAAGACCAGGGAGCAGAAGGGAGGGAGCAGCGGGGAGTTCCATTCCCATGACCAGCAATGCCACCTGAATGGGAAAGGTGACACGACCACCGGCTTCATAGGACGGATAACAGGAGGTAAGGTGACAGTGCTGGGCCATTTCCGGGCATCCCTTCTGGGGTCAGTATTCAATCACATCCCAGAGCCATCTCTAGGTCAATACTAGAGACTGAAAAAAAAAAAATCAGATAATCAACAGAGACAAACGTTACTTATTAAACAGAGAGGAAACGCAGGACACAGCTCTGGAGTCAGGATGTCTGGATTCAAATCTGGGGCCTGCCGCTTCCTAGTTCTGTGACCTGGCAGGCCGCTCAAACCCACTGTGACTCAGTTTCCCCATTTCTGAAATGGAGAGAACTCACAGGTTTGCAGTAGGAACTAATCCAGAAGCAGGAAGTTCTCAGAACCATGGCTGTCACAGAATAAGAGCTCACCAAACATCAGCGATCACGTCATCACCACCTCCTCTACATCCTTCAAAGAAAACTGATTTCCAGCTAACTAAAATGAGTCCACAAGGGAAGAGATTGTGGATCACCTGTATTTTATGGTTAACTGAATGTTAACTCATTTATTTGGCCAGCAACCAAAGGTACTGGTCGATCCTTTCAATTATATATTTGATTTATTTATTTATTTACAGGATCTTACTCTGTCACCCAGGCTGGAGTGCAGTGGTGCCATCTCAGCTCACTGCAACCTCTGCCTCCCAGGCATAGGTGATCCTCCCACCTCAGCCTCCCAAGGGGCTGGGACTACAGGCACGTGCCACCACACCCAGCTGGTTGTTTTTGTACTATTTGTAGAGATGGGGTTTCCCCATGTTGCCCAGGCTGGTCTCCAACTCCTGGGCTCAAGTGATCCACCCACCTCAGCCTCCCAAAGTGCTAGGATTACAGGCACGAGCCACCATGCCCAACCCTATTCTTAAAACTACAAGATTTTATTCACTTCAAGTATTTTATCTAGCAATCAGATAAGTCTCAGTGTTCACACATTTTTATAAGTCTTCCCAAAAAAGGTGGGATCTAACTTAAAAAAAAAACAAAATAAACTTCTGCAAAACCTTGAGGAAACCCCTAAGAAACGTTTTCCTTTGAATAGACATATGAAAAGGTACAGGTGGCCTAAAAATAATGGAGCAATCAGAAATGTCACTAGAATGATGAGATGTAAACATCAGGAGTCCTCTGTGTTGCTACATTAGCAGTCTACATCGAGACCAGAGACCACATCATATTTTTCTCCATTAAAACATGCTGTTTCTGCCAACTGGGATTAGAAAGAAGAAACAGGAAGCTTCCCATGCCCTTCCTGGCACACACAACATATTTTTTGATGTTGTTTCTAACCTAACCTTTTAAAAGGACTTTTGCCTTAAAGATCCCAGGCAGTAAATAAATCTCTGCATTACATTTTCCTATCTGCCGACGGAAGGCTTCCTTTGGGATTTTTCTACTGAAAAATCATTTTGACCCAGCTTTCCATTTTTTCTTTCAGGTGAAATTTAGAACAATTATCATATCTTTCATCTCCCAAAAGATAGAACACAAAAGCCTCTTTTTGGATTCGTACAGAGACCGCATTGTCTGTCTTCCAGACCAGAAACCTAGGATTGGCCTCATGTCATGCACACTGTTTCTGCATCCTTCTGTTCTGTGGTTTCTGCACTGTCCACTCCTGGGTATTCTTGCATTTGTTGTTTCAATATTGAGTATCTTTTTTGAAAGATTATGTTTTCTAACAGCTTCTTGCTGATGACTGGGCTCTATGCTGACTGTGTGTATGGGGAGGCTGTTTCTTTTCTATCTGTGCTTCTGCACGTCGTCAGTCTGTAGAATCTGGACCAGATCTTCACACCGGCAGTGAGAGGGTTTGGGACGCTGCAGGTTCTGGACATTGCTAGGGTTTTCACCATCTTATCATCAATTACCATCCGACTATTCACAAGACTCTGTGCTAGCCTGCAGAGAGTCACAGCAACACGTCTCTCATATTTCCTTACCTCTCAGTCCCTCAGGCTCCTGCCTCCTGCCACAGCCACCTCCATCAGGTCTACACACCTGGGTGCTGGCGACTGCAGGCAACTTCGGAAGCCTCCCTGCAGCCACCCAGACACCCCATGGCCCCCAGCGCTGCAGGCCTCCTGCACTCTGCCTGCTGCTGCCTCCCCAGCCCCGCCTACTCCCGCCACAGTGCTGGCCCTGGGACTGCCCCCGCAGGCCCCAGAAAGCCCCACAGAGGCTTCCCAGCATGCAAGGCCCCTGCACTCTGCCTCATTCCCAGACCTCTCCACACTCCCCTTGCACGTTCCTCTCTCAACTTATTCTCTTATTCAAATTTGCCCACCTGGAGCTCCTTCCTGATTCCTTTCTCCCAGTCCAATTCCCATCTCCCCACTTCCCCACCACCCAAAGGCCCAAACCCCACACCTCTTCGCAAATCTCTTCTCATCACCTCGGTCTGAAGTGCTCCATCCAGCGGTGACCCATGGACAGCTTTCCCTGTTAGGTGGCAGCGAACCATCGACACTACCTCCTAGGAACATGCCTTCTATTATTGGAACATGCTTGACTTTTTACCTCAACATTCTGTGTCCCTCCTGCTACGCTACCCCCTACTGTTCATCTCCCTCTCTCCTCTATGTCTGCTCAAATGTCCCCTTCTTTCAAGACTTTCATCCATCTCAAATCCCTCTAGAAGCCTCCCCGGATTCTCACAACTCCCTCGCCAGCTCCAGAAGCCTCGTGCTGGAGGGTCTCTGGCGGTCCTTTGGGTTCCCTGCCCTGCAGCAGGCTCCCCAGATCCATGCTGCCTCATCTACAGCCCATGTTCCTTGACATGAAGCCCACACTGGCAGTATCTTTGCAGGCCCCCACCCAGCATCATATCCTGCATACCAAGTGTCTCGGAGCAGGCTGAGGGCAGGTGTGGCTCTTATCCAACCATCACACGCGGCCCTCCATGACAGGCCCCCAAACCCCAGCTGCCCAGAGACTGGCACTGTCACAAATACCACACTAGCTCAGTCCTCAGGGCCTCCCCCTGGCCATTCCCTCTGCCTGGAAAACCCTTTCCAAAAAGTCATTTCCAGCTTCTCTTTCTCTTCCTATAAGAATCAAGCATTGCCTCTTCCAGGAAGCCCTCCCTGCCTGCCCTGTCAGCCTCCCCCAAATGCACCCAAAACATCATCATCCTACCACTGAGGACAGGGACTAGGTCTGTACCACCATCTGCCCAGCATCCCAGTACATCCAGCTCCTTTCTAATTCCACATTCAGCAGGGCATGGAGGGAACAGCCCTGGTTTAAGGCCTGAAGTTAGAATCTCAGGCTCTCCGATTATGAGTTGTATAACCTTGTAAGTAACTTCCTTCAACCTGGGTTTCATCACATGGAAAATGAGCTTCTTCGGTGAAGCTATAAAAACTGGAGATACTGTCTATAAAGCACTTAGCACATGGTAGGTACTAAACAGAAGGCAGCTGTCACTCCCTGTTACCCATTCATGGTCAGAGGTAACAGCACCTACTTTGGAATGCATCAAAAAGTAAGATGGATGATGATACGGGTGGACAGTCGTGAGATAAAGCAAATGCAGTCAAATGTTCATTGGATAACTCAAATGGAACATTCATTATTCTTTCAACTTTTCTTATCTTTGGAAATTCTCGTAACAAAATGTTGGGGAAACTAGATAAACTATTTGTTTTGACATGATTCTGCAAAACAAGACTTAAAGGAATGAGTTGTGTTGCTCATCTGGGGTGTTCAGAGCTTCAAATTCTGTCCAATCCAAGTCATTACCTTCTCTAAAGTGTGGTCTCTCCAGGTGGCTCCACAGGATTCTGTGACCTCGGACAGGCCCCATGCAGCTCTAAGGGGACTGCCACACGCAACTGCAAACAGCCCAGACTGGCGTGTGGGTCCTGGTGTAAGCCCCGCCTCCTACCATGACTGCTTCCCCTCTCCTCCATCAATCCATCCTTCATCTTGTCCTCCAGGCCGCTGTGAGAAGACCTAACACTTACCTGCCCCTGGGCCACTCTGCCAACAGCAGTGTGCGCACAAATCACCTGGGATTTTGTTACAAGGCCAACTTTGGTCCAGCATGTCTGGGTAGGCCCAAGATTCTGCATTCCCAACAAAGTTGCAATGCCTCACAATGTGCATGCTGCCGCCCTGTGAGCAGTGAGGCCCTGGACCAGGGATTCCCTATCCTGGTGGTACCTGACAATCATCCGGGAGGTTTAAAACCACTGTGCTGGTTCCACCTGTCACTAATCTAATCAGAATCTTGAGGGCCTGGAGATTCCCAGGTGCAGTCCCTCCCTGTCTCTAAGCATCTTTCCCTTACTATTCTGCTGCTAGTGCCATAAAATGCACACTCCAGGCAAGACCCTGTGATCATACAGCAAATGGATCAGTACCTCCAGCCCCACACAACTGCAGATAGTCTTGACAGGAGACAAGAGCCAGTACAGCCTGGTGCCAGCTTGCAGGCAGGGTGTGTCTCCTCTCTTCTCAGTATCCATGGCCCCAAGCCCAGCCCCACAGCTCCCGCTCACTGCCACCCGCAATGCAGGAGGAAAGGGTGGGATGGTGCTGCACGTCTTAGGATGCTCAGAGGTCTCGATCTCATCTTCACCTGTCAGGCAAGGTGCCAGCAGCTTCACTTGCCATGTACTGGCCAAAGGCAAACCCCCAGTCTTAAGACTCTCCGAGGTTTGCTTTGTTTTAATTTTATTATCCTATGTTTATTTTATTAAGTTATATATTTATTTGTAAATTGCAAGTCTCTTTGGAAATTACAAGTATACAATTATATTATTACTTTAATGTTGCTCCTTCCCTGTGACAGTCACCTAGAAGGGCCAAAGATCTGGGTTGGGAGGTGTTCAGTACATTTTGTTTTTGTTTTTGTTTTCTTTGAGACGGAGTCTCACTCTGTCACCCAGGCTGGAGTGCTGTGGCGCGATCTCAGCTCACTGCAAGCTCCACCTCCCGGGTTCACGCCATTCTCCTGCCGCAGCCTCCCAAGTAGCTGGGACTACAGGTGTGCGCCACCACACCCGGTTAATTTTTAGTAAGGACGGGGTTTCACCGTGTTAGCCAGGGTGGTCTCAATCTCCTGACCTCATGATCCAACCACCTCGGCCTCCCAAAGCGCGGGGATTACAGGCGTGAGTCACCGTGCTCGGCCAGTGTTCAGTACATTTGAGAGTCCTTGGGACAATGGACAAATCTCAGCAAAATGTGCTTTAAGCATTAAAGAGCCACAGACCCTTCCCTTGCATGTGAATGAGAACCAATAAGCCACAGGATGATGATGGTCAACTCAGCAATTCTGGGGCAACGGCCACCACAGGTGGGACAAGGTTTACAGAGATCAAATGGGCACTTTAGTTAAAGAGTAAGTGTCAGCAGAGCGCAAGTCCACTAACACAAACAGGAACGTCACATCTGTCTTCCTAATAGGAGCAGTGCAGACTACTGAAAAAGACTCACATCGAGGATGACGAGGGTTTGTCTTCCACACATGCACTGGTGATTTTCAAAAATGCTAAGTTTTTGGCTTATACAAAAGAATGGGTTCTAGTCAACCATCTGTGTGTCTTTTTCATCGATGGGCATCTCCGAGACTAAACCAGAGCACAGAGGTGGGAGGCCTGCAGCAATGCTACCCAGCAGGGTTGGGAGTCTGCAGCAGGGTTGGGAGTCTGCAGCAGGGTTGGGAGTCTGCAGCAGGGTTGGGAGTCTGCAGCAGGGTTGGGAGTCTGCAGCAGGGTTGGGAGTCTGCAGCAGGGCTGGGAGTCTGCAGCAGGGCCGGGAGTCTGCAGCAGGGCAGGGCCAGTCAGGCAGGCTCCTGGCAGGGGTCCTCATTTTCCCCATGCAAACGTGGACAGCAGAAAGAGGTACAGTGAAATCCATCACTTGCTCCCCGGAAAGCACGAGTAGCTCCTAAATTCCTAGAAGATGGCCACATCAATCCATAATTGGGTTAGGGAAATGCCAGCCATAGACAGACAAAATAAACTCTGTCCTGGCTGACAGACTGCTGACAGCGAGCAGAAACGGCTCGCAATCGATGCCCTGGAAAAGCTGGGCCCATGGGCTTGTGAATAACCTGCCAAAAAGGCAGGCCCCAGACTCTCAGACAGGACGCCCATGTTTATACACTGGCTTTTCAGGACGGAGAACAGGGGCAGGACGAAGTAGGGAAGGAAAGAGCTCAACATCCCAGAGACACAAGACACAAAATAAGTTTCCTGATTCTAACTCAGAGAACTATTACAGAAAGAAAATAGAAAAATCCAACTGCCCTGCAGGGAAAAGATGCATCTGGCATGGGGCATTTCCTAACACAGACACAGAAGTCAGTTTTCCAGGCCTGCCTGGCATCTGCCCTAGAACAGTGCCTGATTTGAGGTAACTCCCACCACCCCAGTCTCAGTCCATGTGACTCACAAGAGGCTGGGACCCCACCCCAAAGCTCTAGAGCCCTTCATCCCTCTGGCCAGTGACGGGCACTGAGGCAGGAACATGACCCAACAGAGATGGAGAGGCTGACAGGAGAGGCCCCCGCCTTTGACCACAGGCACAAGGCTGGGTGGCCCTAAGCCTAGAGCTGCTCAGGCCCCATCCAGCCACGTGGTGGGAAGAGTCCAGAAGAGAGAGACCATCCTGCCATGTGGACCAGCTGCACCTGAAACTAAGGATGTGATATGGTTTGGATGTGTGTCTTCTCCTATTCTCATGCTGAAATGTGACCTCTGTGTTGAAGGTGGGGCCTAGTGGAAGGTATTTGGGTTTGGTTAGGGGGGTGGATCGCTGAAGAATGGCTTGGTGCCGTCCTTGTGATAATGAGTGAGTTCTCACTCTATGAGTCCACATGAGATCTGGTTGTTTGAAAGAACCCAGCACTGGCCAGGCACAGTGGCTCATGCCTGTAACCCCAGCACTTTAAGAGAGGCTGAGGCGGGAGGATCACAAGGTCAGGAGTTCGAGACCAGCCTGGCCAATATTCTCCAGGCCGAGGCAGGAGAATCAGGAGAATCACTTGAACGTGGGAGGCAGAGGTTGCAGTGAGGTGAGATTGTGCCAGTGCACTCCAGCCTGGGTGACAGAGTGAGACTCCATCTCAAAAAGGAAAAAAAAAAAAAAAAGAACCTGGCACCTCCCCACCCTCTCTTGCTCACTTTCTTGTCATGTGACATGCCTGCTCCCCTTTCACCTTCCACCATGACTGCATGCTGCCTGAGGCTTCACCAGGAGCAGATGCCAGCACCATGATTCCTGTACAGCCTGCAGAACTGTGAGTCAAAATAAACCTCTTTTCTTTACGAACGATCCAGTCTCAGTTATTCCTTCACACACAGAGTGGACCAGCACAAGACTTGCAGGTATGTGAGTAATAAATTCTTTTTCCGACTTGTGGCAGTCTGAGGAGAGTTTCTGTCACTCACAAATGAAAAATTCCTGATTAATGCTTTCTTCCCCCAAATAAAGCCTGAGTGTTTTCAAGTTTTCCATATTAAAGTTTAGATTATCTAACTCAACATGTGTTTCAATGCCCTACCGATTTAATTGTGCAAGTGTTCACCCCACAAGATTTCCAAGGAGAATGCCAAGAATGGGCTTTGGGAAGTCCAGGCTGGCAGCATTTTTTCCCCTTTCTCTAAGCCCCGGCCACCAGCCCCTCAGCTTCGGTAAGGTTCTCAAATGGGGATCCAGAAAGGCCCTCATGGCCTTGGCCCCAGGACCGACCCTCAATTCATTCCTCAATTAAGCCATGGCTCCTGCACAGACTGCCATGCCCCTGGGAAGGCCTCACCCCTTAGCAGCCTCCTGGGGCCCAGGCCAGGGGCTGCCCGATAGAGCTGCTCCCTCTTCACTCATGGGAGTGAGGCTGGGATGAACCCTGGCTGATGTAAGTCTTCCAGAAAATAAAGACAGTGAGGCCGGCCCAGGCTGCAATGTAAACTACAAGCACTTATCAGCCAGATACCCTTTTAATAGACATCAAAGCAATTCAGGCCACCCTGATATTCTTAGAGCAAAAAATCACGATCAGGGCTGGGCGCAGTGGCTCACATCTGTAATCTCAGCTTTTTGTGGGGGTGAGGTGGGTGGATCACCTGAGGTCAGGAGTTCGAGAACAGCCTGACCAACAAGGTGAAACCCCATCTCTATGAAAAATACAAAAACTAGCCAGGCATGGTGGCAGGCGCCTGTAGTCCCAGCTACTCAGAAGACTGAGACAGAATTGCTTGAACCCAGGAGGCGGAGGTTGCAGTGAGCTGAGATCGCGCCACTGCATGCCAGCCTGGGATATGGAGCAAGACTCTGTCTCCAAAAAAAAAAAAAAAAAAAAAAATCATGATCAGAAGATTACAGAGGCAGCCTACAAGATGTGCTGAACCAGGCCAGGGGATGGTCCCTGCTCTAGCCCTCCCCAGGGGAGTTGGTCCCCTTCTTAACCTCTCCAGGTTTAACTCCCCCACCTGTTAAGGAGACACCACTAGAACATGGCTTTGATGACCAGGGCTTTGACTCTTTTGCCAAAGGGGTTTCCACAGCTTGCTCACACCCTCCATTGACACATGTTCCACAATCCTGGGAATGGAGCAGGCAGTGTGCCATTTTTACGTGGCTTGGTGGGCATGGCACAGGTTTGGCACCAGACCCGCTGGCTCTGCCCCTCACCAGCCTGCAGCTCCAACCTCCAGGCCTCTCTCTCTCACCTCTAAGAGGGGAGAGTGGCGCCCACCTCAGAGGTTGACTCGGAGCATAGAATAGCAGCAAAGAACTTAGCACCACGTCTGGCAGGCAGTAAGGACGCCATAAAGCTGGCTATTGTTATCGTTCCTGCAAGTTGGACATCCGGGTCTCTAAAATTCCTTCCATTGTAAGCTTCACAGATCCTGCTCCTCATAGCAGTCCTGAGCATGAGAGCTGCCAGGAAATAAGGGGCACCACCTCAATCAAAGACCCACTGGCACCCAGGGGAAGGGAGGGGTGATGCCAAGGAGGGGAGGAGCACTGTTCTGCCGGCCTGCAGGCCACACCCAGGGGGACGGGACTGGACTGCATCTCTGCCCCGCCCAGCACCCAGCCTTTGTGACCTTTTCATCAGAGTTGGTTACCTTGAATTCAAGTCAACATCTTGATAAATAAAGCCATTTGCCCTACATCACCATGCACCATGCTAATCTCTTGGAAGAGATTCAGTTCATGGCCAAATCCCGACACGGTGGCATCAGAGCCCTGAGATTCAAAGCAACAATCAAAAGGCTTTGATAGACACAGACTTCCTGGGTCCAAATCCTGTGACATGGTTTGGCTCTGGGTCCCCACCCAAACCTCATCTTGAATTGTAACCCCCACATATCGAGGGAGGGACCTGGTGGGAGGTGACTGGACCATGGGGGCGATTTTCCCCATGCTGTTCTCATGATAGTGACTGAGTTCTCACGACACCTGATGCTTTAAAAGTGGCAGTTTCCCCTGAGCTCTCTCTCTCTCTCTCCTGCCACCTTGGGAAGAGGTTCTTGCTTCTCCTTCACTTTCTGCCATGACTGTAAGTTTCCTGAGGCCTCCCCAGCCCTGAGGAACTGTGAGTCAATTAAACCTCTTTCCTTTATAAATTACCCAGGCTCAGGTAGTATCTTTACAGTAGTGTGAAAACACACTAACACATCCTGGCCCTCCACTTTCCAGCTCTGTAACTTCTCTGAGCAAAGTCTGTTCATCTGTAAACACAGTCTCTAGCTCCTAGGATCCAACACGTCGACATGTGTCAAGCTCTTCAGCAGTCCCCAGAACATACGAACACTAGGTAAGGCGGCAAGGCTCAGCTACTCCCATACAGGGGATACCTGCTCAGTGACCTAAGCTAGCCCCTACTCTTCCTCTTCCTTTTGGCCTTGGACTCCGTGCTTGGCCACGCCAAGGGCTGCTCTCTGCTTGTCACAAAGCCACAGGGACTCCACAGAGGCTATGGTCCCTAGACCAGTCTCCTTCATGTACAAGTTACACCCCCATGGCTTCATCAAGACCAACTCAGCACAGCATCCTTACCGGTAGGTTGCCACCTCCAGGCTGAGGCCGGTCTTCACCTGCAGGAGGTCCTGATAGTCCCGCAGCCAGTCAGCCATGGCCAAGGTGAGGGTCGCCTTCTCATCCTCCAGGCAGTCAATCACTCTCTAAAGAGAATAGACAGACTTTTAGATTGGAGAACTGGAGCTTTACTGGGTCGAACTGAAGGTACCAACAATTCAGGACATAAAAACAGACCAGGATTATTAGAAGAGCTGAAAAACATCCAGCGTTATTAAACATGCAGTCATTTGCAGGATGGTTTCCAATGTTTTCTCTCTTCCATATGGAAGTTTGTTATTGCACATGGAACATTTTGACAGGACACTGGCTTCTGTGTTCAGACTCTCTATTAATAATGAATGCTTAGGAGTTTATTCAAATCATCTCTACCGTTCAGACATCAGGCAGCTTAGGAAAGCCTCAAACCAGTCACTAAGACGCTATGGAAAATAAGCCAACACTAGAAATCAGGGGTTTTACAATATTTGAAGCATCAGTCACTCAGATTTGAACTGGAATGTACCCCCCAAAGTCACAATTTCTCCAATAATAAGCAGGTAAACTGATACAGTTTTGTTTCACTTAGAAAAGCTACTTTAAGATCATCTGGGGAGAAATGCATTCTGGGCATAAATGACAAAATACAGACTCAGATATAAAACTTCTTTTTGGGCCGGGCACGGTGGCTCAAGCCTGTAATCCCAACACTTTGGGAGGCCGAGGTGGGCGGATCACTTGAGGTCAGGAGTTCCAGACCAGCCTGGCCAAACTGGCAAAACCCTGTCTCTACTAAAAATACAAAAATTGGCTGGACATGGTGGTGCAGACCTGAAATCCCAGCTACTTGGGAGGCTGAGGAACAGGAATCACTTGAACTCAGGAGGCAGAGGTTGCAGTGAGTCAAGATCATGCCACTGCACTCCAACCTGAGTGACAGAGCAAGACTCCAACTCAAAAAATAAAATAAAAATAAATAAAACTTTTTTTTGAACTGTACTTGCACAGTGCAGTTAGTAAGGGCATCCTGGGTGCTCCTTGCAGCTCCCCTCACCCCCGGCCGGGTCCCTCACCTGCCTCTCTACCTGGCAGGGAGATACTGCAGCCTTCTGAAGTCCAGTCCTAGACTAGCACCCACCACATACAAGTCACACAACACATAGCTGTTCAATTAAATTTAAAATGAAGTGATCCAGATCATATTACCCTCCTTAAAATGTCCTGTTTGAAGTCCACAGTATCTTCTAATTAATACACACATGGGCTTCAGCTGCACCGATTTCTAGTTTTGTTTTCTTCCTAGTTGTTAGTTACTCTGGGGAACAATTAACCAAGCAAGTATTTCAACACTGAAATAAGTCCATATACTTTTAACTTCTGGTTTGTAATGGGAAGTCGCGTTACTTCTGAACATAATTAACTAAACTAAGCTAGACCTATAAACATTTATCTTTGTAGAATTCAAAAATGGTAAGACTACTGGGAGAGGGAATATTATGTTCATTGCTGCTGGAATCCCTTCACCAAAGGCACCCGGCAAGATGCTGAGGGTCCACAACACATATGTCTGTGAAACCAACAAACGAACTACTAAGATTGCACATGGAATTTATCTTTTTGTTTTTGTTTGTTTGTTTTTTGAGACAGAGTCTTGCTCTGTCACCCAGGCTGGAGTGCAGCGGCGCAATCTCAGCTCACTGCAGCCTCCACCTCCCAGGTTCAAGCGATTCTCCTGCCTCAGCCTCCCAAGTAGCTGGGATTACAGGTGCACACCACCACACCCAACTAATTTTTGTATTTTTAGTAGAGACAGGGTTTCACCATGTTGGCCAGGATAGTCTCAACTCCTGACCTCAGGTGATCCTCCCGCCTTAGCCTCCCAAAGTGCTGGGATTATAGGCATGAGCCACCGCACTCAGCCGGAATTTATCATTTTTCAAAATGCATGATCGGCCAATAAATATTTCCACTTCTCATAACAGTTGTATTTCTATGCCAGCGATTGTTGTTAGGTTCCCTTTGAATATAAAGGCTACTAAAATAGTTTAAAACCCCTTAGCTTTTAAAGCAAAGAAGTAAACTTAAAAATCACTGGCTTATGTCCCAGGGTGGAAAAACATTCACAGATTCCACAGCTGGCATTATAAACAGATAGAGAAGCTCACCAAAGCAGAGCAACTGCCAGTCTTGATGTGACAGCACTGCCACAATTCAGCCACAATATTCACACATTCTATAGTTAAATCTCAGTGTCAAAATCCTACATTCCCCTGTTTCAGAGGGAATACAAATTTAGGTACAAGGTTATCGTATAAGATGGGCTGTATGTATGCATGCATGCATGTATGTATGTATGTGTGTTCTTCCTACTACAGGAAATTTGACATAACTATTACAAATTAAAAATTTATAGTAATTTATTCCTTACAAAGAAGTTCAAATGTTGTTACACTACTTAGAAAAAAAATACGATGAAAGCTCTCCAACCACAAACCTCCTGAACAGGTCAAGAAGGCCCAGTCACGTCAAAGGGGTGCGCAGGAAGATTCTCCTCCCAGAGGACACGGAATAGTTCTGCACCCCACAAAATATAAAGAGGAAAACCAAACTGTGTTGAAGTTGGAATAAGTATAGTTTCAACCACATTTCCATGTGAGTCAGCTCCTCCTCAATTGTCAAAGGAAATTTAGTTGACATTTGGAAGCAGGAATATAAGACTTAACTGGCTCCCAACAGTCTCCGCAGAAATCACAACAAATCCTGCTGTTGAATAAAACTTCAGACTTAGGCTCTGCTTTGCCAGTCTGCAAGCTGTGGGTCGGAACAGAGGCACTGGAGCCCCAGACACAGGACGCTAAATCTAACCCAAGCAGAGGCTGTTTCACCTAATGCTGCAAAAGCCTGGGAGAGAAGTCACCTTTTTGCTATTTAGAGAACTGTTGGGCAGCATCACAACTGATGATGAAATCTTGCTCCACACCAGGAAAGGCACGCTGCTGTTAGTATCAAAAGAATTAATTTTCTCTTAGCCAAACTTGAGCTACCGCTCATTGAGCAAGTCTGTGGGATAGTTCACAAATACCACAGTCATCTGCAACCTTGAAAGGTAGAGCTCCAGGGGATTTAAATACTGTGATAACTTCAGTTAGACATAAAATTTAAATGTATTCATAACAATAAGCATGAATTGGATGCCAACAAAGTATTTATAGCTCTAGCCCAGACAGCACCCTGAACTCAAGTTCTATATTTTACAATCCCAGGTTGGTATGTAAGAAGCATCTCAAACTGAACACATGTACACTGAACTTGAATCTCCCATCCAGGCCCATCTTCCTAACCAATGCCCTGCAGTAAAGGGTACCCCCTTCTTCCAGTTGGTCAGGCCACAAGGCCTTAAGCCCACTGTGATTTCTCCCTCTCCCATCACATTCAATCTGGCGGCAAACGCTGTTGGCTTCAACTTGAAGGCAGGTCCCCCTCTGAGACCCCTGGTCCAAGCCTCCAGCACTTCCTACCTGGATTACTGCAACAGTCTCTTAAGGCATCCCTGCGCCCACTCAGTCTATTTTAAAAACAGCAGCAACAGTGATTCCATTAAGATACAGCCAGGCCCCAACTCTCCTCTGCTCAGAACCTCCAGTGGCTTCCCATGGCACTCAGAGTAAAAGCCCAAGTCCTGCAGTGGCCATTCTACCCCCTGCTCGCTGTGCCCTAGCCACATCAGCAGTCTGGCTGAGGCATCCCCAAAAAGCCATGCGCTGTTTCCACCTGAAGTCCTCTCAGGTCAAGGGACTTTCCTTGCTTTATGTGGCATTTTTCACTGCTGAATCCGCAGCCATGAAGAACTGAGCTTGGCACACTAAATGTTCAACGGCTGTTGGTCGAACGAATGAACCAATTGTGTACACCCTGGGAGCTACTTCCAGTACCTCTTGTTTCACAAATGGGGAAACTGAATTGCAGACAGGTTAAGGAACATAACCTACCCAGAGAGCAGCAGAGTCAGAATTCAGGGCCAGGTAGGATAGCTGCAGAGCACTGACCCTTTGCTAATCCCATCCTAATCCCACCCCACCTTCCCATCTACAGAAAGTTTTCATTCAATCATGTTTTGGGGGCTTGGAAGCCTTTTCCAAACAGTCAGCCTGAGTAGCTAAGGGCTCACTTTCATAAGCAAAAATCTCAGTGTTTGCAGAGTAATGCTGGTCTTCACCCTATCATAAATGTCTTCAAGTGTTTTCTGAAGCCCCCTCCCGCAGCCTGGGTGTGTTACTCAGGCTTTAAGTGATCTAGATCACATTTGGGAACTTGGATGTCAGTTCAGCAAATTTTCCTCAGGCAAATCTGAGGCCAGGCCTGGGGCAGGCCAACTATCACCTCATATAGTGAAGGCGCATGGGCCAACTGGGAAGGACCAGTTTCTCCTCAAGTAGAATCTTAGCAAGCATCTTCCCCCTTGAGCCACAGAAGCTAGCAAGAGGCAAGGAGAGCTGGGCACAACGTGGAGGCACCCTCTACTGCCTCCAGCTCCTGCCTCCAGGGGAGGGGCATTAAAGCACATGGAACCCAGAAAGAAAGAAATGAAAGAAAACAGTTTTAATACCCAAACTATTCTGACATCAGCCAGTTGGAGGGGTCTAAAAGCATTTTAGGACTGGAAATCAGTAGAGTACCTCAGACTAGCTCTTAGGAAAAGCAATGATTATTATGCTGTGAATGCAAGAATACTGGTTAAAGGTTTCTCTCTGATCGAACAGACAGAAGAAACGGTGGCTCAGTGGTGAGCTGCTCAGGCACTGGAGCCTGAGTTGAATCCTGGCTTAACTACTTACTAATCAGGTGACCTATGTGCCTCAGTTTCCTCCTCTGTAAAGTGGAGCTAATATTAGTACCCACTTCCTAACACTGTGCGGGCACTGAGACTGAACATTTGTGAAGGGCATCTGTGGTACCTGGCACACAGGAAGCACTTGCTACAGGCTCTTAGTAATAAGATATTTATTACTGTATAATTAAACCCATTTTTAGGATTTTTTCAGTCTCCCCATAGTAAGCTTCTACAGAACTTGAAAAAAATCACAGGCTTGGGGTTAAATCATCCATACTCACTCTTTCACATACTTCCTAGCATCTCTGTGATTGGTGCTGAATCTTCTGGAATGCAATTTGAAATGGGGTTGACTTAAGTTAACTGAGGGAAAATTCAGTATATGGACAAGGTAGTGACTGGTAACATTTAGTACAATAAAACCTCTGCAAATTGGAACTGAAAAAAAAAAAAAAAAACAGCCAGGCACAGGGGCTCACACCTGTAATCTCAGCACTGTGGGAGGCCAAGGCAAGTGGATCACTTGAGGTCAGGAGTTTGAGACCAGCCTGGCCAACATGGTGAAACCCTGTCTCTACCAAAAATACAAAAATTAGCCGGGCATGGTGGTGGGCTCCTGTAATCCCAGCTACTTGGGAGGCTGAGGCACAAGAATCACTTGAACCCGGGAAGCAGATGTTGCAGTGAGCCGAGATCAGCCACTGCACTCCAGCCTGGGCAACAGAGCGAGATTCTGTCTCAAAAAACAAAAAACAAACCAAAACAAACAAACAAACAAACCCAGGTCCTTATTGACATTTTCCTCGCTCTTTGCTTTTAGGAAAAAGCAGCAAATTCTAACAAGAGGGAGCTATCGCTGAATGGGAAACTGAGAGTGAGGTCCCAGCCCCACTAGGGCAGGTATGACCTCAGGAAAAGCACTTCCCTGGTGGACCCTGGAGTCCCTGTGTCAAAGGAGGGCTGGACAGGATTCTAACTGCACTTCCAAGTCCCCATCTCTCCTCCAGTGAGGGGAACTCTGATTTCATATGTCTCAGATTAGGGGTTCCACTGAAGATTTCATTGGGGGGAAAAGGGCTTTGCCGCTAAGAAAGAACACTGGAACCAGAGTTTGAAGGTCTGAAATGTGCCAAGTGAGCTGTGGCTGTGAACGCATAGTGAGAATTTGGTCCACATAGCATGGCTCAAAGCAGCATTTTCTAAACCTGCCTGCACAGCACAGGCCCTTGAGTTGGTAGTGAGGGTTCCCTACAAAGGGGTTCCCTGGGCAGTAGGTTTGACAGACACTCCTTTTTGGAGAGTCACAATAACCACTGGTTAAATCTCCATGAATGCCACATTAAGGCACTTTTTAACTTTCACTCAACAAGGGGTATAGGACCTGTGCAACTCAGACCTCAGGCCACTGTCATTGCGAAGGGACACAAGAGCTCACAAGTGGAAATCGGTACACACTGGGTCAGTCCCTGTCCCTGCTCTAGCTATGGCAAAGCCCCAAGAGAACACTTTCAAAAATTGAGGCGGAAGCCAAACAAAACCCACAACTCAAAAGATTAAATCCCAATTTAGTACCATATTGCATTCTATGATTTCGCATCTAGCCTGTAGCTCTTTGAATACTTAAAAGTCTAGCGCAGTGCTGGGGACCCAGGCAGAATCAACAGGTATTTCCTTATCATCTGTGGACACCTGTCACATCACCCCAGTCATTCCATATGACAACCCCCATGTTCCTCTCACCTCTAATTTTAAAAAGTCAGTCTCAAATCTTTAACTCACAGCTGCAAACTGTACTCTTGAAATATTTGTGAAATTGTACAGATGTTATTTCCAACTGTCCTCCTGAGAACTGACAGTGTGATTTGGGAATATTTCCAATTCTGGCTGAGGCTGGGCAGGGCGGGGGCCAAACGCTAGGACTGGACTGGGCATAGTTTACATCAGCCACAGGTGTCACCCCGCCGGTGTCAGAGGGTTTGCTTCTCTGAAATAGTAACTGTTTATATCACTCTGCACTTGTAATAACATCCTGCCAAAGGGCCCCACTTTCCCACAACTTTTACACTACGCAGAGATCTGACGTCAGCGTGTGCTGTGAGCAAAACATCTTCGATCAAGCTCTCTTCTGCATTACGGTTGCTGCCCCTCCCAAGATCAAACAAGGCAGCCGCCCAGGGAGCCACAACTGCGGCTTCCAACTGGGAAATCATATTGGCAAAATAAAAACCGTTTTGGAAATTAACTTTGAGTTTTCCCCTGAGGACCATAAGCCGTCACTTCTGGAAGTGAGAGAGGTTTCTTGGTTGACTCTTAGATTTGGATCTACTGGGTCTACGAAGCATGGGAAAAGGAAGGAAAACCTAGAGCTAACAGGGTCGCCTATCAGGATGCGCCCAGTCACGCGCGTCAAAAGTTAGAGCAGCTGCCACCTAACTCCATGACGGGGACGGGACTATCCGCTGGCAACTGCCGCCCGGCGCTCGCCCGCTGAGTCGATGGACCAGCGGACCGAGTCCGGGTCCCCAGGCCATTCGGGCATCCTCTGGGCGGGCCCTACAGATCCGCGACGCCGCGTCCCTGGTGAAGGGGCCGCTGCCCCACCCCGTCAAGGGCAGGGTGCCGGGGCGGCGGCAGGGGGTATGGGGTCAGCGCGCAGTCCCCGTGCACAGACCTGCCGCTCCTGGGCCTGCAACCCGTACTCCTCGCGCATCCGCAGCAGCTCTTCCTCCAGCCGCGCGCGCAGCTGCTCCAACCCGAGCACCTCGCGCTGCAGCCCCTCGGCCTCCTGCGCGCACAGCCGCGTCTCCTCCTCCGCCTGGAGTCTGCTCTCCTCGCCGCGCCGCAGCGCCTCCTCCAGCTCGCGCACCTCGTCCTCGTACAGCTGCACGGTCTCTCGCCACGACTCTGCCACCAGCAGTGCGTAGCTGTCGTGCACGTCCCGCAGGCGCGGCGGGGGCGCAGCGGGGCCGGTGGCCCGGGCGCGGAAGTGCATGGTCAGGTTGGCGGCGCGGGCGCGCAGCTCCCGCACGTCGCGTTCGTGGGCCGCGTCCAGGCCGCGGCGCTCGGCCTGCAGCCGGCCCAGCAGCGCCTCGAGGGCGGCGCGCGTGCCCAGCGCCTCCTGCAGCTCGCGCTGCTGCGCACCCAGCTCGGCGTCCAGGCGGCCGCGGGCGGCGCGCTCCTCCGCATCCAGGCGCTGCAGCTCCCGCAACTCGCGCCGCAGAGCGTCCCGCTCTCCCTCCGCCAGCGCAGTGGCCCAGCTCAGTTCGTCCAACTGCTGCCGCAAGCTGCGCGCCTCCTCGGCGCAGCGGGCCTGCCCCTCGGCCCACAGGCCCTCTCGCCCGCGCCGGCCGCGCAGCTCCTCCTCCAGGAGCAGGTTTTCGCGCTCCAGCTCCCGCACCCGGCACACGTAGTCATAGAGCCGGGCGTTGAGCTCCTGCAGCTCGGCCTTCTCGGGTCCCGTCTGCAGCCGCCAGGACAGCATCTTGCCGGGCGTGCGGGGCTTTCGCGGCTGGCCGGCTCCCTCCTGCCCTGGTCTTGTCCTGGTCTTGTCCCCTCCGCCACAACGCTCCGGCCTCGCCGCTGCCCCGGAGGCCCGCAGACTGGGACGCGAGCTGGAGATCCCGGGCACTTAGCGGACGGGGCGGGCGAACTGGGCGAGGGCCGCGGCCTCCAGCCAATCAGAGCGCGGCTCAGCGCTGCCTCTGCAGCCGGACAGCGCCCCCTGCAGCACCTTGGCGGCCGACGGTGGTCCGGGCGGGGAGTCGGGTAACAGCGGGCGGGGTGGCGGGCTAGCCAGGCCGGGCTCAGCGAAGGGACGCGGGAGAAGGCGCCCTGCTGCTGTCTCGTCACGCGTGCCCGCAGCATACGAGTGTCCTGGCGTTCGTGGATGGAAATAGAAGCCTATTGAGTTGCTGTGGTGCTGGCCATTTACGAGAGACTTCTTACCCGAGGCCCTGGAGATTGGGGGGTTTTCTATTTTAAAAAAAAATTATATGGATCGGGCGCGGTGGCTCACGCCTGTAATCCCAGCACTTTGGGAAGCCACGGTGGGAGGATCGCTTGAGCCCGGGAGTTCGAGACCAGCCTGAGCAACATAGAGAGACCCTGTCTCTACCAAAAAAAATAATAATAATAACCTGGCGTGGTCACACGCGCTACTTGGGAGACTGAAGTGGGAGGATCACTTGAACCCAGGAGTTCAAAGCTGCAGTGAGCCTGATCGTGCCACTGCACTCCAGCCTGGGCAACAGAGTGAGATGCCATCTCATATATATATATATGGCGCATACATGCGCATTAATTTTTTTTTTTTTTTTTTTTTTTTTTTTTGAGACAGAGCTTCGCTCTTGTTGCCCAGGCTGGAGTGCAATGGAGCGATCTCGGCTCACCGCATCCTCCGCCTCCCGGGTTCAAATGATTATCCTGCCTCAGCCTCCCGAGTTACCGGGATTACAGGCCGGTACCACCACGCCCGGCTAATTTTTTTTTTCTCCATGTTGGCCAGGCTGGTCTCAAACTCCCGATCTAAGGTGATCTGCCCGCCTCGGCCTCCCAAAGTCCTGGGATTACAGGCGATAGCCATGAAGTGCTCCAAGTACAGAACTTTCTAGACATCTAACATCTCCCCGAACTTTTACAGCTCTCACACACACCCCAATGTGACAGCTGTTTCTTTCCAACATTTCCCTAAGAAAGTATTCGATTTAATTGTCATAGAAACCACAGCTCTTTTTTGTACACTTGCATTTCATTAGTTTTCATGGCAGTTATTTATGAATGACAATTCTCAGTAGAAGTGTCATTGAGGCTCACAGGGACAAACCAGCTGACCCTTGGTTGGGGTACCGTTGGACTGGTGGTGACACAAGTGCCCAGGGGGAGACCTGGACGGTCATCCACTGGCCAGAGAGCTCCTCATGGCAGGGCCAGCAGTTAGTGTATTTTACAGATGGCATGGAAAGGTGGACTACTCAGCAAGCTGGTCCAGGGCCTCTGAGAAAGCTTCTAGTGCTCTCCTTGTCACAGGCATGAGCCTCCAATCACAAGCAAGGCAGAAAGTGGGCCTTCCTTTTTCTAGAGACCCTATGTTCGAGATCCTATTCTGTAAGTGGTAGAAATTAATATCTTTCAATGAATAATTCCCTGTGCTTTTCTGCTAAAACTAAGTGGGGGTGGAGAGTGGGTTTATTCAGTGCTTGGGTTTATTCACCTTGGTGTGGGACAGGGGGATTTGGACCCCCATCACCCCATCATTGTCCATCCTTCTCCCATTCCCCCAGGTGCACACTGACACCTGGCCTTTGCTTGTCAAACAACAGAGCTGCTGTGGTGTCATCACCAAAACCTATGTGGAGACCCTGCCAGTCCTGGGCCCCTCTGGGACATTGGGGTGCAGGAGGGCGGCTCTCACCATTGCCCGGACTCCACTGCAGCTGTTTGTTCTCAGCTCTTTGACTCCCCACGCTAACAGGGGTTCTGCTGTCCCACATCCCCTGGCTGGGCAGGAGACAGCTCTGCAGGGTGGGAGAACCTTCTCAGGGACCGGTGAGTCCCAGCAGGACACTTTGCAGTGACTCATTAGTCTTTCTTTGCCTGGTGCCCTTCAGGATCTTGGACTTTGAAACTCAAAACTTTTCCCCCATTTCTGCTGTAAATCCTGTCCCCGAGGAATTGACTGCTCCAGCATACAGCTGCCCAGGTAGGGAAGGAGTTATAGGGGACCATGAACTAGCAGGGCCAGGAGGTGGGAGGGAGGAACTACCCCCCGCTACTCTTTCAGGATAATATTCTGCTGCTTCATGCTGAATCCTCACAACACTGAAGCTCGGAGGGGTGAAGTGACTAGACGTATTAAAAGTTGTGACCACAAGAGCAGACTTGAGCAGGCAGGGTCTGGCCAGGAAGCAGAGGCAAACTCAAAGGGAAGGGAATGATTGATGGGATGGGGGTAGATGAGATGAGGAAGCACCAGGAACCAGCAAGAGCAAGAAGCTAAGAAGCTGTTAGCACCCTAGGGTGTTGACTGAGCCTGGAGAAGCCCAGAGCGCTGGAAAAGAGGAGCAGAATGGATCCCAGGAGGAGGAAAACCCAGTTCTTCCTCCAAGCCTCCCTTCTCTTGCCAGTGCCTCCCGCTGTGGAGGCCAGAAGTCACTGGAGCCTGGCAGTGGTGCACTGTGGTTGGCTCCCACAGGTTTGTGAGTGCCAACTGTTAAATTTCTAGAATTTTGTGGACCACTTGTTAAACACAGCCATTATTAAAAATTAATTATAGAAGCTTACAATTACACAAAGAGCAAACATATTCAAAACGTATCACTTCCTCAATATTTCACTGCATTTTCCTATGATCTGTTCTTGAAGTTATGAATGAGTAGTGTGCCTGCACCATAGAAATGCCATTTAATGTGTACTATCCTACTCCATATTCACTGACGTCGTGCTGGTAGCCTGAGTATTTACAACACAGAAATCAGCCAATAACTTGTTTTTGTGGATTTGATGTTTTGTTGATTGTCTAGCCCTTAAAAGCAGTGGAGAGTTTGTTAATAGTGCAGATTAAATTGAGTGGCATGTTGTGTCTGTAGCTATTGAATTGTAAATAGCATAAAAACTTGAGGAAATGTTTGTCCAGTGTCTCAAAACTTGTATCCAGATCAGGAAAGAAGTTGCTTCATGTCTGGGTGTGGTGGCTTCCACTCATAATACCAAGACTTCGGGAGGCCAAGGCATGCAGAGCACTTGAGCTCAGGAGTTCCAGACCAGCCTGGACAACATGGCAAAACCCCCTCTCTCCAAAAAAATACAAAAATTAACTGGGCATGGTGGCATGCACCTGTAATCCCAGCTACTCGGGAGGCTGAAGTGAGAGGACTCCTTGAGCCCAGGAGATGGAGGCTTTGGTGAACCGTGATTGAGCCATTGCACTCCAGCCTGGGTAACAGAGTGAGATCCTGTCTTAACAAAATTTAAAAATACAACAAAAAATTTAAAAAGAAGTTACATCATGATGAGGAATAAATGAAGTTTCTCAGTTATTTCACCTTTGTCTTTCTTGCTAAGGTAAACAAAAATATCAATATTCATGGTGCTGCATTCATTTGTCAACTGTGACCATAAATTCACTAGGAACAGCAGAGTTCTGCAAAAATCAATGAGACCATTCTGCTAGAATCAATTTGCTATGTGGAATTTATGTTAAGGAGCAGTGTGTACTTTATTATTATTTGTAATAAAAATTTGAGAGACATGTAGCTAACATATTAACAACTTTGCATTTGTATTAATAGCTTAATGGCAAAAATAAAAGTCCTGCAATCTTCACTTCTTATTGATATTCTTCTATTCAATAGAGTGGGTAATCTAAGCTGGAAATATTATATATTTTATATATAATATATAAAATATATACTATAACATATATATTTATACATATATTATAAATATATACATTTATAAACATGGTACCATAAATCATATGCATAAATATGCATTTCCTATATAATATACAATATGTACAATATATACACACATTCAAAGCTGGCATCACCAGCTTCAAGAGAAAGCCCTAATCTTCATCTCGCTGCAGCTGGGGATACTTTGAAGAAAGTTAGCGTTGATCACCGGTCATCGGGTGATATGGGACTGACCACCTGTACCAGCGATATACCACCGAGGCAGGGTGCTTTTCTCATACTGCGAATATTCACGACTACTCAATGGCCATCTTCAGTAGGTGACTTTCCTAATTTGCAGCGGTTTTAGAAAGATGATGCTGGCGTTCATGCTGCGTTGAGTGGGTTTCTGGCGGTTCTTCAGGTGAAGCCAGGCACCGGTCTTTCACTGCTTGGGGAGCGGGTGCAGTGTTAATAAAGTTATCTGGACCACGCGCTCTTTCCTTCAGTTCAACTTCGGCCGAAAGTAGCACAGGCTGCGGGGACGGGTAAGCTGGTCTCACAATAACTGGGAAGTTTGCGTCTCACGCCGAGGAAAGGCAAGGGCTCCTCACTAGCCACCAGCCTATTCCACTCCACCCTCCTTTCAACATTTCCCGCGAAAGTTCCGGCAGCCTTCTTCAGGATTTTTCCCTCATCTTAGCACCAGCCAGAAGTCTTCATTCTATCTCCTGTACCCGATTTGGCATCGTTTCGCTTCAGGCAGCAGAAGTGAATGAAGCCGGAGTAGTATCAGAAGGAGACCATCACAGACCAATTGCATGCCTGGGAGTCGCCGCAGCCAGCTGGGGTCTCGAGTAGAAGTTATTCACTTCTTCGCTTCGCGAGGGTGCTGATGAAAGTGCCGTAGTTTCGGAAAGGCGTTCATGTTCGACTTGTTAGCCCAGGCTGCGAGCGTTGATTCATCGCGTTGCTCAAGCGAAGTCGAGGCGCCCTGATGCTCTCGTCTTCATCCGGAAGAGCCGCTCTCCAGAGCGTTCATAAGTTGCAGCTACTGAGCCTTACAGCCTTTTCATTTCACTGCAGAAAGGGTGCGCCTGTTTCGTTGTTATCTCTGGAGTTCGGTTACTGTAAATCTTATCGCTGTTCGGGTTGATGGTTCAGTGTTCAGCCCGCGAAAGAGGGGCAGGCCAGGTTTAAAAATACCAGAGCCTTTACCGAGTCCTAAGCAATTTGTTTTGTATTAGGTCAATTCTAGAAAACAAATTTACAGGTCATTTTTTCATTCAAATAAAAATTGTTTTACTGAATCCCACGATCTATCTATCTAGATATCGCCCGTAGATACAGATATTTCATATATATATATCTCTCTCTCTAAGCTGGAAGAGTATATATAACACATAATTATATATTAATATAATTAATATAATTATTAATAATATATAATAATACATTATATAATATATTAATATATAATATAATATATGATATATAATATATAACAATGTATTATATAATACGTAATATAACAATATAATATATAATATATAATATATAATAATGTATTATATAATATATAGTATATAATATATAATATACATAAATATATATAATTGCTTAGGACTCGGTGAGGCTCTAGTGTATTTTTAATTTTTTAACCACAGCCCTCTTTCGCAGGCTGAACACCTTAGGGACCATCAACCCCAGGCAGCGTCGTTTGCAGTGAAAACCGAACTCAGGGATGTAGCGGAATTGGAGAAAGAGAGTGACATGTGCGCCCGCTTTCTGCGGTGGGTGGAGGAACTGTAGGAAGCTTGCGGTCGGGGGTGAAAACACCCGACCGCTGGGGCAGCGCCTCTCAAGGAGGGAGGGTGGGCGGTGCTCCGGGATGGAGACCAGAGGGGCGGCTCCGGGGCCTCCTCGGGCGGGGGACCCCCTGAGCCTTCGCTTGAGCGGCGCGGTGGATCCGAAGCAGCGCGGCTCCGCAGCCAGAATTTTAGCAAAGTCCAAGAACCATGAGGCTACGCGCGCCGGGGGCTACAGCCTTTTCCATCAGCCCCTGCGCAGGGCTGGGGAAGTGGGAATAGCTAGTCTTTCCCTACTCGGAGGACCCGGCACAGTGTGGCCTGCGCTCCACGGGGCTCCCAGGCATGTGCAATAATTGTGGGGTGGGACGATTAATAGATCTCCTCTTCCCTGTCCCCCTACTCCAGCTCATTCCTTCTGCTCACTGCCTGAGGGGAGGCCTATACCCTAGACGAAAAGAAAAGGCGTGACTGTGGTCTCCAAAATCCAAGATTTTAGGAAGTCGGGTAGGACTTCTAGCTGGACTAAAGATGGGGAGAAAATCCTGAAGGAAGGCTGAGTAGCCTTGGGTTTCCGCAGAGGCAAGAAAATATTGAAGGAGGGGTGATGGAGTGGAATGGAAGCACAGCCGCTGGGTCGTAGTGAGGGGAGCCTTGCACCCCTTCCTCGGCAGAGCCCCAGGAGACAGCAAAACCCCAGTTATATTGTGGGATCCAAGCACCGATCCCACGGGCCCCTTGTGCCCTACTTCCCAGAGGCAGCCTTGGGGAAGTTGTGGGCCTGAGAGGAAGGGCCGCGGCATGGCCCAGGATAGCCTTCCCCAATGCCCTCCCCTGCACCCCATCTCCCCAAGCCTGAGTGAGGCCAGTGGCCTGAGCGCCACCTGGAAGTGGCAGAGGACCGCAGACCTATGGGAGCCACTCCAACAGCATGGGGCCACGCCAGCAGGGCCACATCCATCTCTAAGGTTCCTTTGTGCAAATTAGGAAAAGTCACCCTTTCTGGGAAGATGAATGAGCCCATTGGGTGCATGACCTGGTCCGTGGATGGTTCCTTGGTGCTAAGGAAGAGACACCCTGCCTCAGGGTGGAGGCTGCCCTGCACCCACATCCATAGCTCAGCAAGGACAGCACAGGTGGGATTTCAGTCCCACTAATCACCCCATCCGGATATGTTTGTGCAGTGATCAAGCCACTTAACTATCCAAAGTGGCCCACTGTCCCAGCCTCTGCCTGTAGGGATGAAGATCTAGGGCTCTTTTGGAAGGCTAGTGGGTGCCAGCAGCGATAGGTGGCATGAGGATCAGGTAGGCCCCCAGCCCTGGTGCCTTAGCGCTGTGTAAGTCCTCAACAGTTCTAGTGCAATCTAGGGAAGGGGGTCAGATCTCTAACCCCTTTAATGGATGGGGATTGAGTTTTCATCACTCTGTGGTTGTTCCCTGCCTACCTAAGTTTGCGGACTGAGAGGCATGCTTGCCCCCAACAGGCTTGGCCAGGTAGGAAATGAAGCCAGTGGGAAAGGGAAATGCATCAGACTGGTGGGAAGGGCTGGGCCGGGCACAGTGGTGTAGAGTGGACTGACTCACTTTGCATCCTGGAACTTAGTACCAGCATAACCTTAGGCATGACAGCCCCTCTGAGCCCATCTCCTTATCCATGTAACAGTAATGAGAACAAAATAGTCCTTCCTATATAGGTGTTAGAAGGACTAAGCGTCTATAACGCTGGCCCCACTGAGAGCTTGTTAAAATGCAGATCCCCAAATTTGCCACACACATAAGAGAGTTCTTAGAGTCAGTAGCCTGGAGCTGGCTAAGCATTAGTCCATTCCCAAGTGAGGAAGATGCAAGCTGCCAGGCAAGGACCACAAGGAGCTCCTCCCAACAGAGCTGGTCCTTGTATGTCCCTGGCTACGTCAGCACTGTTCTGAGCTCATGGTCACCTCAATCAGCACAGCAGCCTGTGCAGCGGGTACCATCAGCTCGAGGTAAATGATGTGGACGCTGAGCCACAGAGTAGTCAGCTTGCCTGAGCCCATGCAAGTAAAAAGTGGCACAACCAGGATTTGAACCCTTACCTTACCCACTTTGCCACACTGCCTGTTACGCTCTGTGAAACGTGTTGCACAAGACTTAGCACACCGCACTCAGCAAGCGTTGGTCATCTTCATGGGAGAAGTCCTGGAGCCCAGAATCATATGGAAGCCACCGGCCAGAGGTCTGTCTCCAGAAGGCCAGGGAGAGAGGCTGAAGAGTCAGGGCATGGATGCAGATGATGGCAGCTCAGCAGGGTCTGAGACCAGCTGAGTCTAGGGAGCAGGAGGACAGGGACAAGCTAGTCCTTGGGCCTCCCAGACTCAGTTTCCTCACCTGTAAAGTGAGGATAACCCCTCCCTCATAGGATTGCTACAAGGAACAAGTAAGATGAGAATGTAAAAGCCTCAGGACAGAGCGTCTTCACGCTCCATCTCACTCCAAAGTCTGAATCCAGCTGCTCTTGCTCAGAGCCCACAGTGTCCCCACTCTGTCACAGCTCTTCTGGCTATTTTGGGTGGGCAGATCATTTGTTTGTCACTGTTTCATAGGAGCACAGCAGGTGTTTGTTGGGGTATAGGCTGCCTTTTCAAAAAGTGCAAAAATAGCATTTGTCACATCAAAAAAAAAGTGCAGTAATTTAAGCTGTACAACTTCCTTCTCTTAATTTGGAAAGTCATGTCGTAATCATTACAGATGAACTTGGGAAGGGCCCCAAGTGACAAAGAAACATACCCTGATTAATCTTCCCAGCAGGGACAAGACTTCTCACTTCCACTGAAGAACTAAAAAAAGAATAATTTGCCTTCAAGAAACAGCATATTTGCTCTCCCTGCCCTTAGACGCACATTTTCCGTGGAGTTTGTTGGTGGTGTTCATGAAAGGGTAACTCGAAAGCCAGTTTTTGAGTCCCCTCTATGTGCCTGGCGCTGGGCTGGGCCCTGGGAACACAGAAAGGAGAAAGACACAGCCGCTTTCCTCATAGACCTGGGGCCTGGGGAGGCCAGAGAGCTTGGGGAGGTTGCTCTCTTCTCCTAACGCTGTCACAAGTGCCTGCTCCTCCCCTAATTGCCACCCACTAGTCATTTAGCCACTCACCTCTTCTCTGTCTACCTGCTGCTACTCCAACCCAATGTCATGGCTTCAAATACAACAACATGCCAGTGATCCTCGGATGTGTGGCTGCAGCCCAGACTGCTGTTCTGACCCTGCTGTGTCTTGGGCCAGGGCTCTGTGGATGACATGACCCCCATATGTCCCTGTTCTAACACGGGGGCCATGGTGGTGCTGTGGGTCCCTGGGTATCAGCATCAGTTTAGACGCCATAGTAGGAACCAACCATTCTGAAAAGAAATGAATGCTCATGTTCTAACTGGCTGCAGTTGCTCTGGGGAAGGACCAAGGCTCTCACTTGCCATAGAGGTTGTTGGGTCCTTCTTTCAGCCAGTGTGTTCTGGTGGCTCAGCGTCAGAAAACTGGATCATAACTTTGCTTAGAAGTGTTTTTGATTATATATATACTTGGGGATGTTTCTGCCGGCAGCCCATTTATCTTTCCCCTAGGAACACCATGTTCTGAGTCACTGATCCCTCAGATCCCTGAGTCTGTAGAATCCTTAGTTCACTCCCCACCCCCATGGCCATTCCAACTTTGCAGCTCATTACAGTAATTATACTCACCTTTTTTCTGAGACTTATGGGCTGCCATCCGCCCTCTGCTAGGCCTGTAGCCAGTGGCTCTCAAAGTCTGGTACCTGGATGAGCAACAGAAGCATCACCTGGGAACTTTTTAGAAATGTACCCTCTCTAGCCCCAGCCCAGACCTGCGGGTGAAACCCTGTGTGTTTTAACAAGCCCTCCAGTTGATTTGAATACATGCTAGTTTGAGAGCCGCTGCTGCATCTTCTCATTCCCACCAGAGAGGCCAGCTCTGTAACAGTGTCTCTTCTGTCAGTCCCTCTCCTCCAGAGGACAGGTACCACTCAGCTTCTCAGTGGGCTGGTGCCCCTCACCAGCTGCTTCCTTATCACTTTGATAGATGGAGGATCCTCCAGGCCTCCCCAGGAACGTTGCTAGCCTGGTGGGTTTTCTGGTCTTACTCCCATTTCTCTGATATTTGTTCCTTCCCTCCTGCATTGTCTGTCCTGGCGTCTCTACTTCATTCATTTAATGTGTACTCTCCCTTTCCCAGGCTTCCCAGGGCTACCCCAGCGGCACATTAGCAGCTGCCCAAGGCCCTTGCCAGGAAGTGAATCTTTGTCACAGGACAGGGCCCCTACACCAACAACTCTCCCATACTCCAGCTATATAGCCTTGACCCACAAGCCCACCTTGACCCAGCACCTTGCAGACCACCTATCCTCCCATGCCCAGGCTTTCTGCTTCAGTCCCTGCTGGCAAGCATGAATCAGGTCCTGTAGCACCTTTGCTTGTATAATTCCCCTCCTTCCTGAGCTGGCCCAGTACTTCCCAGCTGGGCTTGCTGAGGTTTGACCCTAGATACAGATCTGGTGGCCAGGAGAGAGGTGGTGGTGGACCCCAAAGGGAAAGCATTGCCTTGTAAGGCCTCTGCCTTATTTGTGGCCTGTGTAGTCTTCTGGCAGAAGTTGGCGGCGGTGGGGAAGGGCCTATATTCCTGAAAGGGGGAGTGGGTCACTTCTGCAAGGGAATCTGGAGAACCATGGCTCTTACCTGCAGTCCCCAAATACCCCCATCCCAAGTCTCACAGTCCTACTCCTTTCCCATCAGAGCCCTGGCTTTGACATTAGAGGCTTGCCCAGAATGAGAACTCAGCCTCTCTCACAATTAGAAGCTGTGCCTGCTCTTCCGTTCTCTCTGCCTTCTGCCTGTAGGGGGTGAGGGTTCTTTTAAAAGCAGTCAAGTAGGCCTTGAGACTCTCACACTTGGCTGTAAATCGCTGAGCAACAGATCTGAGACAGACATTTTCTCTCTTAATGAGTTAGTGGCACTTAGCAAAAGTCACTTGATTTTATAGTCCTTCTAGTTACCGTTCCTCCAAACCTCTCAATAGCTCATGGGATTTTACCCTTTCACCTGCCTCCACTTCTACTGTATCTTGTCCCAGTTCATGAAGGTGAAAGTCTTAGCAATCACACCTCAACAGCATGCGGGAACTATCAATACTCCCCTACCCATTAGCAATAAACAATCCAAAACTGCAGTTAATATTCACTTAATTTTTTTTTCTTTTTGTGTAAATGGAACTTTAATTTAGAAGTTCCATTCATGGCTGGTTGTAGTGGCTCATGCCTGTAATCCCAGCACTTTGGGAGGCTGAGGCGGGCAGATCATTTGAGGTCAGGAGTTTGAGACTAGACTGGCCAACCTGGTGAAACCTCATCTCCACTAAAAATACAAAAAAAAAAAAAAAAAGCCAGAAACTAGCTGGGTGCGGTGGCAGGCGCCTATAGTCCCAGCTACTAGGGAGACTGAGGTAGGAGAATCACCTGAACCCTGGAGATGGAGGTTGCAGTGAGCTGAGATGGTGCCACTGCACTCCAGCCTGGGCAACAGAGCAAGACACCATCTCAAAAAAGCAAAAAACAAACAAAAAAAGAAGTTCCATTCATAATGATATAAAAAAATTACTTAGAAGTAAATTTAATGAAAGAAATTTGAGACTTGCACCCTGAAAATGACCATTCTTAAGATACATTTTTAAAGAGACCTAAATTGATGGAAAGACAGCCTGTGTTCATGGATTAGAAGATTTACTATTGTTAAGATGGCAACACACATACATACACACATACACACACATGCACACATGTAACCAATGTCTACAGGCATGTCCATATTTCTTTCTCTATGTATCTAGCTGGCTGTCCTCACACAGGTTCATACTGATGCCTCCAGCTCCCATCCACAAGGATCATTCTAGCCTCCCCTTCCCTTATTTCTCATTTGTAATTTCTTTCTCTAGCAGTAAGAAGCCTGGCTCTCATTACCTATAGTATAGTTTCTTATTTGTTCACCCCTTGTGTATATATAAAGTAGTTTCTCCATACTCTTTTCAAAACCTAAATCAGATCACTCCTTTGCTCAAAACCCTCCCATGCCTCCCCACCTCATTTAGAGTAAACCCAAAACCCTGGACATCCTCTGACCTACAAAGCCCTACGTGCTGTGGATCCTTAACACATATTGATCAACTTATCCCTCCTTGTGCTTCTGCCTTAGATACCTTGGCCCCCTTGCTGTACACGACAGGCTGGGTGATGGAAGGAGACTGACTGAGAAGGGGAACAGGAATCTTCTTGGTAAAACAGAACTCTTCCACATCTTGACTTGAGTGGTGGTAACACAACTATACATATCTAGTTCCTTAAACTGCACCCTTAAAATTAGTAAATTTTAGTAAGTGTGCTACAATAAAGTTGATTTTTTTAAAGAGACATTTATCCCAGCGGGGCAGGGTGACTCACGGCTGTAATCTCAGCTCTTTGGGAGGCCAAGGCAGGTGGATCACCTGAGGTCCGGAGTTCGAGACCAGTCTGGCCAACATGGTGAAACCCCATCTCTACTACATACAGAAATTAGCCAGGCATGGTGGCGTGCACCTGTAATCCCCAGCTACTTGGGAGGTTAAGACAGGAGAATCACTTGAACCCAGGAGACGGAGGTTATAGTGAGCTGAGATGGCACCACTGCACTCCAGACTGGGTGACAGAGCAAGACTCTATCTCAGAAGAAAAAAAAAGACATTTATCCCAAAAAGTGCTATCTATGATATCATTTAAAATGTTAATTTTATGTTTCTAAAGTACTTTGAAGTACTTTGGGAGGCTGAGACAGGAGGATCACTTGAGGCCAGGAGTTCAAGACCAGCCTGGGCAACGTAGTGAGGCCTCATCTCTACTAAACATAAAAAACTTGGCTGGGCATGGTGATGTGCCTGCAGTCCCAGCTACTTAGAAGGCTGAGGCAGGAGGATCAGTTGAGCCCAGGAGTTTGAAGATGCAGTGAGCTGTGATCACCACTGCACTCCAGTCTGGGTGATAAGTAAGACCCTGTTTCCAAAAATAAAATATTTAAAAAAAAAATAAAGTAGATAAAATAGAAACTGTTTTGTCAGTGACCACATCAAAAGGAAATATATTTTTCATTGCACACACATGCAAATAACTGAAACAAAAGTTCTACAAAGCATTTCTTATCCCTCCAATGTTTTAATCTCCTTTTTGATGCTGGATTGATGCCACAAATTTAATATCATGACTCATTAATGGATCTTGCTTTATAATTTTAAAACCCTTCATTCAAATGTTGTCATCTACACATTAATCAGTTACATTAGCCTGGCATTCATCAACACTTGTGGGTTTTCTTTTCTTTGTTTTTAAGACAGATTTCACCCTGTTACCCAGCCCAGCCTGGAGTGCAGTGGCGTGATCTTGGCTCACTGCAACCTCTGCCTACCAGGTTCAAGCAATTATCTTGCCTCAGCCTCCTAAGTGTCTGGGATTACAGGCACCTGCCACCAGGCCCGGCTCATTTTTGTGTGATTAGTAGAGACAGGGTTTCACCATGTTGGCCAGGCTGGTCTGGAACTCCTGACCTCAGGTGATCTGCCCACCTCAGCCTCCCAAAGTACTGAGATTATAGGTATGAGCCACCACACCCAGGCCACCTGTGGGTTTTCTAAATGTGGTGGATAATGAGTCTGATTGAACACATTCTGTAATGGACCTCCACTGGCCACACCTCCACTCCCACCTTCCTGAAGGCTCCTGGCCTGTGGTTGGGGAAATGCTGCCCTCAACTCAAGCCCACCCTTTCTAACCTCTTACCACCTCCTCAATAGTAAATTTCCTACATCAACTCACAAGCAGCTAAATCAGTAGGCAAGGATAATTTATGGACTCACAAACTACTTGAAATTGTTTTTCTACTGTATTGGGGAATTGTCTGGATGACATCGATAGCTATGGTCAGGAAGCTGGTTTCAATTTCTCGATCACAAAGTGTCAGCATCATCAGTAAAAATATCAGTGACAGCCAAGGCAACTGAAGCTCTTACAAAAGCTACCAACACCCTGCTTCCAGATAGCCCCAAAGTTTAGTCATCAGCAGCCAAAAGGGTAACTCAGAGCTGGAGCCTTTGATTAATGCTGCCATAGTTGAAGCTCACAAAGTTAGATTTGGAGACATCAGGGTGGAATCGTGAACTCTCAGCCTAGCCCCACCCCATTCCTCCCCATCTGCCTAAATCCATCTATACTTCAAGGCCCAACTCAGATGTTAACACCTCCACAAAGCTTGCCCTGAGGGTGCCGGTGGAAATCAGGCCTGCCTTTGAACTGTCAAGGGTCTTCAGTTGTAGCTTTCTGATGAAGTGTGCTCCATTCTACTGGGTAATCTCATTCAGTATATCCCACTCCACACCACTCCTGTGACCTTATTATGGTCAGGGACCATGATTGTATTCTTTATCCTGGAATATCCATGCTGCCTAGTCCAGTTCTTGTTTTTGGTAAGCACTGAATGAGGAAAATATGTAGCTGCTAAATTGCAATGTTTTAAAATATGGAAAGTCTGGGTTCAAGTTCTGGTTTGGTGATTAACCTCTGGTGTGATGTTGGCCAACTCACTCAGAGGTTATAACTCTCGGACCTTAGCTTCCTTAGCTGTCATTAAGGGAACAGGACTCCATTATTTCTAAGATTCTGGGGTAGCCATCCTCCAAGACAGTGCCCAGTGATCCCCATCTCCTGTCGTTACTTCGTCTTTGTACCTAGGGTGGTCGGTATGTCACTTCTGATAATAGATTATAAAAGGTACTATGGGCCAGGCACGGTGGCTCACGCCTGTAATCCCAGCACTTTGGGGGGCCGAGGTGGGCAGATCAAGAGTTTGAGATCAGCCTGACCAACATGGTGAAATCCCATCTCTGCTAAAAATACAAAAATTAGCCGTGCGTGGTGGCGCACACCTGTAATCACAGCTACTCTTGAGGCTGAGGCAGGAGAATCGCTTGAACCTGGGAGGCAGAGGTTGCAGTGAGCCGAGATTGCACCACTGCACTCCAGCCCGGGTGACAGAGCGAGACTACATCTCACCAAAAAAAAAAAAAAAAACCAAACACACAAAGGTACTATGTCTTCCTTCTTGGTCATTCTCTCTCTACTTTGGATCCCTCACTCTGGGAGAAGTTAGATGCCATGTGATAGGCACCCCTTTGGAGATGTAGCCAATAAGTAACTGAAGCCTTGGCCCACAGCCTATGAGGAACCAAGAGCTGCCAGCAACCATACGAGTGAGCTTGAAAGTGGATTCCCCAGCCCCAGCCAATCCTTGAGACAACTGCAGCCCTGGCCCACAACTTGACTGCAGCTCCATGCAAGAATCAGAGCCCAGGCAACCCAGCTAAGCCACTCCTGCATTCCAGACCCTCAGAAACTGTGAGATAATAAATATTTGCTGACTTGAGGTACTTTGTTACACAGCAATAGACAACTCATACAAATTGTTTCTGGCTCTAAAATTCTATAAGCCTAAAGTCCCTGAAATACAGCCATTGCATTCGGGAAAAGCCTGATTTACAGCAATTGTCAATCTTTCCCCTCCTGCCCCCAGCCAGAATCATAAAGAGATAATATAAAATATGTCAAAACATACTGTGGAATCACAATATTTATTTTATTTGTTTTTATAAGAGTTCCCAAAGCCTTGTTGATTTTGCTTCACTGAATCCTTTATTTAACAAATGAAGGCGGAAATCCAGATAAATTAGGTGACTGGAAGAATGCAAATGAGTTTCACTTTTGCAACATTTGCAATTCCTCAGTGGTGACTGAAAATGAGGTACAGGCTTGCTTTGTTTCACTTCTGCCTTATCATGAGAAATGTGTCTTGAGCAGTGGTAATACTTGCACTGTCTCCCCAGGCAGCCACGGACCCAGGGAACTCTCAGGGGAGAAGGGTGAGTGCAGCTTGCTAAGTCACCGCCAGAAAAATAGCTGAAGGTTGAAAACAGACAGCTGGGCAATGGGGCTACCAGGTCAGACTGGATTAACAGAAGACTTTTGACAGGACAAGTGACAAGAAGTGATTTTCTGTTTAAAATGAGCCCACCATCCATGATAAACACGGGGCTGGGAAGGAAATTAAGAGCATGGAGGGTGGGTTCAGGAGGCCTGTGTCTTCTCTGGCTGCAGTTTGAGCTCTGGTGGTTCCCCAAATGAAACCACCAGCTGATGGCCTCATCAGCTGATGACAAGGGCTGATGACAAGTGTGGGGATGAGTTTGGAAAGATGGTAAGAAGGGGCTGCAAGAGGAAAGAGAATGCTGAGGGTGATAAAGCACATTTGGAGGGAAAGGGTCTGTTCTGCCCACTATGGGTCTCTAGATTTGGGGTTCCATGGAAGAGACCCTCAACGTAGGTTTGTTGAAAGGATGGGAGTGCACGTGAAAATAAAATTAGGAAAAGGGGTGCAGTGGCTCATGCCTATAATCCCAGCACTTCGGGAGGCTGAGGTGGGCAGATCACCTGTGGTCAGGAGTTTGAGATCAGCCTGGCCAACATGGTGAAACCCTGTATCTACTGAAAATACAAAATTTAGCTGGGCATGGTGGTGCATGCCTGTAATCCCAGCTACCTGGGAAGTTGAGACAGGAGAATCACTTGAACCAGGGAGGCGGAGTTTGCAGTGAGCCGAGAGTATGCCACTATTCTGCAGCCTGGGTGACATAGTGAGACTCCGTCTCAAAAAAAGAAAATAAAAATAAAAATAAAAGAAATTAGGAAAAATAAGAAAAGAGGTGTAGATGGGTGGGAGATGACTCTGGAAGATTAAAAGTGTGTTGCTCTGAAAGCATTTGCTTTATCAAACGGGCTTTTGTTGCAGTATTTTCTTGTTTAAGTAATGTGGTCATTTAGATAAACCCCATCTTGAACTTAGTAATTGCCTCTTGGATCAAAAAGATTGAAGCCACCATGACCATATTCCCGGCTACTCAGAAGGCTGAGGCAGGAGGATCACTTGGGCCCAGGAGTTCAAGGCCAGCCTGGGCAACATAGCAAGACCCCATCTCAAAAAAAAAAAAAAAAAGATCTAAATAGTCTTAACTGGATGGGGAGCTTTGGACTTTTTGGTGTTATGGAATGGAAGGAGATGGAGGATAAGATGATGACAGAGGCTGAGGAAGAGAGAAGCTGATGGATGCCTAGTCTGAGAGGCCGGTGCCTCAGGGACTTATTTGCACCAGAAAGAGACATATTCTTTTCTTCTCCTAGTTCCTCCTCCTCCTCCTCCTCCTTTTCTTTTCTTCTTCTACTTTTTCTTTCTTCTTCTTCCTTCCTTCTCCTCCTCCTTCCTTCCTTCTTTTTCTTCTTTTCCTCCTTCCTTCCTCTCCCTCCTCCTCTCCTTCCTTTGCCTTCTTCCTTGTTTCTTTTCTGCTGCCTTCTTTCCTTCCTTCCTTCAATTGTCTCCTTCCTTCCTTCCTTCCTTCCTTCCACGCCGGCGCCGAGATAGGTTCTCCAGATAATGACACTAGGATTGATTAGATAGATGAGGATGGAGGAGGAGACGATGACATTAGAACTTGAGCCGAGAGTTCAGAAAGCCCATCCAGGTGACTGACTGTTTAGTCAGAGAGACCAGAGATAAGCACCACTTTTTCAGCCATAATTTTTATATTTTTAGTAGAGATGGGGTTTCGCCATGTTGGCCAGGATGGTCTTGAGCTCTTGACCTCATGACCTGCCCACCTCGGCCTCCCAAAGTGCTGGGATTACAGACGTGAGCCACCACGCCCTGCCAAGACCGGAGAGTTATTTGGCTGCAAACCTCCCATTGACTTTAGCAAACCTGGCTACTTCACCAAGATCACTGCGGTAGCTTCCTTGCTCCTTCCAACAGATCCCTTTCCAATTGCTAGACCACACAGAGCTGAACACACTGCTGCTCCACCATGTGAGTTTTTCCTTTGTGAATGAAATAAAGACATGCTTGGGGAGTGAATAGCAGAAAAACCAATCAAAATGGAAATACTGTACTAGGGAACGGAATTCCAGAAGATAAAGGAACCCGGGTATTTTTTAGTGTATTAAAGAGCAATTTCTCCTCCTTTATATTTGTATACCCCAAGAGGATTATTTTTTCTGAAGCCAAGTGTTTGGATAGATGCGATAATAGATGTGAAAGTGTCTCAAGTCCAATAAGCTGTTGTTTTACTAGTGATGGCGGTACAGTATTTCACTGACTCTCCCCACATAACTGTCAAGAAGGGAGGAAGCAAATGTCAGTGATATTTTGCAACAAGACCAAGCCACAGAGGTTTGAACAATTTGCTCAGTGTGACAGGACGAGTCAGAGTGGGTCATGGGGTGACAAGTACCAGGAGATCTTGGGTCCTAGATATGCTTTTTCCACTGAGATCACACTGGGCTTTGACACAGAGATCTTGGCTGGGGGTGGCGGGGGAGCAGGGAGGCAGCAGATCCCAAACAGTCAAGTCTTTATCTGGCAAGTTAGTAGAAGGCTGTGGTGTGAAGATAACCCCAGACCACACACAAACCTGGGAGTAATTCCTGTTGAACTTTGTACAGCAGGACACAAAGTTAGAATACCTGGGCAGACGTGACTACTGAGTCAGGTGGAGGCTCAGTCATTTTCTGGGATTTGATTAGAAGGGAGGCACGAGAGACCCAGGGCTGCTAGTGTGGGAGGGGGTGCGTAATATTTGAAATAATAGCCAGATTCCCCTTCCCCATATTGTCAGCTTTGCAGGTCACTTAGGGAAGGATGATCAGAAAGTAGGGAAGGGCAAAGATTCAGACACTGGCCTTAGTTTTACCAATGCCTCAGTCTCGGGGTGATAGAAGATACCTCGTGTATGCGGCACCTGGGAGAACTACCCTAGAGAAAGAACACAGCTTTTTGCCCTCCACCCCGAACCCCCAGGCCAGGAAAAATTTTTCCCCCTTGGCAGAGTGGAAGAGTTGTTGAGAAGGCCAGGAGTGGGGTGGTGCTTCCCAAGGAAGGGCTCCTGTGGCGTGTTCCCTTGGCTGTACCCTGGGCAGAGGAACAACCAGGGAGGCCGTGGCATCTGGAAGGGTGGCAGGATTCCAGAGAAGTATGACTATGCAGTGAGTCTAGGCAGAAAGGCCTGGCCAGACTCACAGCCCATCCTGTCAAGGGAGCAGCAGAATGTTTCCTGTGCATCTAAGAGACTGGATTGCATGATTAAATACACTTAATCGATTTTCAAGCAGCTCTATTCTCTTCTGAAAGCCATTGAATTTAGAAACACCCTTATATGACAATGTGATAAAAAAAAAAATCAGGATATATGTCAGATTTCCAGCCTACTGCTTTAAAATACATATTCTAATAAATTAAAATATAGCAAGTGCAACTAACACTCCAGATGCCTAATGGAGATGCCCATGTATAAAGCATTAGCTCTTCAGAGAGCTTCACCAAAGCTGTTTTTCAGGGACTGTTGAAATAATACTGGCATGGGGCTTTTCATTCTGATTTCTCCAGAAACTTATAATGGAACAAATATCTTTGTTTGTATCAATGTAACAGAATTTAGGATAGTTAGGAAATATCTTTTCTTTTTTTTTTTTTTTTTTTTTGAGATGAAGTCTCACTCAGTCACCCCGGCTGGAGTGCAGTGGTGCAATCTCAGCTTACTGCAATCTCCACCTCCCAGCTTCAAGTGATCCTTCTGCCTCAGCCTCCCAAGTAGCTGGGACTATAGGCATGAGCCACTACACCCGGCTAATTTTTGGTATTGTATGTTTAATAGAGACAGGGTTTCGCCACGTTGGCCAGGCTGGTCTCGAACTCCTGACCTCAAGTGATCCACCCGCCTTGGCCTCCCAAAGTGCTGGGATTATAGGCGTGAGCCACTGTGTCCAGCCGGATATATCTTTTCTTATGATCATTTCACCCGATTGTCCATCACTGTTAGTAATTTACTCACAGTAAAGGAAGTCCCTAAAAGAGTGAATGGATTCTATTGTCATTCATACTATCAGTTCTTATTACTTACAGTCAAGAATGGAAAAGCCATCACCAGCAACTGTGAGGGTGAGGTAAAGACCCAAGGAGGTACTATATGGAGCCCATGAATCAAGGATGTCTGAGAAGTAAACCAAAAAGCAGGGCAGCCTAGGAGGAATACTCAAGCCTGTAAATAATAACCATGACAAATGCCCCGTGGCCAGCCTCCATCTGGAGTAGCTCCAGCTTGCCTGTCTTCATAAAGTGGCTTTAGTAGCTTGTGGATAGCAAAGGAAATACATTGCCCAATTTGGTCTCAAGTGAGTTTTGAGTTTCCTAAATCGGTTTTGATTGAAGTGTAGAATGGTGTAAATCCTAAGTGTACCACTCACAGAATCACAAAGTGAGCACACCCTTGTGCCATCACCAGGATCCAGAAACAGAAGATAACCAGCAGCCAGAAGCAGCCGCCCTCATGTGCCCTGCCAGGCACTATCCTTTCCCTTTAAAACCATAGACTGGAAGCTGCACACGGTGGCTCACGCCTATAATCCCAGCACTTTGGGAGGCCGAGACAGGTGGATCACTTGAGCTCATGAGCTCTAGATCAGCCTGGCCAACATGGAGAAAACCCATCTCTACCAAAAATACAAAAATGAACTGGGCGTGGTGGCACATACCTGTGGTCTCAGCTACTTGGAAGGCTGAGGTGGGAGGATGTTTGAGTCTGGAATGTGGAGGTTGCAGTGAGGTGAGATTGCGCCACTGCCCTCCAGCCTGGGCAATAGAGCCAGGCCTTATCTCAACACACACACACACACACACACACACACACACACACACACACCCCAACAGACGGGGTGAGCCAGTGGAATGGAATCACACTGTGTGCATTCTTGTGTATCTGACTTCTTTCACTCCACATGGCAGTGTTATTTGTAATAGACCAGCACTGGAAACAACCCAAATGCTCAGCAAGAGAAATAATGAATAAGTAAACTATAATCTATTCTACAATGGGATACAACACAGTAACCAAAATGAATGACCTGGCAAGAGACATAGCAGTGTGGGTGAATCTCACAAACAGAACATTGAGTGAAAGAAGCCAGATTCAAAAGAATATACCATTCAAATGCAAACACAACCAGCAAGTAGCAGCAAGAGCTGTGATTCCCTCTGGGGAGGAGAGAAAGGGTAATGTCCCAAGAGTTTTAAATTTTAAATTGTAGCCATTATGGTAGGATTTAGAGTTAAGGTTTAGGATTAAGGTTAGGAGTAGTAGTTGAATTAGGATTAGGGTCTTACAGTGTTCTGATTACTAACGACATTGAACATTTATTTTCATATATTTATTCGCTATGTTAATAACCTCTTTGTGAAGTGTCCACATCTTTTGCTCATTTTTCTGCAGTGCTGTGCGTCTTTTGCTCATTGATTTGCTTTTCTTTTCTTTGTTTTGTTTTGTTTTGAGAAAAGGTCTCACTCTGTCACCAGGCTGGAGTGCAGTGGCACCATCATTTGACCTCCTGGGTGTCAGTGATCATCCCACCTCAGCCCCCTGAGTAGCTGGGACCACCGGCATGCACAACCACACCCAGCTAATTATTGTACTTTTTTGTAGAGTTTGGTTTCCCCATGTTGCCCAGGCTGGTCTCGATCTCCTAGGCTCAAGCGATCTGCCCATCTTGGCCTCCCAAAGTGCTGGAATTACAGGCGTGAGCCACCACGTCCTGCCTGCTTTGTTCTTTGTATGTGTAAAATACAAGTACTTTCTCGTATCTCTGGTTGTACCTCTATAGTTACACATTGCAAATATTTCCTCTCACACTGGGTCTTGCCTTTTCTTTTTCTTAATGAGATCTTTTTAAAATTTAGATCTAATTTACATACCATAAAATACATGTTTAAAGTGTATGTTTCAGTAGTTTTTGGTATATTCACAAGGTTGTTCATTCATCACCACTATCCAATTCCAGAACATTTTCACCACCTCCCCAAAAAACTCCATTCCCTTTAACTATCACTTCTCTTTCCCTTCTCCTCTCATCCTCGGCAACCACTAACCTAAACTTTGTCTCTCTGTATTTGCCTATTTTGGACACTTCATATAAACAGAATCATACAATATGTGTGACTGTTTGTGTCTGGCTTCTATTACTTAGCAAAGTGTTTTCAAAGTTCATCCATGTTGTGACATGTGTATTCCATTGTATACATATAATACATTCTGTTTATCAGTTTATCAGCTGATGGACATTTGAATTTTTTTTGCTTTTTGGCCATTATAAATAATGCTGCTATGAACACTGGTGTACAGGATTTTGTGTGAACATATGATGTCAATTCTTTTGAATTTATCACTGGGAGTGAAATTGTTGGGTCATATGTAACTGTATTTAACCTTTTGAGGAATGACCAAACTGTTCTTAAAAGCAGCCTCACCATTTTACATTCCCATCAGCAAGGTGTGAGGGTTCAATTTATCTACATCCTTGCCAGCACTTGCTATTGTCTATCTTTTTTATTATAGCTATCCTAGAGAATAGAAAGTGGTATTTAATTGTGGTTTTGATTTGCATTTTCCTGATTAATGATGTTTAGCATCTTTTCATCTGCTTATTGGCAATTCATACATCTTCTTTGAAGAAATGTCTGTTCAACCTGGTACGATGGCTCATGCCTGTAATCCCAGCACTTTGGGAGGCCAAGGCAGGAGGATCACTTGAGACCAGGAGTTCAAGACCAGCCTGGCCAACATGGTGAAACCCCATCTCTACTAAAAATACAAAAATTAGCCAGACATGGCAGCACATGCCGGTAATCCCAGCTACTCAGGAAGCTGAGGCAGGAGAATCACTTGAACCTAGGAGGCAAAGGTTTCAGTGAGTCAAAGTCATGCCACAGCATTCCAGCCTGGGTGCCAGAGCAAGACTGTTTTAAAAAAAAAAAAAAAAGAAAAGAAAAAAAGAAAAAAGAAAGAAAAAAGAAAAAGAAAAAGAAAGAAATGTCTGTTCAAATCCTTAGCTCATTTTTTAATTGTATTATTTGTTTCTTCATGTTGAGTTGTAAGAGTTATATCTGACTGCAAGTCCCTTATCACATACATGATTTGCAAATAGTTTCTATCATTCTATGGGTTGTCTTCCATTTTCTTGATGGCATCCTTTGAAGTACAAAAGTTTTTAATTTTGAAGAAGTCCAATTTATCTATTTCTTCTTTGGTTACTTGTACTTTTGGTATCATGTCTAAAGAATCATTGCCTAATCCACAATCATAAAGATTTGCACCTATGTCTCCTTCTAAGAGTTTGATAGTTTTAGCTTTAGTGTATGATCCATTTCAAGTTAATTTTGGGGTATGGTGTGAGGTAGGGATCCAATTTCACTCCTTGCATGTGGATCTGCAGTTGTTCAGCACTATTTATTGGAAAGAATATTCTTTCCCACCATTAAATTGCCTCAGCATGCTTGTCAAAAATCAGTTGACCATTAGTGCAAGGGTTTATTTCTGGATTTTCAATTCTATTTCATTGATCTATATGGCTATCCTTATCCCAGTACCACAAAGCCTTGATTACTGTAGCTCTGTAGTAAGTTTTGAAATCAAGGAAGCTTGAGTATTCTAACTTCGTTCTGTTTTTGCAAGATTGTTCTGACTATTCTGGGTCCCTTGAATCAGAAAATTTTATATGAATTTTAGAATCAGCTTTCAACTTCCGCAAAACAAGCAGCTGGGATTTTGCTAGGAACTGAAGTGGATCTGTTGATCAATTTGGAGAGGATTGCCATCTTAACAATATTAAGTGTTCCAATCCATGAACATGGATGTCTTTTCATTTCTTTAAATCTTCTTTCTTTTAACAATGTGTTGTACTTTTCAGTATACAAATCTTGTACATCTTTTGTTAAATTTCCTCCTATATTACTCCCTATGATGCTACTATAAATGGAATTATTTTTTAGTTTCATTTTCAGATTCCTCATTGCTCATATATAGAAATACAACAGATTTTTGTATATTGACCTTGTATTCTGCAACCTTGCCAAACTCATTTATTCTAATAAGTTTCTTTGGTATGTATCCCTTTGAATTTTCTATATACAAGATCATGTCATCTGCAAATAGAGATAGTCTTCTTCCTTTCCAGTCTAGATGCCTTTTAGTTTACTTTCTTGCCTAATTGCCCTGGGAGCCTTTGGGACCATGACAAATAGAAATAATGAAAATGGACATCTTTGCCTTGTTCTTGATCTTAGGAGAATCTTAGGTCTTTTGCCTTTTCACCATTAGGTCTTTCTTTATTAAGAATGATGTTAATTGTGGGATTTTCATAGATGCCCTTCATCAGGTTAAGGGAGTTCCCTTCTATTCCTAGTTTGTTGAGTGTTTTTATTATGAGAGGGTGGTGGATTTTGTCAAATGCTTTTTCTGCATCTATTGAGATGATCATGTTGTTTTTTCTCTTTTATTCCAATAATATGGTATATTGCATTGATTGATTTTCTTATGTTGAGCCAAATAATGGTGCCTTTCAATAAATAATTCTTAATCTTAATATAGGTCAATTTATAATGCTTTACTTACTTTTTTTCTTTTTTGAGATGGAGTCTTGCTCTGTCACCCAGGCTGGAGTGCAGTGGTGTGATCGCAGTTCACTGCAACCTCCACCTCCTGGGTTCATGCTATTCTCCTGCCTCAGCCTCCTGAGTAGCTGGGATTATAGTCACCCACCACCATGCCTGGCTAAATTTTGTATTTCTAGTAGAGACAGAGTTTCACCAAATTGGCCAGGCTGGTCTTGAACTCAAGTGATGCATTCACCTCGGCCTCCCAAAGTGCTGGGATTACAGGCATGAGCCACCATGCCCAGCCAATGTTTTACTTCCTTTTTGTTTTTTTGTATACTGTGAAAGAAGTCTTTGTCTATCCCAAGGTCATGAAGGCATTCTTCTGTATTGTCTTTTATATGTTTTTTTGTTTTACCTTTTATATTTTGACTTATAATCCACCTGTAAAATGTTTATAGAGATTAACATAAACATTAATTTTTAATTGACTGAGCACTATTTATTGAAAAGATCATACCTTCCTATTGCTCTGACTCGTCATAAATTGAGCATGTGTGTGTACCTCTAGACTATTCTGTTCTATTCGTCATTTGTCTAATCTTGCTTAAATACCACATTGTCAGCCGGGCACGGTTGCCTGTAATCTCCAGCACCTGGGAGTAAGTCGAGACAGGGCGATCATTTAGTGTCGGGAGATCAAGACCAACCTGATAACACGGTGAAACCCCATCTCTACTAAAAATACAAAAACTGTGGCGGGCACTCAGTTCAGTTACTGGAGAGCCGAGGCAGGAGAATGGTAGTCTGGGAAGCTGTAGTGAAAGTTGAGATCCGCCGGGACTCAGCTCGGTGACAGAGCGCAGACTGCCTCAAAAAAAAAAAATCACCACTGTCTTGCACTATTGAGCTCACAAGCAGCCCCACATCCCCTGCTACAAGTCCTCTTTATTTCTCCTTCCGATTAGCTTGATATTTTGGCTCTTTGTCTTTCTATATAAATTTTACAAGCAACTTGTGAATTTATACACACACATACAATCTCCTAGAATTTTTTGTTTTTTTTTGAGACGGAGTCTCTGCTTTCTCTGTCGTATTTCAGGCTGGAGTACAGTGGGTTGATCTCAGCTCACTGCAAGCTCCGGCCCGGTTTATGCCATTCTTTCTGCTCAGCCTCCCCAGTAGCTGGGACTACAGGCTCAGCCACCTCAGCCCGGCTAGTTTTTTTTGTATTTTTAGTAGAGACGGGTTTCACTGTTGTAGCCAGGATGGTCTCTGACCTCCTGACCTCGCGTGATCCCACTTCCATCCTGGCCTCCCAAAGTGCTGGGATTACAGGCTTGAGCCACGGCACCCGGCCTCTCCTAGAATTTTTATTGGAATTGTATTGATTCTATAGATCAATTTTGGGGAGAAATTACATTTTTACAACATCGAGAATCTATGTGAGTTAACCAGCAAAGAGCTTTTTCAAACTTTATCTTTTCTATGATTTTACTCAATGAGAATAAGTTAAGCTACTAATAAAAATAACAACAATAATTTTAATATCTAACATTTGTAATAGTTAGTACACACTGGATTTCTGGGTTAAATGCTGTATAGCCACTATATTATTTACTTAGAAAAATTAACTGTTAAAATTTACCAAAAATTGTGAGACCTCCATGAAGAAAGCTATACATTTTGTTACAGGGCATAAAAACAATATTTCAACTAATTGTGAGACACAGGCTGTCCTTGAATGGGAAGAATTAATCATGATAAATGTCAATGATTTCCAAATAAATATGTACCTTAAGTTAATTCCAATCAGAATATCAGAGGTCTTTTCCTGGGGCTATACAAAAAGTATTTAGCATTTATATTGGAGAAATTCTAAATGTTTTAGAACTGACAACAAAAATATTTAACTGTGAAAAGACAGTGAGTGGGATTCCCTTACCAGCTATTAAAACTTTCTACAAAGCTAATATAATAATTTAAAAACTGTATGACTTTAGCTTATAAATAAGTGTGCAGATCAGAAGACCAGAAAGTCAAAAAAAACTGAGTGTATATTCAAATTTAATACATTATAAACATGGCATTTTAGTTCAGTGGGAGAGAAGATGGTTTATTTAATTAATACTACTAACGTAATTGTTTATTCATCTGGAAAATAACACCTCCAGCCATGAATAAAATCATTATGAATGAATTAACCCTAAATGAAAAATAAAACAAAAAATAATAGAATAAATTTAGGAGAAAATGTGTATAATTTCAAGATTGGGTGTGGTGGGGGTGGGGATTGTTGCTTATGCGTTACAGGAAATCTAGAATCCAGAAGAGAAAAGACAAGTTTGACTATAAAAAGTTAAAACATGGCCAGGTGCAGTGACTCATGACTGTAATCCCAACACTTTGCCAGGCTAAGGTGGGAGGATCACTTGAGGAGTCCAAGAGAAGCCAGGGCAACATAGGGAGACCCTGTCTTTACAAAAATATTTGTAAATTAGCCAGGTATGGAGGCAGAAATGGGAGAATTGTCTGAGCCCGGGAGTTCGTGATTGGGTCACTGCACTCCAGCCTGGGTAACAGAGCAAGACCTTGTCTCAAATAAATAAATAAAAATTAATACAATAAAAGTTAAAACACAAGAACAGATTGGGGTAGACCGGGTGCGGTGGCTCATGCCTGTAATCCCAGCACTTTGGGAGGCTGAGGTGGGCGGATCACAAGGTCAGGAGATCAAGACCATCCTGGCTAACACGGTGAAACCCCGTCTCTACTAAAAATACAAAAAATTAGCCGGGTGTGGTGGCGGGCGCCTGTAGTCCCAGCTACTTGGAAGGCTGAGGCAAGAGAACAGCATGAACCCAGGAGGCAGAGCTTGCAGTGAGCCAAGATTGTGCCACTGCACTCCAGCCTGGGTGACAGAGCAAGACTCCGTCTCAAAAAAAAAAAGAACAGATTGGGGAAAATATCTGCAACATTCTTGATTCGTGAATTAATATCTGTAATACATAAGGAGCTCTTGCAACTGATAAGGAAAAAAACTCTCAACCCAACAGAAATACGCACAAAGGACGTGACTGGGCAATACATGGGAAGGGAAATGAAAATGGTCAGTAAGTGAAAGATCCCCAGACTCACTAGACAGGGAAATGCAATGTATTTTATAAGGTAACATGAAAGGATTTCTCACAAATCATATTGGCAAGAATTAAAAAGCTTGATAGCATTCAGTGCTTATGAAGGTGGAGATGAAATAGTTCATACGATGTTAGTGGGAGAGTGAATTACTGTCCTTTGGACAAAGAATGCTGGCCAGAAGCTTTGGTTAAATGTCAAACATATACACCATCTAACCAAAGAAATCCACTGGTGGATGTTATACCTCAAAGGACACATATTTACAGGTGGTTTTTCATTTTTCACAGCTATTGAAAATGAGTTAGGCCTTATTTCTGGGCTCTCTGCTCTGTTCCCCTGGTCTACATGTCTGTTTTTGTACCAGTACCATGCTGTTTTGGTTACTGTAGCCCTGTAGTATAATTTGAAGTTGGGTAAGGTAACGCCTCCAGCTTTGTTCTTTTTGCTTAGAATTGCTATTTGGGCTCTTTTTTGGTTCCATATGAATTTTTAAATAGTTTTTTCTAGATCTCTGAGGAATGTCCTTGGTAGTTTGATAGGAATAGCACTGAATAAGGCCACACTCCTACAACCGTCTGATCTCCAACAATGCTGACAAAACAAGCAATGGGGAAAGAGCTCCCTATTTGATAAATGGTGCTGAGATAACTGCCTAGTCATATGCAGAAGATTGAAACCGGACCCCTTCCTTACACCATATGCAAAAATCAATTCAAGATGAATTCAAGACTTAAATGTAAAACCCAAAACTATAAGAGCCTTGGAAGACAACCTAAGCAATACCATTCTGGACATAGGGACTGCCAAAGATTTCATGATGAGGACACCAAAAGCAATTGCCACAAAAGCAAAGATTGACAAATGGGATTTAATAAAATTGGGAGCTTCTGCACAGCAAAAGAAACTATCAACAAAGTAAACAGACAACCTGCAGAATGGCAGAAAATATTTACAAGGTCTAATACTCAGCATCTATAAGGAGAAAACAACCTCATTAAAGAGTGGGCAAAGAACATGAATAGATACTTTTCAAAAGAAGACATATATGTGGCCAACAGTATAGGAAAAAAAGCTCAATATCACTGATCATTTGAGAAATGCAAATCAAAACTACAGTGAGATACCATCTCACACCAGTCAGAATGGCTACGATTGAAAAGTCAAAAAATAACAGATGCTGGTGAGGTTGTGGAGAAAGGGGAATGCTTATACACTGTTGGTGGGAGTGTAAATTGGTTAACTATTGTGGAAAGCAGAGTGACGATTCCCAAAAGAGCTAAAAACAGAACCACCATTGGACCCAGCAATCCCATTACTGGGTATGTACCCAAAGGAATATAAATCATTCTGTTATAAAGATACATGCACACTTATGTTCACTGCAGCACTATTCACAATAGCAAAAACATGGAATCAACCTAAATGCCCATCAATAGTAGACTTTATAAAGAAGATATGGTACATATACACCATGAAATACCATACAGCCATAAAAAAGAACAAGATCATGCCGTTTGCAGAAACATGGATGGAGCTGGAGGCCATTATCCTTAGCAAACTAACACAGGAACAGAAAACCAAATACTGCATGTTCTCACTTATAAGTGGGAGTTCAATGATGAGAAGACATGGACACAAAAAAAGAGAATAGACACTGAGGACTACCTAAGGGTGGAGGGAGGAAGGAGGAAGAGGATCAGAAAAAAATAACTATTGGGTACTAGGCTTTGTACTTGGGTGACAAAATAATCTGTACACAAACCCCAGTGACATGAGTTTACCTACATAACAAACCTGCACATATACCCCTGAACCTAAAATAAAAGTTTTTGTAAAAAAGGAAACGAGTTAGATCTAGAGTATTGACTATATGAGATATCCATAACATATTAAGTTGAAAAAACAAGTTTTAAGTACTATTATGAGCCAGGCATGGTGGCTCATGCCTGTAATCCCAATACTTTGGGAGGCTGAGGTAGGTGGATCACTTGAGGCCAGGAGTTCAAGACCAGCCTGGTCAGCATGGCAAAACCCTCTCTCTACTAAAAATACAAAAATTAGCCAGGCATGGTGGCACATGCCTGTAGTCCCAGTTACTCGGGAGGCTGAGGCACAAGAATCGCTTGAACCCAGGAGGCGGAGTGTGCGGTAAGCCGAGATCTCACCACTGCACTTCAGCCTGGGGGACAGCGTGAGACCCTGTCTAAACAAAATCAATGAAATCCAATTATAAAGAAGAAGAAGGAAAAAAATCAACTTCTATATATGCTTTATGTATGAAATGTTTTTTATGAAACATGTAATTTATAATAACTGCATAAAGTGTTTCTACCTTTTAACCCATTGTTTTGGTTGCAACGGTCACCAGTTCTCAAGCTTGGCTGCCCTTTGGAATCACCTGGGGATTTTTTAAAATGCTGATGTCTGGGCCCTCCGTCCAGAGATTCTGATTTAATTGTGATGAGGTGCGGCCTGGACATCAGATTTTTAAAGGCTCCCCGGGTGATTTTAATGAGAAGCAAACCCTGAGAACCAGTGGCATAGATAACTCAGGTCAGAAGCCCAATTTTGGAATAATTTGAGGCATGACCTGTGAAGCTATTTTTGCAATTGTCCTATTAACCACTAGATGGCGTGTTATCCACACGACAGCATTTCAACAACCAGGTTTTTGCCGAACTCTTGGGGAGGTGAAGGACTTAGGCAAGCAGGAAGCAACCAAAGATGGAACGGAACAGACCTGGGACCAGGAATTGTGCCAGGTTCTGGCCTCATCCTGCATCATGTAGTGAGCATACAGCTTTTTTTTTTTTTTTTTAAGTTCTGGGGGGGGGGAAATGATCATCTTTAAGCCTGGCCTTGCTTCAAGTCAAAGAGAGGAAGTGCTCCTTAGTCTCCTCCTGTTTCAGTGTCTTTTCTTGGCTGTGAGTTACAGAAAGTCATTCTTTGTGGAAAGGCCACACCCTCTGTTGTTTGGCTGCAAGGGTGAAATGGAAGGAGGCTCTTTGGAAATCTCTTAATTAAAAGTAAATAATTGACTGTGTATTAAACAGCCAGGGGGCAATATTTAAATGCTATTTATAGATTCAGATTAGTGGTGGGAGTAAACAGGACAGTCAGGAGAAAACTGTTAAATTAAAAAGATTCCCGTCACCCTCACACACAGGAGTGTGATTTTTTTTTTTTTTTTCTGAAAACAAGTACCTCTGGGCTTCATTTTTCTCCCTTTGATCTCAAAATAAACACCAACCTCCACACTTCTTGGTCATGCACTGCTGGTTCATTAAAGAGCCATATGCTGATTTCCTCTGAGTGTTTCCTGTGAGGGTCATGATTAAGGGCAAAGTCAAGAAACAATTTAAGGACAATTTTGCAATAAAATTAGCTCCAAAACTGAGTGTAATTACTGTATCAGTGTTTCTATTATTTGGACTTTTTCCCATCAGAATGTATAAATAGTGTTTTTAATGAATATACAATGTATGTATTTCTGAGAACCAAGAACTCTGACTCCATGAGGAGGCAGACAGTTTCTATATCCCAGAGCAGGTCAGTGATGTGAAGGATTTGAGATTTCCTTCGTAGCTATTCATCTATAAAGCAGCCAGTGAGCCATGAGGCCCTGCAGACCATCCCATCAAAAATCTCAATCAAAATTTGTATCGGTTAGGGTTCTTCAGAGAACCAGAAGCAACAGGATATATCATATATGATGAAGAATCAACTCAATTGATAATGGAGGCTGAGAAGCCCCCAAATCTGCTATTGGCAAGCTGGACACATAGGAAAGCTGATGGTATTGTTCCAGTCTTGAGGCCAAAGACCTGAGACCAGGAGAGCCAATAATGTAAGTTCCAGTTCAAGTCCAATCCCAAAGGCAAAGGACTGATGTCCCAACTCAAAGACCAGAGAGTGAAGACCCAGCTCTAAGGCCGAGAGAGTGAATTCTTGCCGACTCAACCTTTTTTTTTTTTTTTTCTATTGAGGCCTTCAGTGGATTAGATGGAAATCAAGTAACTTTGTCAAAGTATGTTCCACAGAATTCAAGCTCCTTGGGATGTTAATAAAGGCAATTTGGTAGAAAAGGGCTCCAATGCCAAATAAGTGTGGAAAATCCTAGGTAAAATAAACAGATATCTTTTCTGCAGACATTCTCAGAGCCTTTAATATGTCAATGTGCTTTGCAGTTGTCCAAGAAGAGGTGGTATTTTGCAAAGCTTTTCAAACTTATTTAACAAAATATCTTGTTTGGTATTTAGCACCTCTCTAAATCCTGGGAAATACTGCTTTATAAAGTACTTCAAAGCAGAGATTGTGCTTTATCTGATTGTTATACCCCAGCCTCTAGGTCAGTGCCAGCCAAACAAAGAAATTCAATAAATGTTTGAGGGGTCTATTAAGTGAAATGATGAATGATGAATGAAATAGCAGTAGAGATATGGCCAAGCCATAAACATAAATTCTACACCAGACTAGCCTGAGTCTATGTCAAGGACTTCCCAGAGCACTCCCAGAGAGCCAGAAAATGCAAAATGGATATTGAGAAGCTTAGAGTAGAACCTCAGCTCTCACCAGTATAGGAGATGCCACAGTGAGAATGGGGTAAATGGACTCTTCCTTAGTGAAACAGATGCCAACTATGCCCTCATTGCTCTGCAACTGCCAGCGCCTGCATTTCCGTCTGATATTTTCCCTTGCTGCAGAAGCCATCTCTGTTGTCCACTTGGCAGACCCTGAGAGCAACCCTGGATCAATGATCAGCTGGAGTCAGTGTATAAATACCCCAGCTCCCTCACTGCCTAGATGGGATTAACTCTAGGCATGTGTTTTACACCACAACCAGAATGCTTGTGGTGGGTAGGATGTGCTTCCGTGGCCACACTGATAAGTTGAGAATGGCTGGCTTCCTCCCCATTCCTGCCTCCTTCCCCAGTCCCCTGCCAGTGCCCCTTGAGATCATCTCTCATATAAACTACTTGCCTCCTGATGCTTGACTCAGGATCAGGGGTTCTGGGGGGCCTCTGATAAAATATTGCTTATCCTTTCTATGAACTCTCTCCTGTCTTGACTCTACCTCAGTTCCAGGACCACTGAACCCCTGGAAATTTCCCCTAAATTATTTCTTGAAGTCCTAGAAGGGGAACCTCCCATGTGCCCACAGTCTTGTTTGTCAGCTGCAGTCCCCCACTGCATGGCCTGTCTTCACTTGCATTCACTGGCATTAAGGAGAGACTTGGTGATGTGCCTCATACTGTGCCACGTGCTGGGGGGGCAAGGTGAGTGAGACAGTCTTGGAGCCTACCTTCATGAAGCTTACAGGCTTTTTGGGAAAATAAGCGCAATCACATTATCACGCAGATCCACATGCAAGAATAATCTTTAATAAGTGCAGGCAATTAAAACCAAAGGGTGCAATGCAGAATAACAGGGGGTCTAATACAGTGGAAGTTATAAGAGAGGCTTCCCAGAGGAACTGGACTTACTGATGAGATATGAAGGATGAAGGAACTAAGTAGGTGAGGAGGTAGGGTGGGGAAGAGACCCAGGCAGAGCAAACAGCATATGCAAAGCACTGGGTACAGAAATGTGCCCTTTGCATGCCAATAGTCCTGATAAGTGGACATCCTGAGTTTTCTGAAGCCATCAGTGCTGTCTAAGGAGCTGCAGCAGAGGTAGGGAGGAAAGCCATCTTCCTAACTGTGCGAACTTTGTCCTCTGGGCCCCCAAACAGCTCTGCTTATTTCCTGAAGGTCACAAATGTGCATCTTGCAAGTCTGCTTCATCTCCTCTTCTGCAAACTGCTCACCAGCCCTTCTCTCTGCAGGAGGGTTGCACTGCCCCAGCCTCTTGCAGTTGGGCTTGGCCATGTGACTTGCTTTGGCCAGTGAAACTGGAGCAGAAGTGATGAGCTCCACTTTCTAGGGGAAAAGCCTTTAAGAGCTGATGCACAGGGGCTATGCTGTCTTTCCTCTTTGCCATGGCAACTGGCGGTGTTCCAGATGGGTTAGCTCTGTCTGTCCAGGACCACAATGACACATCAGCTGACCCTCAGTAATCATGTGGCATAAGCAAGAAATAAGCTTTTGTTGTTTTAAGCCACTGAGATGTGAGGGTTGCTTCTGTATGTAGCATGGTCTAGTAGCCCATCCTGACTGATGAACCTGTGAAAACTGGTCCAGAAAAGACACATGCAGGCACGATAGCATGGCAAGTAACTGCCCCATCTCTGGGGCCCCATGGCTTGTGATGCTTGCATTTGAATTTTGGCTCTACCACTTCCTCACTGAGAGATATTGGGAAAATTACTCAAGATTTTTATGCCTCTGTCTCGTCTTCTATTAAATGGCAATAATGTACAGCTTGGGCAACAAAGCAAGACCCCCATCACAACAAAAAAACAAAAACAAGATAAATTAGCTGTGACACGTGCCTGTAGTTTCAGCTAATCGTGAGACTGAGTCGGGAGGATTGTTTGAGCCAGGTCAAGGCTGCAGTGAGCCATGATCGCACTGCTGTACGTCTAGCCTGGGTGACAGAGCAAGACCCTGTCTCAATACAAATAAAAAAATAATAAATTAGCAATAATTGTATTTACTGCATATCCTTGTGAGAATTACATAAATTAATTCATGTAGGCTGGGCACCGTGGCTCACACCTGTAATCCCAGCACTTTGGGAGGCCGAGTCAGGCAGATCACCTGAGGTCAGGAGTTCGAGACAAGCCTGACCAACATGGTGAAACCCCATCTCTACTAAAAATACAAAAATTAGCCGGGCGTGGTGGTGTATGCCTGTAATCCCAGCTACTTGTGAGGCTGAGGCAGGAGAATCGCTTGAACCTGGGAGGTGAAGGTTGCAGTGAGCCAAGATCACGCCGTTGCACTCAAGCCAGGGTGACTAGAAGAAACTCCATCTCAAAAAAAAAAAAAAAAAAAAATCACGTAAAGAGCTTGGGAAATTGTCAAGCACAGAGCAAGTACTCAATAAATGTTAACTTTATTATTAATATTTCCTCAAAAACAAACAACAGTTGGATGCTGCAGGTTGTCTAGATCCCTTTTTAGGAAAAATATTATCCAAAGGAAATCTCACTGGCTTCTCACTTCAAGAGAGACAATCTCCTATATCAGGGGATGCAAACCCAAATGCCCCTGAGGAGTCACAGAGACACCTTACCATATTATTTTGATCCATGTTTGATAGAGACCCAGGTACGAAGAAACACAGGCTCTTCTATAATGAAAACAATGGTGCAAATGAAATGATAAGTGTTCAGCTTCCACATGGGGTGAGGGAGCTACAAGCAATATTGGTGCTATAGGGGAGGGGTGCACTGGAGCCTACAAACCTGTCCAAAGGGGAGTTGGGGGCCATCTGCAAATGTAGGTGGAGCGATGCTAGATTTTCAAGTTTTGTTGCTTTAAGAAAAAAAGAAGTAAAGCCAGGCATGGTGGCTCATGCCTGTAATCCCATCATTTTGGGAAGCTGAGGTGGGCGGATCACTTGAGGTCAGGAGTTTGAGACCAGCCTGGACAACATGGTGAAACCATCTCTCTACTAAAAATACAAAAATCAGTCAGGCGTGGTGGCAAACGCCTGTAATCTCAGCTACTTGGGAGGCTGAGGCACAGGAATCACTTGAACCCGGGAGGCGGAGGTTGCAGTGAGCTGAGATTGTGCCACTGCACTACAGTCTGGGTGACAGAGCGAGACTCCATCTCAAAATGAAACAAACAAACAAAAAAAACAAAAGAAGTAAGGAGCCTGTAATCCCAGCACTTTGGGAGGCCGAGACGGGCGGATCACCAGGTCAGGAGATCGAGACCATTCGGCTAACACGGTGAAACCCCGTCTCTACTAAAAAATACAAAAAACTAGCCGGGCGAGGTGGCGGGTGCCTGTAGTCCCAGCTACTCGGGAGGCTGAGGCAGGAGAATGGAGTAAACCTGGGAGGCGGAGCTTGCAGTGAGCTGAGATCCGGCCACTGCACTCCAGCCTGGGCGATAGAGCAAGACTCCGTCTCAAAAAAAAAAAAGGAGATTCTAATTTTTAACTGTGAACTTGTTTATTTTTCAAACATTGTTTAGGCCAAACAGATCACATCAGAAGGTTGAATGCAGTCGGTGGTTTGTATCCCTGTTCAAGAACCCGCACATGCATGGGGCAGATGGCCTCCCTAATGTGTGTGCTTCTCTGGGTGGCTTTTCCAGAACCTAGGGAAACACCTTCCCAAAGATGCATGCAGGCCTCCATCCCCTGCAAACATAAAAGCCCTCCCAGGGTTGAAATGACAACGTTTTCAGGATCCAGCACCCTCTCCAAGTTTCCCAGGCTCTGGTTCCTCTCTTGGACTGAGCTCAAAGTGATGTGAGTGGTCTCTTCTCAGCAGTTTTTGGGAGACATAAGCTTGTCCCAGGCTCCTGGCCTCAAAATAGGAGGTGAACGGACTGGGGATGGTGCAAGGCACCCCTGCCTCCTCACCTGCTCCACACCCGCTCCACACCCGCTCCACACCCTTCAGGTCCCTATGTCAAAGACATACGGTCTTTTAGATAACTTTGAGCGAGGGGCCCGCAGCGGCAGCCCTGGAGCAATGCGCCTGTTTCTCTATTTGGAATCTGTCTGTCCCTGTCCTCCTAGCAATGGTCAGTCAACAGCAGGTATGCAGCCCCCCACTGGTCCTCCCAGATGCCTCCTGTCTCTACAGGATTCCTCCCAGCCTCCCCTTTCTCCCCCACACAATGGGGAGAGGTCTGAAGGCCAGAGACTTCAGGAAATATCTTGCCCCTGACTTTCGTCTGTTAACCTTGGCCTGAGGGAAACTGTGAATTTACATCAGCCAGGGTAGAGCAGCGGATCCTTCCAAATCATCACCAGTGACTTTTTCTTTCTTTCTCTCTTTCTTTCTTTTTTTGAGACAGAGTCTTGCTCTTGTGTCCCAGACTGGAGTGCAATGATGCCATCTTGGCTTACTGCAACCTCTGCCTCCCGGGTCCAAGCTATTCTCCTGCCTCGGCCTCCCGAGTAACTAGGGTTACAGGTGCCCACCACCATGCCCGGTGGTATTTTTTTGTATTTTTAGTAGAGACAGGGTTTCGCCATGTTGGCCAGACTGGTCTCCAACTCTTGACCTCAAGTGATCCCACCTTGGCCTCACCAAAGTGCTGGGATTACAGGCATGAGCCACCGCACCCAGCCCATCACCAGTGACTTCTAAGTTGACACCAAGCAGATTACTTACATTTTTTTGATGATTCAGTCTCTTATCTGTAATGTAGGTATAATAATAGCATATTCAGAGTCATGTGCCACCTAATTCATTAGCATTTCCTAATCCCAGTGAGCTTCTTTGGGGGAGAGCAGCACTACACTATAGGATCACACATCTCAGTTTACTGGTAGCAGCCAAATGGGGAAAATGATACTGAGGAATGTGATTTAGAATACTTCACAATGATGCATTAATTATTTCACTGGATTGTCAGAGTTTCTTGCTGCAATTTATCTTTCCATGTGGGTTTCTGCAAATAGAGCTGGCAGACTTTTCCTCCCCAGTCCGACCCCAATTCCAATCCCAGTTCCAATTGTTGTTGAATTTCTTGCATGTGGTCTAATCCTACAGCCACACATGAACATAGGAACAAACTGGTTTTTAATAACATGGAAGAGGCAGGAGAAAGAGAATCTTCCCCAAGTAATGAGATGTAGACAGCCTAACACTCTGGAAGAAGAAAAAACCTTTCTAGAGACTTTTTTCCCCCAGAATCATCCTCATTAATATTAGAAGACATTTGCTGCTACTTTAAAAGAAGAAGCTTTGTAACATGTCTGTAACTAGCACAGAACAAATTAATTTATTTCAGGTGGATTCACAGCAGCAACGGGCAAAGCTCTTGCGCACACCTCTCCCCTCCAGCAGGTATACGGGGGCTGATGCATCCTTCCGTGGGAACTTTGGATATGGTAGGTCCTTAGAAAGGGCTCATTACCAAGACAAGAGTAGCAAACTGTTCTTTCTCTTGCAGGAACCCACCAGAGTGAAAGACACAGGCTTTAAGCACAAGAGGAGGATCTGGGTATGTCTCCAATCTTTTGTTACTCTCCAGATATTCTTGGCCCTGCACTTACAAGGGTGGGTGTATTAGAAGGGATGGGTATAGGGGTTAGGAGTGGGGTCCATCTACACATGCTTCCAGCCCTGGAGACCAACAGCATGGATGAACCTCAGCCAGCTAGGGTCAAGAGGCCAGCCACCTTTGGGAAACCTACTCATTATTATTATTTTGGTTTTTATTTTTTTGAGATGGAGTCTTGCTCTGCTCTGTCGCCCAGGCTGGAGTGCAGGGATGTGATGTCGGCTCACTGCAACACCCGCCTCCTGGGTTCAAGCTATCCTCCTGCCTCAGCCTCGCAAGTAGCTGGGATTACAAGTGTGCACCATCATGCCCGGCTAATTTTTGTATTTTTAGTAGAGACGAGGTTTCACCATGTTGACCAGGCTGGTCTCGAACTCCTGATCTCAAGTGATCTGCCCGTGTTGGCCTCCCAAAGTGCTGGGATTACAGGCATGAGCCACTGTGCCTGGCCGGAAACCTATTCATAAGACCAAACAGCACCCACTAACCAGAGCTGTCTAGGGATCTATCTGTGAAAACACAGCAACACCAAGGCCCATATTCAGCTCTGACCTACTTAGTGATTGCTGACTGTGCCTTCCGGATTGTTCAGTACTTGGAATGTTACCCCTGCCCATGGGCACGGAAGGAGGTAGCAGCTCCCACTCATCTATGTGCATGAGCTGACTTAATCTTCACAACAGTCTTGCTGTACAGAGGCTATCACTCTGCCTATTTTTAAAATTGAAATAAACTTCCTAGAACATAAAATTAACCACTTTAAAGTGTGTAATTCAGTAGCTCACAATGGTGAGGAAAGGGAGACTCCAATGCAGGCATTTGAGATCATCTAGTCAGTCACCCAGAGAGGCAGGAGTCTCCCCTACAGGGCAAGGGCCAGGCCCAGCTCACTCATTTTTGTATTTTCAGAGCTGGTGCAGAGTCAGGACTCAGTAAATACTGAAGAATAAATGCTAGCGTAAATGGCAAGTGAAAGTCTATGCGCCCACACTCTTGCATTTCACGACGATTCCTCTTTGGGGATAAGGGTCCTTCTGATTTCTTGGATTTTGCCTCCTCCTCTAGCTCTTGATAAGTGACACCCCGGCTCAGAGCAAAGCAGACTGGAAGGGGAGCCAGGCTTACACGTGGCTAGCACCTTGTTAAGACAGACATGCCTGCTTCCCTGCCATGGCCTCTAGCCAAACTCTATCTACCCCTGAGGCTGTAACACCCTCCAGCGGCCCTGCCAGGGGTGGATGTGCCATCAGCTCTATCCTCACTAGCTGTGTGAATTTGACCAAGTCACTTAGCTTCTCTGAGTCCCAGTTCCTCATTTATAAAATGGGACAAATAATAATAAGACTCTCGTGCAGATAAGATGGGACCAAGTTTCTGCAGAGTTTAGCATGGTGATTCTGTTCTTAGATAGCAAAACTGCAGAAAACATCTTTCATGATGTCTACATGGAGGTGCACTGTACTCGTCTCTCTATGTCTCAGTATTTGGAATTTTTTTTTTTTTTTTGAGACGGAGTCTCACTCTGTCGCCCAGGCTGGAGTGCAGTGGCACCATCTCAGCTCACTGCAAGCTCCGCCTCCTGGGTTGACGCCATTCTCCTTCCTCAGCCTCCCAAGTAGCTGGGACTACAGGCACCCGCCACCACGCCTGGCTAATTTTTTTATTTTTAGTAGAGATGGGGTTTCACTGTGTTAGCCAGGATGGTCTCGATCTCCTGACCTCATGATCTGCCTGCCTCAGCCTCCCGAAGTGCTGGGATTGCAGGCATGAGCCACGCCCAACCAGTATTTGGAATTTTTTATAATATTTTTTAAAATAAAGGGACTCTGGCTGGGCATGGTGACTCATGCCTGTAATCCCAGCAGTTTGGGAGGCTGAGGTGGGTGGATCACTTGAGGCCAGGAGCTCGAGACCACCCTGGCCAACATGGTGAAACCCCGTCTCTACTAAAAATAAAAAAATTAGCCAGGTGAGGGTGGCCCACACTTGCAATCCAGCTACTTGGGAGGCTGAGGCAGGAGGATCACTTGAACCCAGGAAGTGGAGGTTGCAGTGAGCCAAGACAGTGCTGCTACACTCCAGCCTAGGCGACAGTGGGAGACTCCATCTCAAATAAATAAATAGGGCAGGCATGGTGGCTCATGCCTGTAATCCCAGCACTTTGGGAGGCTAAGGCCAGCAGATCATCTGAGGTCAAGAGTTTTGAGACCAGACTGACCAACATGGTGAAACACCGTCTCCACTGAAGATACAAAAAAAATTAGCCAGGCGCGGTGGTGCACATCTGTAATCCCAGCTACTTGGGAGGCTGAAGCAGGAGAACTGCTCTGCCAGGAGGCAGAGGTTGCAGTGAGCCGAGATCTTGCCATTGCACTCCAGCCTAGGCAACAGAGTGAGACTCCGTCTCAAATAATAAATAAATAAATAAATAAATAAATAAATAAATAAAGGATTCTTCAGGTGGCTCAATGAGACATTTCCCATTTCTAAGGAGAAGGAAGATAGATGCCCTGTTAGGGGCTTAGGGCAGGTCTGGTAAGTTTCAGAGAGGACAGCACAGAGAGCAGAGGAGAACAGTCAGTATTTCCTCCCTGTGCTCAGGAGGTGGATCAAATGCTCAGCTAACAGAAGCCAGCCTGGAGGATCCAAGCTGAATCCACTACACCCACAAAGAAGCCCCATGGTTGGGAGTACAGAGAAGTCAAGAGCTGACAATGAGAACCTCCTTACTCCCTTCTCACTCTCCTGAGATCTTGACTCTCTTCCATTCCCACCAAGCCACTCAGGCTGCTCTCAAACCACTCCTCCCAGCTACCCTCCAAGCCCACTGCCACCACTGTCTTACAGGTAGAACCTTCTCCTTGGTCCTTTCTTTTTAACCCAAATTATTTAACCCATTTCTGGTGTGTGTCCCATTCCTGCTTGCCCAGACACCTGTCCTCTGAATGCCTCTGACAGGGATGAAAGAAGGACCCAGGGGTCATCTTTAGTGCTGTTCATTAAGTATTTCTCTTTTTTTTTTCCTGGGTAATGATAGGATTGGAGTTAGCCATGTGACATGGAGTTAGCTCTGTGACTTGCTTTGGCTAATAAAACGTGAGGGAAAATGACCTGTGTTATTTCAAGGTGGAAGCTTCAGGAACCAGCGCACTACTTGCTAAGCTCTCTCTTCCTCTGCCAGACACCTGGCAACACGCCGGCTCACAGCTCCTCTGCCCACCTAGGTCCTGGGGTGAGGGTAGTGCCGGGACAAGCCCCTAGTCTCCCAACAATGGGCATATGACATGATCAAGAAATAGATCTTTGGTTTTTTTTTTGTTTTTTGTTTTTGTTTTTGTTTTTTGAGACAGAGTCTTACTCTGTCGCCCAGGCTGGAGTTTGCAGCAGCGCAATCTCGGCTCACTGCAACCTCTGCCTCCCAGGTTCAAGCGATTCTCCTGCCTCAGCCTCCTGAGTAGCTAGGATTACACGCGTGTGCCACTACTCCTTGCTAATTTTTGTATTTTTAATAGAGACAGTGTTTCACCATGTTGGCCAGGCTGGTTTCAAATTCCTGACCTCAACATCAAATTCCTGTAATCCAGCTACTTGGGAGGCTGAGGCAGGAGGATTGCTTGAACCCAGGAGGCAGAGGTTGCAGTGAGCTGAGACGGTGCTGCTGCACTCCAGCCTAGGCAACAGAAGTACTGGAATTACAGGCGTGTGATTCCAAAGTGCTGGAATTACAGGTGTGAGCCACTGAGCCTGGCTGATCTTCATTGTTTTAAGCCACCAAGATTTGGGGGTTGTTTGTTACAAAGCATGACTAAACTGACTGGAACGGACTGCACAGGGTCTAGAGAGATGGGAGGCTGTTAGGTGAAACTTACTGGCCATGGCTGATGGCTGATGACTGGCATTCTCCTCCAGGATACCAAAACGCAGAAACAGAGGTGGAAGGCCAGGGAGGCACAATTTCCACAGGGAGCCTTTTTAGTCACTGTTACTACACTAATGGAGAGACATGAGAAGACTCAGTGTAGAACTCACAACTGAACATGGTTAGCCTGCAGGAGAGGACAGGACACAGAGTGTAGTTTCTTCTAGTCTTATCTTCCTACCAGCCATTGTCTCAGATCCCTCACCCTTGGGGTTCCCTTCCAGATTCACATCACACTCCACTTCCTACTATGTTCTTACATCTCTTAAGATTCCAGATCATCATGAAAATGAGCATTGGCATGTCTTGCACTCTTTGGCCAAGAACCAGCCCATTTTCCTTTCTACCTGTTCTTTCCCATCTCACATGGTGGTCAGTGGATACTTTTTTTTTTTTGACAGAGTCTTGCTCTGTCACCAGGCTGGAGTGCAGTGGTGTGATCTCGGCTGACTGCAACCTCCGCTTCCCGGGTTCAAGCAATTCTCCTGCCTCAGCCTCCCAAGTAGCTGAGATTACAGGCACGTGCTACCACGCCTGGCTAATTTTTATATTTTTAGTAGAGACGGGGTTTCACCATGTTGGCCAGGATAGTCTTGCTCTCTTGATCTGGTGATCCGCCTGCCTCGGCCTCCCAAAATGTTGGGATTACAGGCATGAGCCACCACACCTAGCCCTAGTCAGTGTATACTTTTTAAAGCATTTTTGTTTGTTCTTTCATTCACAGAGAATGAAATGCCTAAATCCTAAGTGTACGATGTAGTAAAATATCATCAGGCCAAGACCCCTGTAATTATCACTCAGTTGGTAAATTCTTGCAGGATGCCAAATTGGAACTGTAGGTGCTGGAGTGGTGAGCATTCCAAAGCAGTGGGCGTGAAGCCAGTCTTATGACTCTCCAAGCCTAGACCCCCTGAGGGATTGGGTCATTAGGCATTAGAGAAGATTTATAAAGGGTACCACTCCGCAGATGCCTAAGCTGAGAGAACCAACCCAGGCAGGGCGGAGTGAAGCTGCCTCCCTCCTTCCCTCAATCAGGAGCATGGGGTTTCAAGGGATCACATGGAGAGCTTGACATGTGTCCCTTGTCATCAAGGGGGACCTGGTGACCTGGTATCTGATGACCGATCAGGAAACTTTGAGGACAAGGGAGGAGCTGACTAGTTGAGGGCTACTGCACTGAATGGGTCTCTACTCCCACAATTTGATGGAACAGAAAATGTGTGACCTTTCCCCATGGAGCAGGTGTGACGCTGTTGGGCAATAGAATCCCAACAGGAAGAACCCGTGTGGAGTTGACTATCAGGGGTGTGAGCCTGCCTGGGGGAAATGCCCCGCCTTTGTCATAACATATGCAGTCAAATATTTCCACTGGCACCAGCCAAAGAACCCATGGAAGCCCCTTGCCAGGCCCCACAAGCAGAAAACCTCTTACAACAAGGCTGAGGAAGGAATGATGGGCTTTGTTGCCCCCTTTCCTACTCCCCTCTTCCCCACCCCATTTCCCACTGCAGTGGCAGTGGCAGGGCCAAGGCCAGGTGTCCCTTCACATGGGTCATTGCTTAGGTGGTTCTTAAATGATGTGACTTTCCGCCGGGCGCAGTGGCTCATGCCTATAATCCCAGTACTTTGGGAGGCCGAGGGGGGTGGATCACTTGAGGTCAGGAGTTTGAGACCAGCCTGACCAACATGGTGAAACCCCGTCTCTACTAAAAATACAAAAATTAGCCAGGCAAGGTGGTGCACGCTTGTAATCCCAGCTACTTGGGAGGCTGAGGTAGGAGAATTGCTTGAACCCGGGAGGCAGAGGTTGCAGTGAGTCGAGATTACGCCATTGTACTCCAGCTAAACTCCATCTCAAAAAAAAACTGGTTGTTTCACTCAACCCAGAAGAGTCTGAATTTGTCTGTCGTCTTCAAGCTGTGGAAGAGGACTGGAAAGGGAGACAATGCCCATTTCCCTTCCCCCATTCCTGTGCAGCAGGCCCTTGCCTGCAGTAGGTCCTACAGTGGAGGGGCAGCAGCTGTCACTGTGAAGGAAGGCAGAGACTGGTTATCAGCCGGCACCGCATGTAACCAGTGTCTGGAGAGGAGGCTGTCTCTGTTGTCACCTCGAACATTCTATGCCCCTAAGAGTGACCAGGAAAGACATGGAACTGACCTGAGACTTCATCCAGAACCAGAAAAGGCAATTCTGAGGGACATTTCAAGGGAAAACGTGAGAAAAAAATCAGTTACTTTCATGATGACATCCCAGGAGTACTGCCTGCTCAATAAGCCAGTCTCCCACATTTTGACGTCTTAACTCTTAAATTGATGTGTGAATATCTCTAAGCGATGTCTGAGAGATGATTTTTAAAACAAAAATAGTAAATGTCCGTAATAATTTCGATGTAAGTAAACGATCTTCTAAAAATGCGTAATGACACTAACAGCCTATGACGTGTCGGATGTCCTGTGCTCTAACACGGCTCCACCACAGCCCTGGCATTGGGCATCCCTGTATCCATTTTCACATAGAAGAAAGCTGCCAAGGGGCAGACCTCAGATGCCAGTGTACATCAGCTTGACCACATTGTCTCCGCAGTCTCTTTAATCTAATGTGTGTCTGGAAGCTCCAGGGTTTTGAATGGTTCTCCATTTTCCAAAATGTGGGCATGCCTCGTGGTTCATTCAAAGACAACCCACAGATGGGCCAAGTCAGGATGGCTTTGTGATCAGGAACATGGCTTGGCCATTAGACAGCCTGGGCTCAAATCCCAGGGGGATTATCCATGAGTGATCTATCTTTAGAAAAGCTACCTAGGTGAAGGACTATGCTTCACACAGTGCCTGGCACATGCAGGAAGCTCTGTGTACACCATAGTAGCCACTGTTGTAATTATTCTTGCCCTTGGACTTGAAACCTGGGAAAAGAGGTAAATCCCTCCTGGAGAAGGCTTTCCTGTTTCCCAACCACTTATTGGATAATTCAGGGCTGGGACTTTGTTCTTGGAGGGCTACAAGTATAGGAGAGACACTGTCTGAGATAACTGAAGGGTACAGATCTAAACATCTTTCCCTCATCCATCTCTGCCTTCAAACATCTCCCCCACTGGCCTGTCCCACAATCTTAAATTTCATTGTTCACCTTCCTTTGGGTATTATCTCTGAAAGCTCCTGTTAACAAGTAAAAGGGCTAGCACACTTTGGGTTATAGCGCCCCTGCCACAACACCCTGGATTGCTTTGAGATATGGATGTGCGCTGGTGTTGCAGGGCTACCTGGCATCCTTCCTGCTTTCTTTCCAGGGGATTTTCCCTACTGTGGGAATCTCAGACAATGGGGCACACACAGGACTATGCTGGAGCACAGCTCACCGGCCTACCGGCACCAACTTTTAAATTCTCAGGAATCCTTCCAGCTGCTTGTTAAATGGTTGGCAAATAAAAATCAGTCATGGTGAGAATGTCTTCACCATGGAAGTCAGCAAATGCTACAAATCAGGGCTTTTCCCACTGGTGAGCAAGCTGTTAAACGTTTCTCAGCCCACCACCCAGCACAGCACTTGGGTTTAGCCACCTGATCCTCCCTCTGAGGCCTTGACTCTCAGGCAAGTGATCCAAGACACAGGAACAAGACAGAATCCATGTACTGCAGGGGCAGCTGGCCATGGCAGGGCAGAGGGGAATCTAGTGGGGGTGGTGGCAGGGCCCAAGGGTGCCAGAGTCAGTTGCCCCTCCCTGGCATGACTTTGGCCAAGTCTTCCTCTTGCCTTCCCCTTCCTTCATTTCCTGCCCAATTTTCAAGCCTTCTTCTCTTGCCTTCCCATCCATTTCAAGAGGTTCCTTTTTCTTTTATGTTAACCAGAGCCAATTTCTGCTGAGGGGTCTGATTCATATAGGTGACTAATCATTTGACAGACAGAGGTCCCCGAGAAAAGCAAAGAAGCTCTCATTTTGATTCCTCAAGAAGGACGACTGCTTGGGGCAGAGCAGCCTTGGCTTACTCACTTAACAAACATTTATGGAGCACCTACTGTGTGCAGGCACTGCCCTAGTGCCAGGATAGGAAAGGAACAGGTACGTCTCTGTCCCTAAGGAACTTACCACCTAGCTAATGGAAGCAGCTCTCAAACAACTGATTATGCAATTAATTTTTCTGAGGATTGCTCCATCGTCATTGGGTTATACCAAATTACTGATAAATATTTGAATACTGCAGTGGGTAAAGTACCATGCAATGTACAAATGGACATACCGAAAAAGATGAAACAGTCTGTGCCTCCCTCCCAAGTTCACAGTTTAGCTTACAACACAGGTAGATGCTCATGCCGCTGAATAACCTTCCAACACAAGTTCCCACTTGTCAGAATCATGGGGAGCTGCAGCTTCCAACTTTGGGGATCAGGAAACGCTTATGTGAAGAAAGTGGGATTTGGACACAGCCCAGACTGTGATTAACAATAAGAAAAAAAAAAAAGAGTTCAACAACACAGACAACATACCTGTAAAATTAGCCACCTGAAATTCTAATGTCCAAAGGTGATCATGGGTAGCATAGCCATGAGTGGCCTTCTGCACAGCCACGGGATCCCGTTAGGCACACTCTTATATAACCAGCTGTTCTCACTCAACAATATGTCATGGACATTTTTCCATGCCAATTATTCCCAATCTACATCACCATTTAAGCGGCCGGCAAATACTCCATTATACGGATGTACTCTAAATTAATCAAATCCCCATCGATAAACATTTAGTGTTGTGGTCAAGGGCACAGACTCTGGAGCCTTAGAGCGTGGCATCAATCCTGGCTGTGCAACTCCCCAGCTGGGTGACGGTCAGCAGAAACCTAGCATCTCTGAGTATGTTCCTCCTGTATTAAATGGAGGTGCAGTTGTTTCTTGGTGTGCGTGAGGAATTGGTTCCAGGAGCCCTATACCAAAATCCACAGATGCTCAAGTCCCTTATATAAAATGGTGTGATATTTGTATATAACCTGCACACATCCTCCTGTATACTTTAAATCTTCTCTGGATTACTTATAATACCCCATACAGTGCCAACGCTTCATTTCATTCTTGTGGATCCAATGTAGTAGTACTCCGCGCATCGCAAATTTGGGTTTTGCTTTTTGGAACTTGGAGGAATTTTTTTTTTTTCCGGAATGTTTTCCATGCATGGTTGGTTGAATCCACAGATATGGAGGGCTGATTGTATTAACAATACAGCCCCCGGCCGGGCACAGTGGCTCACGCCTGTAATCCCAGCACTTTGGGAGGCCGAGGAGGGTGGATCATGAGGTCAGGAGTTTCAGACCAGCCTGGCCAATATGGTGAAACCCTGTCTCTATTAAACATACAAAAAAATTAACCTGGCGTGGTGGTGCACACCTGTAGTCCCAGCTACTCGGGAGGCTGAATCAGGAGAATCGCTTGAAATCGGGAGGCAGAGGTTGCAGTGAGCTGAGATCGCACCACTGCACTCCAGCCTGGGCGACAGAAAATACAGATAAAAATAAAAAATAATACAGTCCCCGCAGCATAGGGATGTTGTGAGTAGCTATTTGTAAAATGTTTAGAACAGTTTTTAGCACTGTTAAGCACTGCACTTAACAGTAAATGCTGTTAAGGCCAACTACTGTTACTGTTAAGCAGGACTGTGGCCATCCTCTGTGTTTAGAATGTTTATCTTTGTGCACCCTTCTCAGCACCTACTTAGGATAAACACCGAGAAGTGGAATGAAATCGTCAAACAGTGCACTTATTTTAAATCCTGATCAATGTTATCCAATTGCCCTCCAGAAATGCACCAGCCGCTGGTGGACAGGAGGACGCTGTGGCCGGCGGGAGGCTGCAGAGGAGACAGACCCTGCCTCCTAATTGGAGCACCGGGGACCCTCACCAGCCATCCACACCGCCAGCGAGGCTTGACTTGCCCTGTCTTCCGGGCGGCATTTTGGAATATAAAGCAGGAGGAAAATAGGCAGCAAGTCAGATTCTCTCACTTTGATTTCTAGAAGGAAAGCTAGAGTTTAGGCCATGTTCGAAAATATAGGTCAAATCTCGGTTTCTGTGGTTACCAAACACTGTCAACCACCCACTCCCTCCCTCGGGGGCGATGCCAGGGTTCCGAGGCCGGGCATCGGGCCTGGCCCCCGCCGGGGTCCCGGGTCTGCTGCCCCGCGGGCCTGCAGGGTCTGCACCGGGGCGAGGGCCCGCGGGCACCCTGCCCTTCACTTCTTTTCGTGGGAGGGGCTGGAGCGCTTGACGGAGCTGCCGACGGGGTCCGGGGTCGCGCCCATCCCGCCTGGCTCCCCGCGCCCGCGGCTGCAGGGTGGGCACAGGCCGGGCCCGCTGAAGGAGGGGGAGGCCGGGCGCCGCAGGAACAATGTGCTCGGTTGTTGCCGACTGTCAGCCTCATTCCCGGATCCTCCTTTCCACGCCCCTTGGCCTAACTGCCGCGGGCCCGGCGCGCAGAGGGAAGAGCCCCCTTATTTGGTCTTGGAAAGAAAGGGGAAAGGTTATCCTCAGATGCCTGCGGCGTTGGGTCATCAGCCCGCAGCGGCCGGCACGCACGCGGAGCAGCTCCGACTCCCGCCGGCAGGGGGCGGCGCCGGGCAGCGCCGGGGAGCAGCCGCTGGTAAACAGGCCCGCAGGTTCCGCGGCGGCGGGCGCCGATCGGCTCTTGAGAGTGCGGAGGAGGTTGGCGTGGGGGCGGAGGGGGGGCGGGGGAGGGGGCGGTGTCACAGGCAGGGAAGAAGAGGGAAAAGAAGAAAACAAAACCTTTTTATGGCTAGTCAAGCTTCCAAAATTGGAAAACCGTTTCAGTTCGAGGGTGTGACTTTGCCATGTCGATTTCATGTGAAGCATTTGAGAGTGCACGGGGTGGGGGAAGGTGGGGGCGGGGTGCGGGGTGCTGCAGTAATCAGTGTTAAGATAAGCCGTGCCATTGGGGTGCAAGTTACTAAGATAATTAAAAAGGTACGATTTGGGGATCAGTGTGGGCTCGGGCACTTTCCTCGCCACCCCCTTCCCTCTCTTCCTCACTCCTCCCTCCAACCCTGCTTTTCCAGCCTCTCAGGTGAGCCTGGTGACGCGCAGGGAAGTCTCGCTCTGACCCCCAGGCTGGAGTGCGGTGGTGCGATCTTGGCTCACTGCAACCTCCGCCTTCCGGGTTCAATCGATTCTTCTGCCTCAGCCTCCTGAGTAGCTGGGACTACAGGCGCGCGCCACCAGCCCAGCTAATTTTTGTATTTTTAGTAGAGACAGGGTATCCCTTGTTGGCTAGGATGGCCTCCATCTCTTCACCTCGTGATCCTCCCGCCTAGGCCTCTCAAAGTGCTGGGGTTATGTTTCTAAGCACTAGCCACGTGCAGGCTGGGCCTTGCCCAACCTTCTTATCCTGCGGAGCTCAAAAAGAAGCTGACCAAGCTGGGATTCGAACCCTGGTCCCCCCCGGTCCTTCACCCTTCAGCGTTAAGGCTTATTCCACGGTTAAGAGCACATTACCCCGCCAATCACTCCTCCAAATAAAGCTCGGGTAATATGTGTCATTCGAAGACCTTTAAAAAAAGATCAAAACAGTAACTGGTTTGACTTTTTCAGCAGAACAAAGCAAAAGGGCATCAGCACTGGAGGTAAGTCTAGTGGGCGAGCCTGCTCCCTAGAGGTGAGAAGGAAGCCAGGGGGCATTCGTTTCACTCCAGCTGCCCCAGGGGCTCTTGTCCATCTCCAGAGAGGCTCTTGGGTAGCGTCCTGCCTCGGTACTTGTTACCCCACAGAGCCTTCCAAAGAGGGGCCTGGCAGGCGGGAAAGTTGTTGCTAACTCTATTTTCTATTTCAGGCAAGTTGCAAGCAGCCCTCGTGTTTTGCCTGCAGGTCCCACAGGGTCCTCCGCCCCTTCTCATTGTTCGAGCGGCTTCCTGAGGGGGTTACCAATAATTTTCACTCACAAGACCTGCATCGGGTTTCTTCATCTGGAAAGAAATTAATTTTCAAGTCACACAATTACAGACAACTTTTAAGAGTCGCTGTGACAGTTTCATGCTTACCTTAGATTAGATGGTTCCAGTTTATTCTTTTTTAAGAAAGAAAATTTGCGTGAACAAAATTAAATCCAAGAAACATGGTTTTTCTCTAGCTTTGTGTGTGTGTGTGTGTGAGAAATAGTTAAAAAAATAAAATAAAATAAAATAAAGAAAAGAAGCTGCTTCTACCAGTTTTGGGAGGTTTCCAGGTTTTCAGACATTTACTTAGCTTGATACATAGTATATTTCTGTGGGAAAAGGACAGCATGAATATCTTATAGCTTTTACTTCCAGCATTGTTGTATTGGTTACAGTCAACTCCACAGTATGAACAAGTTGATCAGCTCCGGTAAGGCCTCCCATTTCCTAGTGGAAAAACCCAGGCCTTTTCCACTGCTCTTGTGTCTTGCTCGGGACCGCACTTTTTGTTGCTAGTCCCTTGCTTGGCACTTCCTAGCTGACAGGCCAGGAGGCAGGCTCACTCTCCTTGGCAATGACTCTGCTAATCCCAGACACCAGCTTCCATGAGAACCAGCAGTCACTTCCAGCTGGGGGCAACCCCATCTGGGTTTGCCCTGACATCCCAGAGCCCAGGTCCCCATCCCAGGAGCCAGTAAGAGTCCTCAGCAGGGTCAGGAATGTAGCAGCATGGCTGCTGCCTTTTCCCTTCCAGATGCAGGCTGGAGCCTGGGGGTCCCTAACGCCTGCCTTGGCTCTGCACTTCTTCCTGAGGTTCTCCTCAGCATGAAACTACTCCCAAATGGAGATATGGTTCCATTCCATTGCCTGGATTCTGCTCTCTGTTTATGCCAAAGGAATGTGACACTGTCCCAGCATCATCTCAGGGGCTGCCCTATTTGGAGGGGCAGTGGTACCCAGCAATGGAGCAAGGACATAGGGAACAGAGCTGCACAGCCTTGGTCACACTCCTTAAACTCTTTGTGCTCCCCCTGTTGTGAGGATTTAATGATAGCTTCATATGTGAAGGACTTAACACAGTACCTGCCCCCTGGGGAGCACAGGTGGGCATACCTCCCAGGGTAGTTCAGAGGATTACGTGAAATAATGCCTGTAAAAACCCTTAGCCCAGGGCCTAGCACTTAAGAGAGGGCACAGTCATGTGGCCAGTAGTATAATCAGCTACTTCTTTTGATGGGTCAGCTATATGCTACAAACTAAGGCTCTTTACTTATACATTTGAATCTTTGTGGAAACCTAGAATGTAGACAAAATTATTGCATATAAAAGGAACTCAGAATCAGGCTAAGTAAGTTACCCAGTGTCACACAGTTAGTATACAGCAGGGCCAGGATCCATCTGGCTCCAAAGTGTGTGGTTTTGCAGTTATGGGCAACCTTGGAAGAAAGAATAAATCATAAACAGTCCTATAAAGTGAGCTGCAGGGTCTTCATGGAGAGGAATTAAAACTGACTCCTCAGTGTGAATAACTGGCAGTTAGCCATGTGTCTTTGAAACGGATGTACAAGCCAGTGACAGAAGGCTAATTACACATGTAGACATAATGCCAGTGGACAGCAGCTACCTTTGGGTCTCCTGACTACTGTCTTCTTAAATCCTTCAAGCCACATGGCAGTCCTTTTAAGCCCAGTCCTTTTAAGGCTTGTCAGGACTCTTCCTGTTTTCTGGAAAAGACAGAAATCCAACCCAGACTGATTTAAGCAAAAAAGAAATTTAATTGGCTCATGAAACTGATAATGGAAGGGTCCAGCTTCAGGCATAGCTTGATACAGGAGATTAACAACATTATATCGACTGGCCTTCTCCATGTCTTAGCCCTGTTTTCCTCCCTGTTGGCTTTATTCTCAGGTTGGCTCTTTCAGTGAACCTTTTTTGTCCCTTGTTGGCCAGGCCTAAGAGAACTTAGAGACTTGGGTCTCTAAAAGAAATCATGGTTCCCTTTATTAAAAGAGGTCAGGGATGCTGAGCAGGTAAGTATGACGGATGTCCACTACACCCTGCCTATGTACACCATGGGTCAGAAAGATAGTAGAGAAAACGCCAGGCACAGGTGGCTCATGCCTGTAATCCTAGCACTTTGTGAGGCTTAGGTGGTCAGGTCACTTGAGGCCAGGAGTTTGAGACCAGCCTGGCCAACATGGTGAAACCCCCTCTCTACTAAAACACAAATATTAGCAGGGCATAGTGGTGCATGGCTGTAATCCCAGTTACTTGGGAGACTGAAGTGGGAGAATTGCTTGAACCCAGGAGGCAGAAGTTACAGATTGCACCACTACACTCCAACCTGGGTGACAGAGCGAGACTCGCCTCAAAAAAAAAAAAAAAAAAAGGAAAAAGAAAAAAAAGAATGATAATAGAGAAAAAACTTTAATGGTTTAATGGTGAATGTATTAGTCCATTCTCTCATTGCTATAAAGAAATACCTGAGACTAGGTGATTTATAAAGAAAAGGGGTTTAATTGGCTCACAGTTCTGCAGGCTATACAGGAAGCATGGCATCAGATTCTGGGGAGGCCTCAGGGAACTTACAATCATGATGGAAGGCAAAGGCAGAGCCAACATTTCACATGGCCAGAGCATGAGGAAGAGAGGAGCAGGGGAGTCGCCACACACTTTTCAACAACCAGATCTCACAAGAAGTCACTATCTCCACGACAGTACCAACAGGGAAGTCCGCCGCCATGATGCAATCACCTCCCACCAGACTCCCACCTCCAACATTGGGGATTACAATTCAACATGAGATTTGGCTGGGGACACAAAGCCAAACTATATCAGTGATCAGTTCTGCTGCTAAGGGCACTCACAAACCAAGCACGCAGGGGAGGGGTAACTAGAAGTGTTTTGGGTTACACAGGAGACCCATACTCCTCCCATTTTGAGTCAGACTAGCCAATTTTAAATAGTAGAAAGGCCAGGTGTGGAGCCTCACACATGTAATCCCAGTACTTTGGGAGGCCGAGGTGGGTAGATCACTTGAAGTCAGGAGTTCGAGACCAGCCTGGCCAGAATAATCCCAGCTACTCAAGAGGCTGAGGCAGGAGAATCACTTGAACCTGGGAGGTGGAGGTTGCAGTGAGCCGAAATGGAGTCACTGTACTCCAGCCTGGATGACAGAGGGAGATTCTGTCTCAAAACTAAATAAATAAATAAACAAATAACAAAGAAAAACCTTGCTATCCATAAAGATTGGGTGTGAAGGACTTTAGAAATCTTCAATGTCCTAGTGTAGCAGAATGCTTTAACAATATGATACATAATAATATAAACAGAATACATAACAAAATGCTTTAACAATGTAAATATTACAAATAAGTATAAATGTACATATTTGTACATATGTGGTATTATGTATAATATAATGATAATAAATAAGTGTAAAAATGCAGTAAAGTCTTACTGAACCTACTGAACTAAAGATCCCTGTAGACCCTTAATGAGAGTCAGTGCACACACAACTGTAAATAAAACATTACGAATCCACACTGAGGGTGGATGCCGGGCTGTTGACTAGGTTTGGTCACAAGCTGCGTGATGATTTGTTCCTCACACCAATCTGATGCAATTCAAACCAGTGCCTGAGCAAACTGGCAAATTATTAGATGTCATGGACCTTTGGTCACTTCTCTAACAGTTAAGCTTGAGAACAGTCACTGGACAAACAAATACTAAGGTGCTGCTTTCCTGCCATTGAACGTGCTCTGAGCTGAGGGAGAGGCCACTGAGGCACACTCCACATTTCAAGACTGAGGGTGTTGGAAAGTGGGCAAGCCTCCCACCTTCTGCCTGGGGAGTCTCCCAACACTTGTGTCTCCTCTCTGAACCTTTTACATACCACGCCCCATCCCGCACTATCCCTGTCTCTGGGATGGAGACTCTGCACCCCCATTCAGAGAGCAGTCATGGTGCAATTGTCCTTGATGTCAATCCAGGGTGTCCATTTGTCCAAGAACACTTCAATGTCATGTCCCACACGTGAACAGAGGGCAGGTAAAAACTGACCCTGCACAGATGTCTGCATCTCCGGAATGTGTCAGCCCTCCTCCCATTTGTCTCCTGATTCTCTGCCTCCAGGCGCTATCCATGTGCTCCTCAGGTACCCCTGCTGTGCAGGTCTATTTTGGACCTGAGGATAGTAACGACAGTTACCAGCTACAGTCATGCGTTGCTTAACAATGGGGATACGCTCTGAGAAATCTGTCATAAGGCGATTTCGTTGTCGTATGAAGATTGTAAAGTCTACTTACACAAACCTACACAGCCTGGTACACCCCTAGGCTGTATGATATAGCCCGTTGCTCTGAAGCTACAAACCTGTACAGCGTGTTACTGTCCCAAGTGTTGTAGGTAATTGTAATACAGTGGTGTTTGTATATCTATACAAACATAGAAAACGCAGAGTAAAAATACAGCATTATAATCTTTTTAGAAACAATTAATAAGCTTTATTATAGTACAGATTTAGATTTACAGAATAATTAAGCAAAACGACATAGAATTTCATGCACCCATCCACTGCTCTCTCACCCACCCCACCGTGGTTTATCCTATGAAATTCTTACATGTGGTACATTTCTTACAATCAATGAACCAACACTGATACATTGTCATTAACTATAATCCAGAATTTACACTAACATTCACTCTTTGTGTCATACAGTTCCATGGGTTTTGACAAGTGCATAATAACATGTATTATAATCTTTTTTTTTTTTTTTTTTGAGACCGAGTTTTGCTCTTGTCACACAGGCTGAAGTGCAATGGTATGATCTCGGCTCATACAACCTCTGCCTCCCAAGTTCAAGTGATTCTCCTACCTCAGCCTCCCGATTAGCTGGGATTACAAGCACCAGCTACCATGCCCGCCTAAATTTTGTATTTTTAGTAGAGACGGGGTTTCACCATATTGCCCAGGCTGGTCTCGAACTCCTGACCTCAAGTGATCTGCCCGCCTGGGCCTCCCAAAGTGTTGGAATTACAGGCATGAGCCACCGTGCCTGGCCTGCATGTATTATAATCTTATGGGATCACCGTCCTGTAGGCAGTCCATCCTTGACTAACCTGTTATCTAGCACGTGACCGTATTGAGCATTCACCATCTACTAAATTCTTTTGTACATGATTTCATTTAATCCTGTGTCAGCCCTGGGTAGTCAACATTATTTATTAGCTTCACTTTACACAGAAGAAATTGGCGCTTAAAGAGGTCATGTGATCACTCACCGTAAATCTCACAGAGAGGAAGTAGATACAAGTAGACTTAGTTCTGGGCTCAAGTCATTCATCCTGTCATGAATCAAGTAGTGACTGAGTATTAGTAGGTGCCAGGCAGGGTGCTGGGGCCTATGAATTTAGTGAAGAGCAGAAGACTGGACTTTGCTCTCAGGGAGTTTAGAATCTACTGGAGAGACAGATATTTGAAAAGCAATTATAATGCTTATTATTACAAAGTATATTTTATGCTGTGAAGGAGAGGTGCTGGCCAGGTGCTGTGGCTAATGTCTGAAATCCCAGCACTTTGGGAGGCTAAGGTGGGAGGATTGCTTGAGGCCAGGAGTTCAAGACCAGCCTATGCAACAGAGGAAGTCCCTGTCTCTACAAAAAATTAGCCAGGGCATGGTGGCACGCACCTGTGGTCCCAGTTACTCAGGAGGCAGAGGTGGAAGGATCGCTTGAGCCCAGGAGGTAAAGGCCAGAGTGAGAGAGGTGGTTGTGCCACCACACTGCAGCCTGGGTCACAGAGCAAGACCCTGTCTCCAAAAAAAAAACAAAAAACAAAAAACAGCTTTTGTCGGAAAGCTTACCCTGAGACAGAGTTTGTGTGTAAGGAATTCATCTGGGAGGTAAACTCAGACAGCGGGTGGGGAAGGGAGACAGGGAAGGGAGTCAGTGAAAGGAATATCCGTGGGAGATTTTCTGCCATGGGCAATGGAAGCTCAGGCCTGCTGGAGATCTCCTGAGGGACCATGTGAAACACACTTAAGGAGCGTCCCACCCACAAAGCCACGAGCTAGGTGCTTATCTCCAAATTCCGCTCATGGCTGAAGGATGCTCTTAAGAGAACATTGATCCCACAGCACTTCCAACTTACACCCTGAGCCAGGGGGCTGCCCCACTGTAGCCACAGAGGACTCTCAGGCCACAGAAAGGCAGGTGTTGGAGGGACAGAGGTGTCAGCCTGTCGGGAGCTGTCCACCAAGGTCCCAGGGCACTGACAGTGTCTGCCCCGCTATCCCAGGGTGAGGCAAAGGTGCAGAAATTGGGCAGGGGTCTGAGAACCAGGAAGGATCAGAGGAGCTAACATGCTCCTCTGAGGTGTGTGTGCTGGGGATAGGGGGAGCGAGGGGAATGAGTGGGCCAGGTGGAACTTGAACCGTGCTGAGAAGCACGTGAACTGCTGTGAAATGCTGTGATCCTGCTCACAGCTCACAGAGGGATAGAAGCACCCCTTTGGCTGCAGTTTGGACAGTGATCCAGAGAGGATCCAAATTACGAGAAGAGATTGGGTAGGAGGTTCTTGCTGGGGTCCAGATGAGAGATGATGCTAGCTGGGCCAAAGGAGCTGGTGGTTGAGTTGTGGGGGCAGGAGTTAAAGTCAGCAGGACTGCCACTCTCTGTCTGCCTTGCCTCACACCCTGCCACATCTTTGTCAAGTGTGTTGTGGCTCCTCGCTGGATCCACTCCTATGGATCCCTTATCTCAAGAGAGGATGAGACCATATAAGGAACACCTGAAAGAAAGGAGCCTATGTGTTTGTAAGAGGTGCATCACTTTGAGCTCCTGGAAAGTAGTGGCAAAAATGGACTCAGGCAAGCTTACGTAAGAAAGGCATTCATTGGGAGGCTAACAGAACTCATCAAACCTGATGGCTTAGGAAATGGACAGGAACCAAGATGGCTCCAGATGGTCAGGCAGCAGGAATCCCCCGTTCTTTCATTCCCCAAACATTTACTGTGTGCCTACTAGGTGCCAAGCAACAGCACATCCACAGGTAATAGAATAGCAGGTGGGATAACAATGTATGAAGGCGAAGGAGGGCCCCAGAGCCACACAGGGCATGGAGGGGTTCTGTTTCAGATGCAGGGGACAGGAAGTCCTTTCCAGTGATGCAATCAGAAGAGATTGCTGAATGCAGAGAAAATGCAGCCTTGCAAATCTCTGTGGGGCCAGCATCTCCAGCAGAAGAATGGGGGCTAGAACAAGCTCTGTCTGTCATGGGAACAGTTAGACCCATGTGGCTACTGCCAACTTAGCAGGCCACAGTGAGCGCTGTGGATTTCGAGTGAAATGGTGAGCCACTGGAAGGATTTGAACAGGGGGATAACCCTAACCCAATTTGATTTACATGCTGAAAGAATCCTTTTTTTTTTTTTTTTTTTTCCCCAGACAGGGTCTGGCTCTGTTGCCCAGACTGGAGTGCAGTGGCTCAATCATGGCTCACTGCGTTCTCTGTCTCCCTGGGCTCAAGCCATCCTCCGACTTCAGCCTCCTGAGTAGCTACAGGCGCACACTATCACATCTGGCTAATTTTTGCATTTTTGTAGACATGGTGTTTCACCATGTTGCCCAGGCTGGACTTGAATTCCTGGGCTCAAGCAATCTGCCCACATGAGCCTCCCAAAGTGCTGGGACTACAGGCATGAGCCACGGCACCCGGCCAACATGCTGAAAGAATCTCTCTGACTTCCACGTGTGGAACATGAAGTGGAGAAGCACCCAGAGAGAGCCCAGGTGGGAGGCACCCAGGTGGGGGTCTCTGCAACAGGTGCTAGGGGTTGAGGGAGCTGTTCCAGTAGGGAATAAGAAATAACCAGACCCTAGATATTCTTTGGAGGTGGAACTGACAATACTAGTGGATTAGATAAAGTACAAGGGAAAGAGAGAAGTTTAAGAACTCCCAGGTTCTTGGCCCAGTGAGATGCCAGTTCCTGAGATGGGGGTGGCTAGGAAATCGGGAGATTTATTGTGTGTGTGTGGGGGGGTGTCACACTAAGACACACGAAACCTTTAGAAGGATCCCTGAGGATAAATGTAAGCTCCAACTATCCCACATCTTTGTGTCCCTTGCTTAAGATCCAAAGTCCTGGGACATTACATGCAAGTTTCCTAGTGGTGCTAAGGCTGGACAGAGGCCAAGCCCCTGGGCACAGGCTTCAGGACAAGGCTTCTCAGGGAATGCCCCAGATGAAATTCAGTGTACTGTTAAAAATGAAGTGGGATGTTAGATGACCAAAAAATGAGTGAGACTCCACTAGAAGAGGGTAACTCTGAGACTTGGATGATCTGCAAGTGTGCTGAAGGGCAGCTGGGTCAAGCAGAAGCCAGTGTGGACTATGGGCTATAAGGGCAGGGCTGGGCTGGGGGCAATAAGCAGAACATCCAGGGAGGTGGGTTTTGATTAGGTACATGGCAGAAACTCTCAGCCCCTTCCAACAGCCCCTAGGCCGCAGGGATGCAGCCATTCCCTGGTATAGAATACATTTGAGCATCAGCTGGTCAAGCACTCAGGATGCAAAAGAAGCAAGCTAAGCATGGTGGGCAGTTGAACCAGGTAAGGGGCTCAAAGTGTTTGCACTGAGCACTCCCATCAGGAAAGTATTTTGAGGATGCAGCCTGTGTGTGTGTGTGTGTGTGTGTGTTTATGCAAACGTATATCACATTCTACCGTAATAATAATAGATATGCCTAGAATAACCATCACAAAATAGACTTTTAAAAGAATGAGCGATAAATGAAATAAATCTATTTTGAATTTTTATTTTATTAATTAACACTAAAAATTATTTTTTAAATTTTTTTTATTTTTTGAGATGGAATTTTTTTTATTTTTTGAGATGGAGTCCAGCCTGTCGCCCAGGCTGGAGTGCAGTGGCACAATCTTGCCCCACTGCAACCTCCGCCACCTGGGTTCAAGCGATTCTCCTGCCTCAGCTTCCCTAGTAGCTGGGACTACAGGTGCCCACCACCACCCCTGGCTAATTTTTGTATTTTTTTTTTTTTTTTGAGACGGAGTCTCACTCTGCCGCCCAGGCTGGAGTGCAGTGGCCGGATCTCAGCTCACTGCAAGCTCCGCCTCCCGGGTTCACGCCATTCTCCTGCCTCAGCCTCCCGAGTAGTTGGGACTACAGGCGCCCACCACCGCGCCCGGCTAGTTTTTTGTATTTTTTAGTAGAGACGGGGTTTCACCGTGTTAGCCAGGATGGTCTCGATCTCCTGACCTCGTGATCCGCCCATCTCGGCCTCCCAAAGTGCTGGGATTACAGGCTTGAGCCACCGCGCCCGGCCAATTTTTGTATTTTAAGTAGAGACAGGGTTTCACCATATTGGCCAGGCTGGTCTCGAACTCCTGACCTTGTGATCCGCCCACCTTGGCCTCCGAAAGTGCTGGGATTACAGGCGTGAGCCACCGCCCCCGGCCTACCTCAGACCTTTTATAAAAAGAAAATTACAATCAAAACAGTCATCTGGCTGGCCGTGGTGGCTCACACCTGTAGTCCCAGCACTTGGGGAGCCGGAGGCGGGTGGATCACTTGAGGTCAGCATGGCCACTATGTTTTGTGAAACCCAGTCTCTACTAAAAATACAAAAATTAGCCGGGCATGGTGGCGGGCACCTGTAATCCCAGCTACTCGGGAGGCTGTGGCACAAGAATCGCTTGAACCTGGGAGGTGGAGGTTGTAGTGAGCCAAGATCATGCCATTGCACTCCAGCCTAGGGCAACAGAGACTCCACCTCAAAACAAAACAAAAAACCCCAGCCATCCCTGCTGTGGTTAGTTACATTTACACTGTTTTCCCACAAAACATTGTTTTTAATAAAGTCATATACTATTGAGAATATATCTTCTCTGCTACATCTTTTCCTTAGTAGCTTCCAATCAAATTATTTGTTTTTCATCATTGAAACAAAATCAAGCAAATACCATAGACTAATACATGTTAAAAAAACTCACTGTACTTTTATACAACGACACAGTAAATATCTCTTATTGCTTATTTTTCTAGTACTTTTATTTTCAAATCTTCAGCAGTATTTTCAGACAAATGAATGCATTTCACTTTGTCTTTATTTTTCTATATATTAGTTATACTATTTTTACATGAAAAATAGATCAGATATCCAGAAATGATATGTGAATTTTGGTCTTTTGTGCCAAAAACCTTAGAAGAGATTTCTAAGTGTTTACCATTGCATTTAATGAAATGTTTTAAGGTATGGATTGAATATTTCATTACTTTCAAGATTGCCAGAAAAATTGGAGCAATTGGCTGGGCACGGTGGCTCACGCCTGTAATCCCAGGACTTTGGGAGGCCAAGGAGGGTGGATTACCAGGTCAGGAGATCGAGACCATCCTGGCTAACACGGTGAAACCCCATCTCTACTAAAAATACAAAAAACTAGCCAGGCGTGGTGGTGGGCGCCTGTAGTCCCAGCTACTCAGGAGGCAGAGGCAGGAGAATGGCGTGAACCCAGGAAGTGGAGCTTGCAGTGAGCTGAGATCGGGCCACTGAACTCCAGCCTGGGTTACAGAGCGAGACTCTGTCTCAAAAAAAAAAAAAGAAAAAAGAAAAAAAAATTACATGTAAGTTTGGGATCCATCTTGCATTAATTTTTTAAGGTAGGGAACACAGTTCTCCCCAATTCCCACAAGGGGGCTATCCAGTTGTTCCAGTATCCCTTCCTGAAAGTGAATGTTAGCTTTCAAGTGTCAGATCAATCCTGATGACTTTATCTTACCATCAGCAAGTGTTTCTAGGTGCAGTGCACACTTAGGGCAATATTCATCATTGAGGACAGTTAATATGAACCCTTATTTAAGGGTTCATATTACTTGGCAATTATAACACTGTTTGGACTTCACTTCTAATCTGATTAGTTCATCATTTTTTTATCTTTCAGTGCAGCTAAGAGCTTATAGTAGGAATAAGAGAAGGGTCAGTTCTGCAAATTTGTTTGGTTTCCTTATGTTTGCATTATTAAATGATATAACATACATATTATATAGTATAACCTTTTAGTATGTGATAATATTCCACATCTTTTTAAGCTACTCATTGATTTTGTTAAAAATCTCCACATTGATTGAGGGTTTGTCTCTTTCTCTGTATAATTTTGTCTTTTAGTTTTTTGAGACTGATTCTCACTCTGTCGCCTAGGCTGGAGTGCAGTGGTGCGATCTTGGCTCACTGCAACCTCCACCTCCTGGGTTCAAGTGATTCTCATGCCTTAGCCTCCCGAGTAGCTGGGATTACAGCTACATGCACCACCATGCCCAGCTAATTTTTGTGTTTTTAGTAGAGACAGGGTTTCACCATGCTGGCCAGGCTTGTCTAGAACTCCTGACCTCAGGTAATCCACCTGCCTCGGCCTCCGAAAGTGCTGGGATTACAGGCGTGACCCACCATGCCTGGCCTAATTTTGTCTTTTACTTGATATATTTTGAGGAAATGATACTAGGTATACATACATTTTAAATTATTATATAGTCCTGTTGAATTCAATCTTTTATCATGAAGTGATTGTCTTATTGCTGCTAAAACTATTGTCTGTAAAGCATATGTTGTTTGATACTAATGTGGCAATATCAGTTTCATTTTGTGATTTCTTCAATCTTTTAATTTTAATTTTTGTGGCCTTCTATTTTAGATATTTTTCTTAAAAACAGTATATAGCTGAAATTTTGAAAAATCACCCTGTCATTGTCATTTACTTGGAACATTTAACCATTTACATTTTGTTATATATTTGGTTACATTTGTTTGTTTTGTTTTGTTTTTGAGATGGGGGTCTGTCACCCAGCCTGGAGTGCAGTGACACGATGTCAGCTCACTACAACCTCCACTTTCCTGGTTCAAGCAATTCTCCTGTCTCAGCCTCCCAGCTGGGACTACAGGTGTGTACCACCATGCCTGGCTGATTTTTATATTTTTAGTAGAGACAGGGTTTCACCATGTTGGCCAAGTTGGTCTCGAACTCCTGACCTCAATTGATCCACCCACCTCGGCCTCTTAAAGTGCAGGGATTACAGGCATGAGCCACCACCCCATATTTGGTTATATTTGGCACTTTATTTTGTGCTTTCCAATTGTTCTATCTTGTATTAGTTTTCCAGGTATGGCTGTATTAGCCTGGGTTCTCCAGAGAAACAGAACCAATAGGATACATATGCCAACAGGATAATTAGGTAAATAATTGATTGATAGATGATGGATAGATAGATAATAGACAAAGATATTTGCTATAAGAAATTGGCTCGTGTGATTATGAAAGCTAAGAAGTCCAAAATCTACACTCGGCAAACTGGAGACCCAGGAGAGCTGATGATGTCAGTTCCAGTCTGAAGGCAGGAGAAAACCAATGTCCCAGCTCATTCTTTCCTACTCATCTTTTTATTCTGTTCAGGCCTTCAATGACTTGGATGAGGTTCACTCCTATGGGGAGGGCAATCTGCTTTACTCAGTCTACCAAATCAAATTGAATGTCTTCCAAAAACACCTTCCCAGATACACTCAGAAATAATGTTTCATCAAGTATCTAAGCATTCTGGGGTTCAGTCACATGGACACATGAGATTACCCATCACATTGCCATAAGAAAGTGTTGCAAACTGGGTGGCTTAAAATGACACAAGGTCATTATCCACATTTCTTGAGGCTGCAAGTTTGAAATCAAGGTGTCAGCTGGGCCATGCTCCCTCTGTTATTCTGTGTAGAATCCTTCCTTGCATCTTCCGAGCTTCTGCTGGTGGTCACCTATGCTTGGTGTGCTTGGCGGGCAGTTGCATCACTTCCACTGGCCCCGTTGTCACATGGACTCCTTCCCTTTGTCTGTCTCTTCTCTTCTTATAAGGACACCAGCCATATTAGGTTAGGGCTCGCCTTAATTCAGCATGACTTTATCTTTACATTGGCAAAGACCTTATTTCCAAATAAGGTAACTTTCACAGACACTGGGGCTTTGGATTTCAACATATCTTTTTGGTGAACCCAATTCAACCCGTAATATATCTGCTCCATGCCTCTTTTTCTCTCCTTTCTTGCCTAAAAATGTGGGATAAATTTTATTATTTCATTTATTCTTTCCACTGCATTGAGAGTTTTATATTCTATTTCTATTCTTTTAGTTGCTATTCTAGAAATTATATATATTTGTATGTATTCAACATGCACATTACAATGAAGTATATTTAATCAGTACCTTTGCCCTCTCCCAGGACAATAGAAAGGTTTTAGACCACTTTAATTCCACTTGCCCTTCTCCCAACCTTATGTAACATTATTGCCATGTATTCAAATCTATTTTTAAAAATAATCTTCTTATTGTGAAATAAAGCCCAGAGACAGAAACCCACATGAATCAACTGTATGGCTTACTGAATGATTTTAAGATAAACATCATTCAAGTCAGAAATAAAATTTTGCCAGTCTTCCCAGAAGCACCTCTGTCTGCTTCTTCCCAATGACAAACCCTCCTTTACCTCTTAAGTAACCACTGTGCTAGTTTCTATATTTATCATTTCCTTTAAAAATAATTTTATTTGGCCAGGTGTGGTGGCTCACGCCTGTAATCCCAGCACTTTGGGAGGCCAAGGAGGGCAGATCACCTGAGGTCAGGAGTTTGAGACCAGCCTGGCCCAACATGGTGAAACCCCATCTCTACTAAAAATACAAAAATTGGCCAGGTGTGGTGGTGTGCACCTGTAATCCCAGCTACTTGGGAGGCTGGGGCAGGAGAATCACTTGAACCCAGGAAGCAGAGGTTGCAGTGAGCTGAGATTGCACCACTGCACTCCAGCCTGGGCAACAGAGCAAGACTCCATCTCAAAAATAATAATAATAATAATTTTATCAACCAAATGGTGTATCCATAATACTATAGCATTGCTTTGCCGAGTTAAAGAATTTAACACTTCAAGTCTCTTTTAATCTGTAAATTCCCTCTCATCCTTTTCTTTTCCTTGGAGTTTATCTCTTGAGGAACCTGGGCTCTCTCTGAGTGGTTTAGCTTCCTTCAGCTTAGAGTTTGCTGCTTACATCCTCACGGTACACTGCATTTCCCTGCCCTCTGTATTTCCAGAAATTTGGGTAGCTGAATCCAGGAACTGGATCAGATTCAGATTTGATCCCTTAGATTGGCAAGACAATAGGAGGCATAGAAAGCCCTGTTGTCTCTTTTATTGATGTTAGCAGTTGTTGATGCTTAGTGCCTCCATCTAATAATTCACTGGGGATGCAAAATGGTGACATTCTACCTTTTTCATCATTTTGTTATTTAATGGTTATAATACTGTTCTAAGGAGATGCTTTCCAACTGCGATCTGGTTACCCAGCAGTACAGTTCATATAGAAATGGGAATAGATGCTAGATTCTTCCTTTATTTGGCAGTTTTCAAGATAATGAATCGGTTTCTTGTCATCCTCTGAGGGTGACTAGTTCTTTTTTATTGTTTCAATATTATCACGCACTCACGAATTTAAACATTATCTTTACCGTAGCTTCAAATTATTCTGACTTGGGCCAGTGCAAACCTCTTTAGGTTAGTTCTTGAGTCCTTTGGACATGATGCTAGAAGTCTTTAACATCGCTGCTTTCTGACATGACAAGATGTTCCAGGCCCAGACCTGAATTCAGTCATTTATGCAAGAAGTCCTGGTCCTTTGTAGTGTGATGTGGAACTTGAATACATAATATCAGCACCAGCAAAGCTCACTTCTCTAGACTGGTCACTGTTTCTTTTCTGTGGCACTGAACACTCTCTCTGTCTCTCCCTGTCTCTCTCTCTCAATCTCTCTCTCTCTCACACACACACACACTTACTTCTGAGTTTTTCTAATTCTAATGTATTAGAACACATATTCAAATATGTTGTACAAATATGCACAATATTTTTTTGAGACCGAGTCTTGCTCTGTCACCCAGGCTGGAGTGCAGTGGCACAGTCTCGGCTCACTGCAACCTCCACCTCCTGGGTTCAAGGGAATCTCTTGCCTCAGCCTCCTAAGGAGGTGAGACGACAGGCACGTGCCACCACATCCAGCTAATTTTTTGTATTTTTAGTGAAGACGGGGTTTCACCATGTTGGTCAGGCTGGTCTTGAACTCCTGACCTTGTCCTCCTCAGCCTCCTAAAGTGCTGGGATTACAGGCATAGGCCATCATGCCTGGCCAAAATTATATATTTAAAAATAAAATAGCTCATGAGTCAATATTGATACTTCTAATTCAAACTACCACAATTTTATTTAACTTCTTCTGTATTACACCTGTAACTCCTTTCTTCTCTATCACAAATCCTGGTTCTCAAGAATACAGGGAATCATGTAATTAGAATTTCTCATAATTAATAATTTTCCTGAATCCCATAGTACACACACAACAGACATGGAATAAAAATACTAAAATACTAATCTACTATCAATATGATTTTTAAAACATTAACATAAATCTTTTGCACATGTTCTCCCGTTCTCTCTCCATTTTTCTTTTTTTCTTTTTTTGAGACAGAGTCTCGCTCTGTCGCCAGGCTGGAGTGCAGTGGCGTGATCTTGGCTCGCTGCAACCCCCAACTCCCTGGTTCAAGTGATTCTCCTGCCTCAGCCTCCAGAGTAGCTGGGACTACAGGCTTGCGCCACCATGTCCAGCTAATTTTTGTATTTTTAGTAAAGATGGAGTGTCACCATGTTGGCCGGGATGATCTCGATCTCCTGACCTTGTGATCCACCCCGCCCCCGGCCTCTCAAAGTGCTAGGATTACAGGCATTGAGCCACCGCACCCAGCCCTCTCTCCATTTTTCAACAGCTGTGCTATATATTAACAGAACATATAGCCAGGACAGTCTATATGCACACCTTTTTAGCCACTATTCAGTCCTAATTCTACAAGTTAAATTTAATCCTCGCCATCTGCCTTCACATCGGTAAGGGTCATTTTGGTTGTCTGAAGTTTTGTTCTCTACTAAACTTCTTAGACTCATGGGAACAATATTCCCTTAGATCTTTCTTGTTGATAATAGTGTGTTTTTAATACTTGAAATTCAATTTTGCTGCAATATAAAATCCTGGATGCACCTTTTCTTAAATATGTGACTATTTTTTTTTCTGGCATAAAGTACTGCTTTCAAAAAGTCTGACGATAATCTATTATCATTTCTATTCAAATTCCATTCTCTCTTTTTATGCCCAAATAACTTTTTTGAGGGTGCAGTCTCGCCTGTCGCCCAGGCCAAGTGCAGTGGCCGATCTCAGCTCACCGTGCCCCGCCTCCCAGGTTTACCGCATTCTCCTGCCTCACTTCTAAGCAGCTGGGACTACAGGTGCCCGCCACCTCGCCCGGCTAGTTTTTTGTATTTTTTTTTAGTAGAGACGGGAATTTCACCGTGAAAGCAGCTAGATGGTCTTGATTCTGACCCTCGTGATCCCGCCTGCCTTGGCCTCCCAAAGTGCTGGGATTACGGGCTTGAGCCACTGCGTGCGGCCGCCCAAATAACTTTTATTTTTATTATTTATTTTAGAGATTGGGTCTTGCTATATTGTCCAGGCTAGTCTCAACCTCCTGGCTTCTACCTCAGCCTCCCAAGCCAATAACTTCTCTAAAGTCCAGTAATTATATTAGAATATCTCCAGCTGTTAATAACTTTTTGTCAATATTGATAAGTACATAGTGTCCTCCTGAACATGTCATTTCAAATCCTTTAATTAAAAATTTGGGCAAGTTTTCTTGGGTTAATTACAGTTTTTAGTATTAATATTTGTTTTGGTCCCTCTCTTGGTATGCTTCCTCAGGTTTTCTTGAAGAAAGCATATAATCCTTGGCTATCATTTGCCACTGTTACTTTCTCCTAAATCCTTTTTATCCCTTTTTTCATTTCTTTTTTATTTGAAAACTTTTTAAAAATCTTATATTCCTCTTAAGGCATTATTTGTTGTTTATTCTTTCCCATGTTCCATCTAGTTTAGTTTTCATTTCTGAAGTGAATTTGCCTTTTACTTCTTATTTCTCTCACTTCATTTCTAAGTTTTTATAATGCTGATGTATTTCCATGTCTTTTATAATTTTTTAAATGTTTTTAGTTGTTTTGAAATAGTAAGTTACATTCTTTGGTCTATTTTGTGGGCATGCCTTTTGTGTGTTTTATTATTTTTGATCCTTATTCTCTTTTTTAAAAATTCTAACTTTGTACAGAATTTGACCTTAGTTTTAGGTGAAATTCATATTCTTGACTTTAGAATGAAGTGGGTTCAGGAAAGTTTTCTAACATCATGAAGTGTCTTCTTCTGTTGTTTTTGTGCAACATGCATCAAAAATATAATGGCTTATTCTCTGAGATTTCCTGTCTCTGGTTCCTTCTCCTCTTTTGAACTAGACCTTCTCTTTCCTTCATCTATATTGTCTTCATCCTGCTCAGTTTTAATTCTACTTCCAGCACTTTCTCCTTATTGGGACTGTGTCCTAGAAGGAAGCCCTAGACGGTTAGCTTTTAGGGTTCATGATCCATATATATCATTGCCCAGTATTTGCCCCTCCCAGAGTCAACTGCTGTTGTCAATTAGTTCTCAGTGTTTTCCAGCAAATTCCTGCCGGGGTTCTGCTATTCTCAGGCATATCGAATGCCACTCTGTTGCTTTCTTTTTCCCCTTTCCACACAGATTCCAAAATCATAAAGACCTTGAGGTTATTGGTGGTTTGTCCACATATCCACTTGTATTTTAGGGTTTTTGAAGATATCTTGTCACCGTTTTTTTTGTAATTGTTGTTTGCTAATATGTGGAGATTCAGTGCAAGAAAAGAGCTGTCACCACTATAATTTCCCCTAATCTCTCTTCTTCTAACTTCACAAGAAACTATGGTTATTTTGTACAGTCAGTGTTTATTTAGAATTGGCTATATATTCTTTCTTGCTTCTTCATTCCTTCTTTATCTTCTTTCTGGGACACATTTCTTTCTGCCTTTAGAATTTTTTTTTTTTTTTTAACAAAAGTCTACCAGTGGTGAAGTCACACTTTTTGTTTCTGAAAGTAGATTTTGTTTGTTTGTTTGTTTTGCTCTTATACTTGAAAAATGTTGTCCCTAAGGATAGAATCCTTGGTTGGTAGCCATTTTTTTCATTCTACTGAAGATATCATTCTACTATCTTATGACTTCCATTCTTACAGCTGATAAGTCAGTTGTCAGTCTGTCACTCCACTGACGGAAGTACATCTTTTTACACTGACTCCTTTATAACTTTCTATTTGTTTTAGGTGTGCTGATGTTTCACTACAATATATCTAGATTTTCATTTACTTATCTTGCTTTGAATTCATTGTTAAATTCATTATGGAATGATTCATTATTGAATTATCAGTCATAATCTTTTAAAATAATGCTTCTGTATCATTCTCTCTATTCTCTCTTCAGGGACTCTGCTTAAACGTATGTTAGATCTTCTCTGTTTATCTTCCATGTCTTGTAACTTCTATTCTGTATGTGTCATCTTTTTGTTCTGCATCCTGGAAAATGTCTTCCAGCATATCTTCCATCTTATTAAATTCTTTCTTTGGCTATGTCTAGAATGTTTTATATGCATCCATTGAGTTCTTCATTTCAATTCTTGACCTTTTCATTTGTAGAAATTTTATTTATTTCTTTTTCAAATCTTCTATTATACTCTATAGTTTCCTATTCCCTATATACATTTTTAAGGCTGTTTTTAATCTTTAAACATAGGAAACACATTTGTTTATGATCTGTGTTTAACAGTTCTGAAGTATGAAGTCTTTAAATGCTTCTATTTTGTATTGTTTCTTATTTTCTCATTCACAGTGGCTATTTTCCTGTGTGCTTGATTATTTTTAGTGTATGCTGCTTTTTGTCACTAAAAATTATTTGTAGGAATAATTTGAGATCTAGAAGGAAGTATTCTCACAAGAGGATTTGTATTTGTTTCTGCTGAGTATCTCAAAGCACTACAGTCTGAGTTTCTTACAGCTAGCAGGGGTTTAGTGCTCCCAAATTGTGATACTTTGAGCTTCAAATCCGTTCAACCATTGATTCACTTCTGGATCATATATACCTAGAGAGTGTATCCTTTTGAGGTCCCAGCTTATTTGGAAGTTGGCTTCTTATGGTTTTGATTTCTATTCCTCTTTCCCCAAGATCCTGTAAAATCTAATGTTCCTATGTGTTTAGATCAGCAAGTGCCCTGAGAACAAAGGTTCTTAAGCTTCTCAATTTTCCTTCAATTTTCAAGTACCTAGGAATTCCTAACTATGTTGCCAATTCCTTGATACTTTAAGAAAAGTTTAAAAAATATATTGTGTCCAGCATTTCTTTTTTTGTTTGTTTGTTTTGAGACGGAGTCTTGCTCTGTCATCCAGGCTGGGGTGCAGTGGTGGGATCTCAGCTCACTGCAAGCTCCGCCTCCTGGGTTTACGCCATTCTCCTGCCTCAGCCTCCGGAGTAGCTGGGACTACAGGCGCCTGCCACCTCGCCCGGTTAGTTTTTTGTATTTTTTAGTAGAGACGGGGTTTCACCGTGTTAGACAAGATGGTCTCGATCTCCTGACCTTGTGATCCGCCTGTCTCGGCCTCCCAAAGTGCTAGGATTACAGGCTTGAGCCAGCGTGCCTGGCCTGTGTCCAGCATTTCTATATGTTTTTAGCAGAGAGTTACTCTGAGTAACCTAGCTCATCACTTGTACACCAAAGGTTCCACTTGTCCATTTTGTTAGAGTTAGTTTACTTAAAACTAAGTACTATAATTTGTGAAGCTGCTTTATTTCATACACTCAGACAGCAATGTATTACGATGAGACCTCCCTCTCTTTCCCCAGGATTCCTGGTACCTTTCACACGAGAGATGTTTGACCAAAAGAGAGCAATTACATTATCTACATATTAGATAGTAGTAAAAATGAATTTCTTCTTCATATTTTACTTAAAATCAAAACAAAAAATCTAATATTTTCTTCCATACCCCAAAAGATCATCTCATGCATCCCTTTCTGAAATTGGGTTCTGTTAACTGAGGGGTCCTATGATTCTATTAAAACCTGCTCCAGTAAACAGATATGCTGTCAGAAATATTCAGTAATTCCTGATCCCAGCTCTTTCCTTGAATGCAGGAGATCTTGGTCAGCTCATTTAAACTTCCTTTCCTTGGGCTGGGCTCGGTGGCTCATGCCTGTAATCCCAGCACTTTGGGAGGCCAAGGTGGTTGGATCACCTGAGGTCAGGAGTTCAACACCTGCCTGGCCAACATGGTGAAACCCTGTCTCTATTAAAAATACAAAAATTAGCTGGATGTGGTGGCACATGCCTGTAGTCCCAGCTACTCGGAAGGCTGAGGCATGATAATTGCTTGAACCTGGGAAGCAGAGTTTGCAGTGAGCCAAGATTGTGCCACTACACTCCGGCCTGGGCAGTAGAGTGAGGGTTTATATATATATATATATAGAGAGAGAGAGTTATATATACAAGTGTGTATATATATATATACACACACACACACATATATATATATAAACTTGCTTTCCATTCTCTGTCTGTGGTTGTATAATTTGATATTGGGGATGACTATATCACTTCCATGTGCATGTAAAGCCCCTATTTAATTGTAAAATGAAACATTTATTCCTGCTCTTCAGGCATCTGAAAACAAGTATATGGGATTTGAACGTGTTTTTTTGTGTGTGGTGGTGGTGGTGGGGAGGAGGTGGGACAGGCATGGGAATAGCTATCCTGACATCCTTTCAGTGATTCTGCTGGATCTTTAAGATTCCATCTGATGGCTGGGTGCGGTAGCTCACACCTGTAATCCCAACACTTTGGGAGGCCGAGTTGGGCGGATCACCTGAGGTCAGGAGTTCAAGACCAGCCTGGCCAACATGGTGAAACCTCCGTCTCTACTAAAAATACCAAAATTAGCCAGCATGGTGGCAGGCACCTGTGGTCCCAGCTACTTGCTGAGACAGGAGAATCACTTGAACCCGGGAAGCAGAAGTTGCAGTGAGTCGAGATCGTGCCATTGCACTCCAGCCTGGGCAACTAAATAATTTTTTAAAAAATAGATTCCATTTGACCTAAAACAATAGTATGTTCTGTATTCTAGGTTTCTTTTCTGTTCCTGCAAGGGCTTCTAATGTCCTAATGCATTGAATTTATGGAAACTGAAAAATTACGTGAGGCACAGTGGCTCACACCTGTAATCTCAGCACTTTGGGAGGCCAAGGTGGGTGGAACACCTGAGGTCAGGCGTTCGAGACCATCCTGGCCAATATGATGAAACCTTATCTCTACTAAAAATACAAAAATTAGCTGGGCATGGTGGCACGTGCCTGTAATTCCAGCTACTTGGGACGCTGAGGAAGGAGAACTGCTTGAACCAGGGAGTTGGAGGTTGCAGTGAGCTGAGATGGCGCCATTGCACTCCAGCCTGGTGACAGAGTGAGACTCCATCTAAAAAACAAAAAAAATTAGAGCAATTCTGCTACAGTTGTTTCATTTCTGGTAATTTTTAGGTGGTCAGCCACAAAATTCTTACTGAGGCTGAAAGATGAGTTTGTTACAGGACAAATGTAATATAGCTATTATGTCTCAAGTTAAATAAAAGAGGGAAAGAATTTGGCATAGGTCTGGATTATATGCTACACTTACTGCCCTATTTATTTAAAAAAATCTGAAATCATTAAGCATAAAGGCAGATATATACATCTTACCAAGGTGTTACTTCAGGATTAAAGCTGAGATTTTCCTTTCCCCTCAAAGACATTCTTTGCTTAGACTTTTTTATTATCCTAACAAGGAAACAAGACTTTTTTTCTTATCCTAACAAGCCTGGAAAATTTCCTTGCTTGATCCTCAGTGCTTAAGTGTGCACATGGGTCTGTGGTGTGTTTTGCTTTCTCAAGGAAAATGTAGCTATGCCATATTGCAGTGGTTTTCCTTTTCTTCTCTTCATTTTTTCTATGATCTAGTTTTCACAACTTAAGCTTCCATTTAGAACCTGGAAGAAATTCTGTTGCTTTAAGGCAAGCATAAAAATTTGGAATGCATTGCTCTAACTCATCTCCAGAGTCTTTGGGAGAAAGAGTTTCCCAGTGCCCAGGCAGGGTCAGAATGCTGTTTGGTCCCCGACTCCTGGCTGCGGCAACATCCCTCACCTAAGGGATTGCAAGTCACCTGCCCCTGCTCCCAAATGTCTGGCTTGTGAGAACACTTAGAGAACACTGCTCCATCACACTGAGCAGGACAGGCTTCTCTTGGGCTCATCCTACTTCAGTTATTTTTCTTTCTACACCACATTTTCGGATCCCCTCCCCCTTTTGTGTGTGTGTGTGTGTGTGCCTCAGTGGGTAGACTGGTGGGTTTCCAGGATTCCTGAGAAAGGTGTCAGCCACCATCTGTTTTCAACTCGGGAACATGAGAAGCTAGCCTGACACTGGTGCGAGATTGTGGTGGGACTCAGGCGCAGAGAGGGATGTTCACATCCTCTCTAGCATCTGATTTCAACAGCAGCGAAATGCCAAGCGGGGCCTCATTGCTTTGTGCTGGGGCTTCTTTTGGGGAAATCAGAACTGTATAGGAATCCATGAAAATAATGAAAACCACAGCTTCATTTCTGCTGTGATAGATGATCAAAGATAACCATTTGTTTCCATCTGCCCCACCTCTCTCGTCTCCTACTCCCAAGACTCCATAGACTAGAAGAATGAACTGATGCAGTGTTTTTTTCCTTCTATTCCTGTGGATTCACCACTCCAGCACCAAAGAGTTGCCCCAAATAACAGGTATAGAGAGATAAGGTCAGGGTGGTCTGGGGCCCACTGTACACATGCATCAGTTACTGTCCTGCCCATGGCACTAGGGCCATACCTCCTCAACAGGGGCAACACTGCTAATGGGTAAAAAAAAAAAAAAAAAAATCGATCCAGGGATGGGACAGTGGGGACAAAAAAATCTGCATATTTTAATAATGGTTTGGGTCCCTCCAAAGGGACACAGTACATAAACAGATCTACAGTATATCTGTGGTACTAAAATTTCATGGGGAGTCGAGAAGCAATTAGGAAGAAAACGTTCAAAAAACCTACTTAGGGGCTGGGTGCAGTGGCTTATGCCTGTAATCCTAGCACTTTCGGAGGCTGAGGCAGCCGTATCACCTGAGTTTAGGAGTTCAAGACCAGCCTGACCAACATGGTGAAACACTGTCCCTACTAAAAATAAAAAAAATTAGCCGGGCATGGTGGTGCATGGCTGTAGTCCCAGCTGCTCAGGAGGCTGAGGAAGGAGAATCGCCTGAAATCCGGGAGGCGGAGGTTGCAGTGAGCTGAGATCATGCCTCTGCACTCCAGCCTGGGCAACAGAGTAAGACTCCGTCTCAAGAAAAAAAAAAAAAAAAAAAAAAGAAAACAACAACAAAAAAGCATTACAATTGTTCTTTTAATATCTGTCTCTCCACTAGATTCTACACTCCTTGAGAGCAAAGTCCAGTCTGTTCTGCCCTTCACTAAATTCACAGGCCCCAGCACCCTGTCTGGCACCTACTAATACTCAGTTGCTACTTGATTCATGAAAAGACGAATGACTTGGACCCAGAATTAAGTCTGCTTTCATCCACTTCCTCTCTGTGAGATTTTCAGGGAGTGATCGATCACATGACCTCTTAAGCACTAATTCCTTCTGTGTAAAGTGAAGCTAATAAATAATGTAGACCTCCCAGGGCTGATAGAGGATGAAATAAATGTACAAAAGAATTTAGTAGATAGTGCCTGTAATCCTAGCTACTTGGGAGGCCGAAGCAAGAGAATTGCTTTAAACCAGGAGGCAGACGTTGCAGCGAGCTGAGATAGTGCCACTGCACTCCAGCCTGGGCGACAGAGCAAGACTCTGTCTCAAAAAGAAAAAAAAAAAAAAAAAAAAAAGCTACTTGGGGTGGCAATTATTCAATTAAGAAGATCAAGAAACAGTGCTGGGCCAGGTGCGGTGGATCATGCCTGTAATCCCAGTACTTTGGGAGGCCAAGGTGGGCAGATCACCTGAGGTTGGGAGTTCAAGCCTGATGAACATGGAGAAACCCCATCTCTACTAAAAATACAAAACTAGCCAGGCATGGTGGCACATGCCTGTAATCCCAGCTACTTGGGAGGCTGAGGCAAGAGAATCGCTTGAACCCGAGAGGCAGAGGTTGTGGTGAGCCAGATTGTGCCATTGCACTCCAGCCTGGGCAACAAGAACAAAACTCTGTCTCAAAAAACAAACAACAACAACAACAACAAACAAAAAAAAAACCAAAAAAAAAAAAAAAAAAGGAAAAAGTACTTTGGATTCTGCTTTTTCATGTACCCCAGATGATCCTGAACTACTGGGATCTGTATCTTTGTCCATGAAGGTTTTCCCTTCATTCAACCAGCAAGAGACTGGGGTTGGTATATAAATACCCCAACTCCCTCACCCCTGGGCTGCACTGGGCAATTCTGAAGCAGATGTTTCCCAGAGTTTGCCAACATGACTAAGTTCTGGTTGCCCCTCCTGTGGTTGCTCCTGAGGAATGTACTCTGTATCTGCTGCCTTCTTTTTAGTGTCTCACATCACCCCTTTCTTGCTGATTTCCCTTCACCTCCCAAGTAAACCACCTGCACTCAAATCCCTGTCTCAGAGTCTGCCTCTGTGGGAGCCTAAACTAAGATTATGTGTGTGTGTGTGTGTGTATGTGTGTGTATGTGTGTTAAATGATTTGTGACTTCATTAAGTTAAAGAGAGCCCATGCATGAGAAGATTGTAATTAATCTAATTCTATGAACCTGAGGTCCACTAAAAAAAAGTTTTTAAAGCATAGACTCTGGAATCACACTGCCTGGCTGTGTACACAGGCCCTATTCTCACCAATACAGCAGAAAGGGAAGGCAGCAAGAAAAGTTCTGCTAGGACTTTTTGAACTAGAAGTCATCTTTTACATGACTAAAAAGGCCCAGACAGGTCCGGTGTGGTGGCTCACGCCTGTAATCCCAGCACTTTGGGAGGCTGAGGCAGGCAGATCACCTGAGGTCAGGAGTTTGAGACCAGGCTGCCCAACGTGGCAAAATCCCGTCTCTACTAAAAATACAAAAAATTATCCAGGCATGGTGTCAGTCACCTGTAATCCCAGCTGCTTGGGAGACTGAGGCAGGAGAATCGCTTGAACCCGGGAGGCAGAGGTTGCAGTTAGTCGAGATCACACCACTGCACTACAGCCTGGGCGACAAGAGCAAAACTCCGTCTTGAAAAAAAAAAGAAGGCCCAGACATTGGGCTAACTGGGCTAATGAGCTATTATTGTATTAATAGTCTAATTATTTACTGTCTACTCAGAGCAATCTCACAGCCCTACCTTTGGGATTGAAAGATCCCCATCTCCAGTAAAATCCACAGCCCGTACTTTCCTTATAACCCACTGGGCTACTGAATCCAGACTCAGAATTATTAAACAGATAGGCACAGGCCTAATGTCATAAACTCTATTGAGCAATAGATCCCTGTGGCAGGAGAAAAATTCTCCATGCTTCTTTTCTCTCGGTTTGCAGCAACAGTGCAAATGTGGGTGATGGCCTTCAGACAAATCTTTAAAAGCCAGAGAACACAACTACAAGAGGAAGTCAGGATCCTTCCCTTCCATGGTTGAGCTTCCAAAGAAATGTTTTGCTCTACTGTAGTTCTGACTTTGACATGATTTATTTGTGAGTCAGAGATCCCGTGAGCTGATAAAATGTTTAATACCGCTATGAAAACCTACATGGTAATTTCCCTTTGTACCTGAGCATTTACATTTAGACTTTTACTCCACATAGACTGCTTATTAGAGAATGGAATCACAACCCATGTAGCCCTTTCTTCTCCCTGTTCACTTTGGAGCCCACCTCCTAATTGAAGGCCTCAATTTCCTCTGCACATACTCTAATACTGTGCCTTCCTTCCCATCATCCTGTGACTTTTTCTTTCTCTCCTCCATCTGGCCATCACCACACTAACTCCACATGAGCAAACCTTCTCTGAAATAACTATTTCCAAAAGAACAGGCGCTGGTGAACTTTTTCCGTAAAAGGCCAAATAGTAAATAATTTACGTCTTGGGCCAGGCGTGGTAGTCCAAGATCATGTCACTGCACTCCAGCTTGGGTGACAAGAGTGAGACCCTGTCTCAAAAAAATAAAATAAAATAAAAATAAATAAATAAATAAATAAATAAATAAAATAATTTAGGTCTTGTGGATCCATATGGTCTCTGTTGCGACTATACAACTCTGTCTTGGTAGCACAAAAGCAGCCACAGACAACACATACTTGAACGTGGCTTTTTTCCAATAAAGTTTTATTTACAAAAGCAGCAGTTGGTCCCATAGTCTGTACTTCGTTGATCTCTACTAGGGAACAACAAAAACAAACAAACAAAATTAATCATACCCCAGCTCCACTTAACAAGGTCTTAACAAATTGTCTTGCTTTTTTCTTAATGACTTTCTATGCAATAGCATGTACACAAGAATTTCTATATTTACTTCTAAAGCTGCTTTGAGACACAGCCAGTGTTGTACAGCAACATTCTCTATATATTCACCATACTCTGTCAGTTGAAAGCAATAATTAGGGTCCTCATATTCTTGCATTCGTTTCATAACAACCACATACTGGCCACCAAGGTTACACCCGTGGGTACATTCATCAATGCTTCTTATTTCATTTTTCTTCTCATTGCATACAGTATAATTTCATTTACCACACTGGGCACAGTAACAAGGTTTTTCTCTAGCATGGACACACAATCAAAAGAAATAGACAAATATTGGCTGTACTAACTTTGGCCCAAGGCATCTGTATGGAAACTTCAGAACAGAAATACAATTTCTCTGGTTTTGTCCACTCTCTGAGTCCAACTGTGCACAAATTACATGTCATTGTGGTGACACAAATAAGACTTCATTAACATGGCCATTCTGATCCTGGTAAACAAGTTTATTTACACTTGAGCACTGCTAAAGAATGAAGTCACAGAGAGAAGTTCATGGTGGGTGGCCCTGCCTTTTACACTAAGGCAGGCTTTGACAAAATCCCCGCACCTCGCTTACACAAGCTGCTTCTCAGCTAGCAGGGGTTAATGAAAGTTCGGGGTAGGTGCCTGTTAAAAGAGGGTAACAACACTTGTAATCAAGGCTGCTCACATTTGTATTTAACGACATATGTCAGTGTTGTTTCTAGTGTTTTTTTTTTTTTTTCCCTGAACTCCTTGTTCCTTTGCTCTGCCAGAGGGTATAAAAAGGATAAACCAGGTTTATCTTCAGGGATACGTGATGGCTGGTTAGTTATCAGTTAAATCGGGTTTTGTTTGACTCATAACTAGATATGAAGTAGTCCGTGAAGATGACAAAACCTGGGAAGATAGAATTATCTGGGATTGTGAGAAAGACAAAGTTGAATCGTCCCACTGTGAGAAAACAGCAGGGGGGTGTCTCTCAGCAGGGGGATGTCTCTTTCTTCGGAAGCAGCCTGAACGTTGCTCACAGGTGACGGGAAAGCTCCGTCAAATGTTCAGGCTCCTTCCTAATGCGGGGTTGGTGGGTCTCACACAAGGAAAAGCAGAGGGACGTTCAAGTTCCCGATGCTGCATGTGCTGGGAAAATATGCCGCGGAGGATGCAAATGCGGAGGCAGGTCCCTGTGATGACCTGGTCTGCATACAGGAGATACCGAGCTCATCTGCCCTCCTGAGCCGCCTGGCCCAATGCTAGGCTCTTCCTCTGGGACAGCCAAGCCTGTGCTGCTCCCAAGCTTCTTGCAGGCAGCCAGGAGCTGGAATTCCATCATTCTGGGAACCGAAAGAAACCCATGTGTGTGACAGCTCATAGCCAGATGCTAGAATGTTCTCTCCAGGGACTCACTGGGTAAGGGCAGGCTCCAGGAGGACAGGAGACAGGGCAGAAAGAACATCTGACATTCACGGAGTACTGACCACACCCTGTGAATGGAGATACGTGCCTTAGGTCATGTGGCTGCATGTCATCGAGTTGAAATTACAGGAGACTCTGGTGGTGGTGTTATCCACACATCAGGCAGGATGGCTTTCTCCTCTCATCCTTTTCCTGGGAGGTTAGCTTCAGCTAGAAGAGGTAGAGACTTGTATAACCTATTTGGACCACAGCCTGCAATAGAGGAGTTGGTACAAGCCAAAGAAAGGTTTATGAGTCTGGGCGGGGTTCTGCCTGTGGGCCTCTGAAGCCACCTCCCCACAATTTCTGCAGGAGAAAAACTTGATCCAATTGGCCTTGAGCTGAGAATCCTTTGTTAGGGAGGGGTGGCAGGTTGTTGGGGTTAACAGAGAGAGATTGGGAGAATGTTGGAGGAAGAAAATGAGTGACAGTGCCAAAGAACGTAGACCCCAGATGCACATCTCAGGTAAACTCTGAGCTAATACATACTCAACAGGTACATTTAAAAACAGAACCTGCACCATCCTCTACACGCTGGGGACCAGGTGCAGTGGCTCACGCCTGTAATCCCAACAATTTGGGAGGCCAAAGCAGGAGGATCGCTTGAGCCTAGGAGTTCAAGACCAGGCTGGGCAACACTGGTAAACCCCTTCTCTACAAAAAATGTTTAAATTAGCCAGGCATGGTGGTGCATGCCTGTAGTTCCAGCTACTTGGGAGACAAAAGTGGGAGAATCACTTGAGCCTGGGAGGTCAAGGTTGCAGTGAGCCATGATCATGCCATTGCACTCCAGCCTGGGGGACAGAGCAAGACCCTGTCTTCAAAAACTAAACTAACCTAAACTACACTAGACTATGGGAGGATGTGTAATCATCTGACAGCAAGATTCTTTTCTGATGACAGACCAGACCAATGCTATGGGCACAGACACAGGGTTCCATCCATTTAGAGGTGGTACCTGAGGCTCGGACACTGTGCAGGTGCCCAAAAGTTTACTCTCCCGGAGATGGGTCACACCGTACCTTGTTTCCACGTCAGCAGACCAGCCAGTAAGTCCACAGGATTTGACTGAGCATCGTAAGGACTGGGTTTAACAGCAAAAGGAAGTTTGTAACTGGTATACAAACAAGGTTTCAACCCCCAAGGAGCTTTCTGTCCTTGATGAGATCAACCAAATAGTCTCTTCATATGATAATAACAATTCACTGGATACTTCTACACACTCTGCTTTATGTACTACGCACACTTTAACTCACCAAATCCTCGCAACAGTGCTGTGCGGGTAGTGCTATTATTGTCTTTTTTTAAAAGATGGTACATAGAAGTTAGATTATTGAACAAGTTACACACCTCATTAAGTGTCAGGGCTGGGATTCTAACTGAGACCAAGGGCTCCAGAGGTGTGCGAGAATGAAGCAAGAGAGCTGCAATCACTTCCAAAGATAACCATGTTGACAGAGGGCTTTCCATTCCATATGCTTCGTCCTTGCAAGATAGGAAGAGTCTTCATCTTTCAGATGAGGCGCCTGAGTATCAGGCGAGTGATATAACTTGGAAAAACTCACGTACCTGGTAGGTTGGCAGAGGTGAGATTCAAGTTTGGGTCTGTCTGGTTTGCAGCTGGTTATCTTTCCACCACTCCACTGTTGGCCAATTTAGAGGAAGGCTGGACTCCCTTAGCCTTTCTAGCTTCCATGATGTCTGGTTCCTGGGAGATTTCTAGAGCTATGAGCATGTACTCCCACTTATGAGCAAGGCAAGAGTTCTCACGAGTTGAGGTCTAATCATGGAAGGCTAAAGGGAGGATGAGATTGTTAAGGCTTGGTTGGAGGCAATACCCTGGTTCATAACCAAGTGTTATGGTCGCCCTGCCATTAGTAAGACCAGCTTCCAACTACAATGAATGGATTGGGGAAAGGTTATTTTGTATCTGAGGCTATTTCATTTTTAAATCCACAGGTGTCAAGTAGTGTTTTTGGAAACTGTAGAGATCAAATTTTAAAAATGTCAACTGGGAAGATCACAACTAGAAAGGCCATTGTAATACACACTGCCTGTAAGTCATCACCCACTAATTGAGTCATCTGTGAAGTTAATGCGGATTTTTGCATATCAGGGTGCCCAACCCTTCCAGGCAGAAGGATTATCACCTGAAGTGACCTGGGTTGGAGGCACCAAAGGGCATTCTTGGAGTAAGTGGCATTTTGGAACCTCTGAGGGTTAAAGCTGGCAAAGCTACATTTGTGGGAAACCCCAGGGTCCACGTTAGTTGCACACTGGACCAAAACAGGGGCAAGAAGCAAGGGAGGGAAGCACCAAGAGGACCAAGGCACTTGTCACTTTCTCTTTCAGGATTAGCTTGATCTGTGCATAGCAGAAAACTCCAAGTAACAAATGAGAATTACAGAAGTCATGGAAATAACAGAGAGAAAGCAAGAAGCATAATGGTTTGTTTCTCTCTCATATAGAAGTCCCTATGCAGCCTGTTCAGGGTTAGTGTGGCCAATCTGTTCCACAATGGTCTTGAGGATTATTTTAGTTCAAATAAATGCTGGCTACAGAGACAAATCTGCAAATGTCAACATCTTAACCCAATGAAGATGGTTCCCTCTGGTTATTCAAGAGTCCAATGTGGGGGCCAGGCTTAGTGGTTCACACCTGTAATCCCAGTATTTTGGGAGGCTGAGGCAGGCAGATAACTTGAGGTCAGAAGTTTGAAACCAGCCTGGCCAACACGGTGAAACCCCGCCACTACTAAAAATAAAAAAATTAGCCAGGCATGGTGATGTGTGCCTATAGTCCCAGCTACTTGGGAGGCAGAGGTGAGAGAATCGCTTGAACCTGGGAGGCAAAGGTTTCAGTGAGCCTAGATCGCGCCACTACACTCCAGCCTGGGTAACAGAGGGAGACTCCATCTCAAAAACAAGACAAAACAAAACAAACAAAAATCCAATGCAGAGCTGGGTATGGTGGCTCACACCTACAATCCCAGCACTTTGGGAGGCCAAGGTAAGCAGATCGCTTGAGCCCAGGAGTTTAAGACCAGTCTGAGGAATGTGGAGAAACCCCATCTGTACAAAAAAATACTAAAACTAGCTGGGTGTGGTGGCGTGCACCTGTGGTCCAAGTTACTCGGGAGGCTGAGGTGGGAGGATCAATTGAGCCTGGGAGGCTGACACTGCAGTGAGTCGTAATCATGCCACTGCACTCCAGCCTGGATGACAGAATGGGACGGGACCCTGTCTCAAAAAAAAAAAAAGAAAAAAAGAAAAAGAAAAAGTCCAATATAAGTGTTCCTCCACAGTGGGCATCTTTCCTCTATGTAGGTCTAGCTCATTGTAGGCTCTTGTAAGTATCTGTTAAATAAACCACTTAAAGATATGTGTTCACAGAATCAGGGACACAGATTCCTTCTATCTTGTGGCTCTGCTATTACTTAAATCCTCAGACTCCTCTGTACTTGGCCAGATGATGGGGAAGAGCACAAAGCAGAGAATGTGACTTGTAATGGGCCACATCTGGAGGTGGCCCACTCAAATCTACTCAAGTGCTATTGGCTAGGAATTATTCTAAGCCCCAAGGAAGGCTGGGGAATGTAGCCTAGCTGTGTGCCCAAGAAGAAGGACAGACAGGTCTGGAGACCAGCCTCTGCTGCAAGGACCCAGGCTCTTTTCAGCTCCTTAGCAGCATGTCACCCTCAGAGTTTAGCCCTTGATCAAAAGTGGCGGCCAGCAAAGCTGCTTTCTACATGACAAGTGGCTTTCTGAAGAGCCACTGACTAAATCCTAGGTATAAGGCATCACTTTCTAAAGAATGAATCTCTTGGGTTAGTTTATATTTTTGCATCCACGAGACGGAGGAAAGAGAAAACAAAACAAAACAAAACAGAAATAAGGGCATGTGCCAAGTATGCTTTAGTTTCCTCATTTGAGAAACAAAGGAGTTGACAGACATAAAATGCTTAGAAGGACACCTGGCTTATATTAAATGCTCAATAATAGAGAGCTATGGGAAAAGGACTGGGGATAGAGGGGAGAAGAAAAGGAGGAGAAAAAAGGAAGGTTGTCTTGAACCAGAAGATTTCCCAAGGCAGAAATTTCCCAGGAGCTTCTGCTTACTTCATATTGGTCAGAACTTAGTTATGTGGTCACATATTCCCAGCAAGGAGGCTGGGAAATGCTTTTATTTCAGGAACTCATATGCCTTGCTAAAGATTAGGGATTTTTTTACTATGGAAGAAAAGGAGAATAGGTATTGGAAGACAACTCATAGTTGCTGCCACATTCACCAACAGCCTAGACAAGGCTCAGATTTTAAGCCTGCTAAGTTTTTAGGGAGTCGGCAGAATATCCTGGTTTAACGGACAGAACTGGGACCTGAGACGTAGTCTTTAGCCAGGACTGTGGAGTGATGGGCAGTTTATTATCTCAGTATTGCTGAGGCCTCTTGGCCTCACCACTGGCCCTATGCATGCTACTCCCCACGGTTTGAGCACCCCACTTCTAAATGGGTGCCATCCATCAGGGAGTATGTGGGAACCTGAGCCATCTCAGGCTAACTCACCTAGGAGGGGCCCTGCCTCCTGAAAGCATTCAGGAGCTCCGAGGCAGAATCCAGGCTTCATTCCTGCCTCGGTCACTCCCTCTTTGCTCCTTGATCCTTCAGCACCCGAGGACCCTAGCGTCCTTACTCTTCCTCACTCTCACCCCAGGTTCTCTTCCTGCCCGACTGCCCAGGCACCATCCAGGCTTTGCCTCACCCTTTGGACCTGGTGTTATGGGTTGAATTGTGTCCCTGACACTCCAAATTCCTATGTTGAAGTCCTAATCTTAACATTTTGGTACCCAACACGCTAGTGCCTAAGAATGTGACTTCATTAGGAAATAGAGTCATTGCAGATACAGTTAAATTAAGAGGAGGTCACAGTGGAGTAGAGTAGGCCCCTAATCCAATACAACAGGTGACCTTATAAAAGGGACATTTGGACACAGACACACACACAGGGAGCATGCCATGTGAAAATGAAGGCAAGCATCCAGGCAATGCATCTGCCGGCCAAGGAATGCCAAAGATTGCCAGCAGTTAGGAGAGGGGCATGGAACAGATTCTCCCGCACAGCCTTCAGAAGGAAATATGAGTGCCCCACCTCCAAATGCCTGGAACCAACCCTATTGACACATTAATCTCAGACTTCTGACTCTAGAAGGGTGAAACAATAAAATGACCAATATTTAAGCCACCCAGTTTGTGGTATTTTGACATGGGGGCCCGATGAAACTAACATACCTGGCCTGGCTTCAGGTTTTGGGAGGCTGAGATGGACAGATCACTTGAGCCCAGGAGTTCAAGACCAGCCTGGGCAACATGGAGAAACCCCATTTCTACAAAAAAATTTAAAAACTAGCTGGGCGTGGTGGTATATACCTATGGCCCCAGCTACTTGGGAGGCTGAGGTGGGAGGATCACCTGAGCCTGGGATGTCGAGGCTGCAGTGAGTCATGATCACACCAGTGCACTCCACTCTGGGTAACAGTGAGACCCTGACTCAAAAAAAAAAAAGTCCACTGTAAGGGTTCTTTCACAATGGGCATCTTTCCCCCATGTAAGTCGAGCCCATTGTAGACTCTTGTAAGTGTTTGTTAAATAAACCACCTAAAGATATGTGTCCAAGGGGCTGGGCACGGTGGCTCACACCTGTAATTCTAACACTTTGGGAGGCCGAGGTGGATGGATCACTTAAGACCAAGTGATCAAGGCCATCCTGGTCAACGAGGTGAAAACCCATCTCTACTAAAAATACAAAAATTAGCTGGGCCTGGGGGCAGGCACCTGTAGTCCCAGCTACTCAGGAGGATGAGGCAGGAGAATTGCTTGAACCCAGGAGATGGAAGTTGCGGTGAGCTGAGATTGAGCCAGCCTTGCCCCAGCCATGCAGACCAGGGCTCCTCAGCTAGTCTCAGCTCTCAGTCCATCTTTACCTTGGCCTTCCCCATTCCAGCTCCGCCCCACTCACCCCCGCTCTGCCCATCTACCCTCCCTTTGTTGCCCCAGGTCTCTTTCCCTGAAACCCCCCAAGTTCTGCTGCTAATAGAGCTGGTGTTGATCGCAGTATTCAAGAGCCACACATTCACTTTCAGAATCCACCTCTCACAAAAGAGTTCACAACCAGTGAATGAGTATTTTAGGTGAAGCCGGAACCTCTTGCCAACCCTTAGGCTTTATGTACACAACAACATGAAGTAGAGTTGAGTATCCTTAGGGTAGATGAACATTGACGGCCACACTGAAAAATCAGATCAGTTTCTTAAGGGAAGGAGGCAATATTTTTTTTCCCAGAAATAAAGCAAAGGGTGTGCTCTCAGCACTCTCCCTGTTTAGAATGTGTGGATATGGCTTTTGTGCCTAGGCCATCTGGTTAACCTACATCTTCCCGTGTTTCTGGGCCATCAATGTAAGAAGCCCCCATCATTATCTACAAAGTATTTTTTGGTAACTGAAATAAGTGAAGTTCATGAGGGAGAAACCTAGGCAACAAGTGAAATAAAAAGGCATGCAACTAGTCTGACCATACCCAAAAAGGAAGTCCCATCACTGGAAACCTCCCAGGATGCTCCAGCAGAGGTACAACTGCCATGTGTCCCTGGTTTCTCAGGGCAGCCACAATTTCAAAGATCTGCTCCCACTGCAGTCCCAACACTCTGGGAGGCCAAGGCAGGAAGATTGTTTGTGACTAGGTGTTTGAGACCAGCCTGGGCAACATGGTGAAACCCCATCTCTCTAAAAAAAAAAAAAAAGTACAAAAATTTAGCTGAGTATAGTGGCATATGCCTATAGTCCCAGCTACTAGGGAGGCTGAGGTGGGAGGATGGCTTGAGCCCAGAGGTCGAGGCTGCAGTGAGCCATGATCATGGCACTGAACTCCTGGGTGAGTTCAGACTGAGTACAACCATGTCTCGATAAATGAATAAATAAATAAATAAATATTTGTTCCCTTGAACACCCCAAGAATTCTCATACCCATGATTCGTTTTGGGTTCAGAAATATGGTCACCACAGATGCAGAAAACCCCAGCTCACCAGAGGGCACAGAAGAAGGAGGGGCACTAAAGGTGTCAAGGACGACTGGAGAAAGAGCCACCACCTGATGGAGCTGCCAGGTCTGGGGAGGGTAATGATCCCAAAGGCCCACACCACACCTGCGGGGGAACAGGTCTTCTCCTCCAAACTGCTGAGCAAGTGCCATCTGGTTTCAATGAGCATCACAGGGAAACTTGAAATGGAAGAGAAGTTCCAAATGAACAATCCAGGAAGGCGGCATCCAGAGGACATCATAGTCCCTATTGGCCCCACTCCCTCTGCTGAGGGAGTATGTATGAGTGAGGGAGATCAGTACCCAGGCCTCCGGTCCCTTCTTTCAGCATCAGCCTCCAGGGAGGGTGGAGAGCAGAGGCAGCCGCAGGATGGCGGCCCAGGAGCTGTAGCCTGGTAATGGAACTATGGGTGGGTCACAGGTTCCCCTCCTGGCTGCTGGGCAGGTGCCTGCACCTCCCTGGTGCGCCCCCACCTGGGCTCCCAGTACCCCTCCGAGTTTTGCAGTTCCAGGAGTCATGACAACATGTGATCTTCGGTCCTAGGACCCACACTAGAAAAGAAAAAGGAAAGGAGGGGAAAGGAAGGGAAGGGGAGGGGAGGGGAGGGGAGAGGGCACAGTGGCTCACATCTGTAATTCCAGCACTTTGGGAGGCCGAGGTGGGCAGATCATGAGGTCAGGAGATGGAGACCATCCTAGCTAACACGATGAAACCCTGTCTCTACTAAAAATACAAAAAATTAGCCAGGTGTGGTGGCGGGTACCTGTAGTCCCAGCTACTCGGGAGGCTGAGGCAGGAGAATAGTGTGAACCTGGGAGGCGGAGCTTGCAGTGAGCCAAGATTGCGCCACTGCACTCCAGCCTGGGCGACAGAGCAAGACTCCATCAAGAAAGGAAGAAAGAAAGGAAAGAAAGAAAGAAAATCAAACTAAACTGATTGAACTGAAAAAAAAAAAAAAAAAAGCCTCACTGCAAGAATTTCATAATACACTCAGAAGTATTAACAGCAGAAGACCAAGCTGAGGAAACAATCTCAGAGCTCAAAGACCAGTTCTTTGGGTTAACTCGGTCAGACAAAAATAAAGGAAAAAAATTTAAGGCCAGGTGCGATGGCTCATGCCTGTAATCTCAGCACTTTGGGAGGTTGAGGCAGGTGGATCACGAGGTCAGGAGTTCAAGACCAGCCTGGCCAAGATGGTGAAACCCCGTCTCTACTAAAAATACAAAAATTAGCCAGGCGTGGTGGCACGTGCCTGTAATCCCAGTTACTCGGGAGGCTGAGGCAGAGAATTGCTGGAACCCTGGAGGCGGAGGTTGCAGTGAGCCGGGATTGCACCACTGCACTCCAGCCTGGGTGACAGAGTGAGACTCCATCTCAGAAAAAAAAGAAAAAAAAAGAATTTAAACCAACAACAACAACAACAACAACAATAAAGAGGTAACAGTCAAGAAGGAATGGGAACAACAAAAATATCAACATGTGAATAAATCTAAGTCAAAATGCTGAGAATACAGAACACAAGCATCTAATCTGAGGAGCTAAAAAAAAATCATCATAGAACTAAGGTGCTACAAACAATAGTACACAAGGTGAGAAGGAGTAATTGGAGTATAAGCATTCTAAGAACCTTATATTTTTCCAGAGAAAGCTTTAAAAATCATTGATTTGAAAATAAAGTGAAACATGCATATTAAGATTTCTAAGTTAGCTTCTAAAAGAATAGAAACATAGATATTAAATTTCAAAGGAAAGAGAAAAAAATGGGACTGGGGCAAAGGTGAAGGGAATCTCAACTCATTTAAAGGGCAAGAAATGGGCAGGGTGCCGTGGCTCACGCCTGTAATCCCGGCATTTTGGGAGGCCAAGGCAGGAGGATCACTTGAGGTCAAGAGTTCAAGACCAGCCTGGCCAACATGGTGAAACTCTGTCTCTACCAAAAATACAAATATTAGCTGGGTGTCATGGTGGGCGCCTATAATCCCAGCTACTCGGAAGGTTGAGGTACAAGAATCGCTTAAATCCGGGAGGCGTATGTTGCATTGAGCCAAGATCGTACCACTGCACTCCAGCCTGGGTGACAGAGCAAGACTCCATCAAATAAACAAACAAACAAACAAATAAATAAATAAAAGAAGGCAAGAAATGAAGAAAAGATGATCTGCCAATAACCATGTGTAAGTGTTATTCTTAAAAGCAGATATTCATCAACAAATAACTAGACTTTTCTTTTGGAGGAGAGATTTTTTTTTTACCCCCAGTATTTTTAAATATTTTAATAATATTTTAATTTAGTATTCATATATTATGAAAAAAATAAAGCATAGCTTATTTTTTCCTCCTGCATAGCTTAAAAAAATTTTTTTTCAAGATGTTCCAGCAGGTCAAATGTGGGCAGTATCCGTGTATCACACAAATCACTTCTTGGGAACCATAAAGGTAAAAATGAGTAACCAACCATAATTCGCTGTTTGAATATTATACAACTCTGCCACATACATGCATACACCAAAAATAATCTGCTAAGTACCGGTCTAATAGAATACAGCTGGACAGGGGGCAGTATTGGGAGGCGCTTTATGCAACAAAGACTCCGAAAAATCAACTTCATTGCAAAATGCAATGAAGAAATGAACGCAGCTTTCTCTGTGTTAATGGAATTTGCCAATCGTGGTTACAGACTCGGTTTCCAAAAAAAACACATTTATCTTAATTTTTTCAAGTAAAGGAAACCAAGTGGTCTATGAGGGTTTGGGCCATGGGAGCCTCCCTTACACACACACACACACACACACATCACAAGGAGTTCCCCTCCTGCCCTCCCCATGCACTCCCAGGACTCAGCCTCAGGGCAGTTCCTGGTGGTTCTGTGGCTGCCCTGCTTTGGAAGAGCAAGGAAGCATGGAAAGTTTTCTGTGCCTTGATAGTTAATAGGCATTGGTTTGAGCAGGTTCCTCTTAGGAGGGAAATGAAGCCATTGCCTGGGGATATAGAATGCAAAAGGTTTGAAGTGAGAAGGCTCAGAGTGGCCCAAAGAATGGGACAGGAAAGAAAGACAGGGAGAAGAGCAGTAGGGGGTGGAGGGACATGCCTGGATTTCAACAGTGGCCTTTGGATTCATGCAGCCTGTGTGCCCCACCTCTGCCCAAGCCTGCTGACTGCTGACCTTGGAAAAGCAAACCCACAACCATGGGTGGGCATACTAGAAGGCGTGGCATTTCTAAACCGCCACTTTTGCTTGCCAAAGCCCCAGACCTTCAGGTCTGACAGGTGTCACTGACCTGCAACTGCTCTTCCAGCCCTCCAGCAACCCTGACTTTAAAAGTCATGTGACCCCCGGGGCATCTGACCAAGCATTTAAATTTTTCCCTAAAGTTCCTTTCTATACCACAAAACAGCCATTTTCTACAGTCCTCTGAATTTCCCAGGGCTGAGCTGTAAATCTGAATATCAGAGGAACCAGCAGCCAGCCAATGTCAGGAGCCCAGCAAAGACTGGTCAGCTGGCTGCCAGACTAGGGTTTCAAAGGTCAAAATGATAACGCTCAGCATCCACTGCCCTGCCACCACCCTATCCAAGTCCCGGCCGTCTGGTCATTCACTCTGTCCTGCCAGGCCATGGCAGGACCCATGTGGAGGGGGTCAGGACACCAACCATCTTATGCTGTGGAGATCCCATTTCATACAGATATCCTACAGCCCCTGATGTGTAGAAAGGGGGTGACAAGAACCATCTCTAGTGTAGATGCCACTACATGGCAAGGAATCACAACAGAAGATGGAAATGCAGATGCCTGGGCCATCAGGGGAACTCACTGTGGAGCTGGCCCTCACAGGAAGAACAGGATCCCTGGAAAGACATTCTAGGGGATGGGCTGTCCAGAGCCCTGGCCAGGTGGTCGATACACCCAATCACAAAAAAATCCCTCCCAGCGAACTTTCCTACAACCACAGAACCTATGAGGGTCTTTGCGGCACCTAACAGGAAATGTTTCCTCCATCCCATGCTCACGGAGCGCCTGCTGTGTGCCAGGTACAGGCACGGCACTAGGGCTGGAGGATCAGCGCAGGTACTGCCCTCACTGACTGCATTATCTGCTTGGGTGAGAAGTAACTGACAACCTCCATAGCCAGGCAGACTTTCAGAGGCCACCTCATCCTTTCCTTTCACACTGATGAAGGAATGGGAATAGTCTATGGCAGTGTTATGAGTCCAGATATCCAGCCCAGCCCCCGTCCATGGTCCCCAGTGAGGCCCTGCTCCCCAAGAACTGAAATCCCAGACATGCTGGGTCCACGTTCCCCTACAGAGACACTTACACAGCACAGACTAGAGAAGATCCAAAATGACTGATGACTATTTGGTTGGGGGAGTATTCTTTTTTGAGATGGGGTCTCACTCTGTCACCCAGGCTGGAGTGCAGTGGTGCAATCTCAGCTCACTACAACCTCCACTTCCCAGGTTCAAGCAATTCTTGTGCCTCAGCCTCCCGAGTAGGTGAGATTACAGGCATGAGCCACAATGCCTGGCTATTTTTTTGTATTTTTTTGGTAGAGATGGAGTTTCACCATGTTGGCCAGGCTGGTCTCAAACTCTTGGCCTCAAGTGATCCACCCGCCTCAGCCTCCCAAAGTGCTTGAATTACAGGCATGAGCCACTGCGCCTGGCCTGGTTTTAAAAAATGTTATGTCTACATGAGGTCATCTCTGAAGGAGTCCCCTTAGAAACTGAATCATAAATTATTTACTTTCTAGGCCTCCACTTTTTTAGAGGGGACTCCACTTTTTGGAGGGGAGGGAGCATTCACTTTGAACCTCACCCTCATGACAGATTCCTTTCTCTGGGAATCAAACCGCCACCAACCCCATGGCCACACTGCCACTTACTATCCAGGTGACCTTAGGCAAGTTACTTCATCTCTGTGCCTCAGCTTCCTCACCAGTGAAACGAGGATAATAACAGTACAGTAGTCCCCCCTTATCCTCAGTTTTGCTTTCCAAGGCTTCAATTATTTGCAGACCACCACAGTCTGAAAATATTAAATGGAAAATTCTGGAAATGAACAATTTGAAAGTTTTTAATTGCATGTTGTTCTGAGTAGCATGATGAAATCTCGAGGCATCTGGATCTGTCCAACCAGAGGCATGAATCATCCTTTTGTCCAATGGATCCACGCTGTCAATGCTACTTGTCTATTAGTCAGTTAGGAGCCATCTCAATGATCAGATTAATTGTTCTGGTGTCACAGTGCTTGTGTTCAAGTAATTCTTATTTTACTTAATCACGGCCCCAAAGCATAAAAGTAGAGATGCTGGCAATTCAGAAATGCCAAAGAGATGCTGTGAAGTGCTTGCTTGCTTGCTTTCCTTCCTTCATATATATATATATATATTTTTTAGACAAGGTCTCTGTCATCCAGGCTGGAGTGCCATGGCACCATCACAGCTCACTGCAGCCTCAACCTCCCTGGGCTCAGGTGATTCTCCCACCTCAGCCTCCCAAGTAGCTGGGACTACAGGTGTGCGCCACTAAACCTGGCCAATTTTTGCATTTTTTGTAGAGACAGGGTTTCGCCATGTTGCCCAGGCTGGTTTTGAACTCCTGGGCTCAAGCGATCTGCCCACCTCGGGCTCCCAAAGTGCTGGGATTACAGGCATGAGCCACCATGCCCAGCCAGTAAAGTGTTTTCTTTAAGCGAAAAGGTGAAAGTTCTCAATTTAGTAAGGAAAGAAAGAAAAAAAAGTCCTATACTGAGCTTGCTAAGATCTGCAGTAAGAACAAATTTCTATCCTTGAAGCTGTCTGTGAAGAAGGAAAGAGAAATTCGTGCATAGTATATATAGGGTTCAGTCCTGTCCTCAGTTTCAGGCACCTACTGGGGGTCTTGGAAAATATACTACTGGATAAGGGGGAACTTTTGGATCCATGTATACTATTTATTGTTAAAATCATTTAAGGTACTGTAGGAAAGGGCTTAGCACCATACCTGGCATATAGTAAACTGTTCCTAAAGGTTAGTTTACTAAAAATGTATTCAGTCCTCGCCCACCCAAAAACACAAAGGAAAAGCCACCTTCCCTAATGCTTGACATCACTTCGAGCTCAGCCTCCTCCTTTTTCTTATTCCTGCAAACCCTTTGGAAATGGTAGCTGTACCCAACCCTGTTTAACGTCCCGAGATATAGCAACTCTCCCCTCCCTGATCCTTTTTCTGGGCCTCTCCAAACCTGCATGTGTCTCAGTCTTCCTCAGCATCAGACCTGCCTCTGGCCTCTTTCCTTTCTGGTCTCTCCTCCTTTGGGGCCTTGTCTCAAAACCAGGTCCTCAACACTTCTCACTCTCTGAGCTTTCTGCCCCTGTCCTCAGCTCCTCTCCTCCTCCCATGCCCCAAGGGCTAAGACAGCCTTTCCAGGGGTTCCATCTGCTCTGTTCTCTCTCCACTAAGTAACAGGGGGTCCCTCAGAGCTCAGGTGCAGGCACTGGCTTTTCTAGAATTAGCACTTAAATTCCCCCTAAGCTCTGGAGTTAGTATTTTCTCCCAACTCTTGGTATCTCCAACGGGAGGTATGTCCCGAAACACTCTGAAATCACCATGTCTCTATTGCACCATTTCCCCCGCTGAGAGCCAGTTCCTCTATGGGTGTCACCACTGTCCCTGTTCCCCACCCCCAAACCCAAGCTTCTGAGTCACCCTCAATTTTTCCCCTCACCTGCTATCTTTCTGGTCTACTAACCCTCTCAGTTTTTTTTTTGTTTTTTGTTTTTTTTTGAGACAGAGTCTTGCTCTGTCGCCCAGGCTAGAGTGCAGTGGCGCCATCTTGGCTCACTGCAACCTCTGCCTCCCAGGTTCAAGCGATTCTCCTGCCTCAGCCTCCCAAGTACCTGGGATTACAGGTACCCGCCACTAAGCCCGGTTAATTTTTGTATTTTTAGTAGAGACAGGATTTTACCATGTTGGCCAGGCTGGTCTCGAGCTCCTAACGTGGGTGATCTGCCCACTTTGGCCTCTCAAAGTGCTGGGATTATAGGCTTGAGCCACTGCACAGGCCCCTCTCTGCTTTATCACCAGTGCAAATTGTCAGAACACCCTTTTCCAAATTTAAACACTTAACTGACTTCCTAAATGAAAGTCATAACATACACAATTCTCACAAAGGCTTCGGTTTTGTATGTAAACAGAAGGGAGGAGGTCAGAACAAATGGCTTTCTCCACAATCTGTTCTCAGTTTTGCCATGGGCCTGGCGGTTGGTTCTTATGCACACAGTCTCATCTAATCCTTACAAGGCAGGTTAAGTTCTTATAGATGATGGAAGGCCAAGGTAAAGGATGAGGGCAGTAACAGAATCGGGCTGTGTCTTTCTTTTTTCTTTCCACTGCACTCCAAGCTGAAATGACAGCAACAGATGGTCTGGTGGAACCTAAGAAGGTCTGCAGCACCGGGGAAATTAAAAACACATACACACTCTGAGAAATCCAGAGAGAGAGAGAGAGACAGACAGACAGACAGACAGCAGAGAGAGCATACGCATGTGTGTGGCCCTGGGGCAGGTCAAGACCTGAATTATTTGGGGTATCTCCAAAGCCTCTTCAGACAGTACACCTGCCTCCTGAAAACCAGACACACCAACATTGAGGAGACTTATGCAGACAGAGCACAGCTCCCAGGGGGATGTTGTGTGCCTTCTCGCTGTGTTTCAGCACTAGAGCTCAGTGGAACCTGGGATACAGCCTTACCTGCAAGCCTAATTCTTAGTTTCCTGCTTCCTTGCTACAGGAAATCAGATTCCCAAGTAGACATGATTTGCTCAAGCCCTTTTTGGAAAGAGGCTACCAAAGTTCAGGCAATGGTTCAGCTATGCAAAACTCCAATCCATTAGGATCTAGTACATGTGGAAATTATTAATGTGCAACTGCTGTGTGTCATCTTGGCCATCAGCGACCATCAAAGCCACAGCAAAAGTTGAAAGAAATACAGGAAAATCCTTAAACCGTTTTAAGCCAACTATACTTTTCCAGAAGATGAAATTACCATTACTTTTCCCATTAAAAGGTAAGGAGACTGGGTAGAGTAAGACAGATCTCTAAAGCAATCCTTGGAAGGAACCCTCTGACTCATGAAATCACTCACAGGCCTAGGGGCAGGCAGGAGCTTCTGGGAGCACCTCGGTGTAATACTGCTGTACAATAAACCCCTAAGTGGGCAAAACCTCCTCCATTTTGTAGATGAGAGAGATGAGATTCAAAGAGCAAATAACTTTTTTTCCTTGCCCTAGTTCTCCAACGTGTAAACTGGAAACAGTACTTGCCATCCACAACCATGAAACCCAACTTTCTAGAAAGAAGCACAGAGAAAACAATCAAAAAACAAATAGTATCTCCCCTTCCAAAACGAAAGACAAAAAACATTTCTCGGCAGGGCATGGTGGCTCACGCCCATAATCCCAGCACTTTGTGAGGCCTAGGTGGGCGGGTCACTTGAGGTCACGAGTTCGAAATCAGCCTGGCCAACATGGTGAAACCCCGTCTCGACCAAAAATACAAAAATTAGCCAGGCATGGTGGCGAGCGCCTGTAGTCGCAGCTACTGGAGGGGCTGAGGCAGGAGAATTGCTTGAACCCAGGAGGGGGTGGGGGTGGGCCGGAGGTTTCAGTGAGATGAGATTGCGCCTCTGCACTCCAACCTGGGTGACAGAGACTCTGTCTCAAAACACACACACAAATAAACAAGCAAAAAACCCCTTCTCAATCTCTAGGCCAACTAAAACATCCACAAAAAATGTAACTGTATGGATATACAATTGGCTAATAGCTACCTTCCCTTCTTAACTCACTCAACTAAAATCAGGAGAAAAGCAACTCAAAGTCACAGCTTTTAGAGCAAGTCATAAAACAGCGTAATTCGCCGCTGAAGTTGCCTTCCAAGAAAAGGCAGAGGAGCCTTTATGAGATTTTTTGTTCCCTTACCGAGACGTGTGGCGGGAGAAGGTGGCCAGTCTGCGACTGAGCTGCTGCTGGGGCGGGCGGGCCACCTGAGGCCAGGGCGCCTAACGGGTCGGACTGGACGTGTAGGGGGAGGCAGCAGCCAGTCACCGCGCCCTCCATCCCTCGAGAAACGGGTCCCATTCCCACACCCGGCCCTGCCACGTGTCCCCACAAGGAGAAGGGAAGGAGCAGGAGGGAAAGAGGCACTTTCTCAGCATCCAAGGGCCCTGCTCTTGCTCCTATCCCAGCATTTCAGGGGCTGGTGGGCTTTGGGGTGTTCTGTTTCATGTGCTTTCAGATTCAGTAGGTGCACCCGCTCTGCCTGGTTTTCTGGAGAGAGGGGCCAAGCATGGCACCCTCTGGGGCCCGGGAAGCGACGGGCTCGGGGACGCGCGCGCTCCAGGTCCAGAACTGGCATGAAGCCCGGGCTCCTGCGACCCCCACCCGCTCCAATTCCCCGCCCCCAACCACTGCCGAGGCGTCCCGGCCCAGGGAGGGTGGCGGGGGCGGAAGGGCGCTAGCAGTAACCAGAGGTGCCGTAAAGAATTCTCCCGCACTGTGTGGTTCCCATTTCACAGACAAGACGGCGGAGGCCCTGGGAAGGCTGGGGCTTGCCCTCGCTGCCGCGCCTGGGAAGCAAGCCCAGGTCAGTCCCTGCGCGCGGTGTCGCTGGGGGACCTCCGGGACAAGCCGTGACCGAGGCCGGGGCGCGCGTGGAGTTGATGCTGGCAGTGCCTCTTCTGGCTCCCCCGAGCATTTCTTCCCCCTTTTTCCCGGGAGGGACTGAAACCCTCCCGAGGGTGAGTGCGGGAGCCCCGCCGGCCCCGCACTAGACGTCCAGGAGCCCCGCCCGCCGGCCCGCCGCTGCAGTTCAGTCCCGGGGCAACAACAGGTGCGCGGCTCGCGGCACCCTGGCGCCGGCTAAGGGGAAAGTTTCCCTGGCCGCTGCGCGCTGTTTACGGGATCCTCTAGCAGCGCGGGGGCCCAGGTTTCGGGCAGGCAGAGCCATTGAAACCCGAGACGCGGGGAGGAGCTGTTGCCGCGCGCGGGGAGGGAGGCGGACTGCCCTGGGCCGGGCCAGAGCGGCTCCCCTTACCTGCAGCTTCGCGGCGGCTTCAGCCTCCATCCTCGGGCTCGGGTGGCACCGCGCCCCGCCCCGGAGGCTGTCCCTGTGCCCCTCGCGTCCTCCTCCCTCTCCCATTCCTCCCCCAGGGCTGCCCCCGCTCCCCGCTCCCTCCTCCTCCCCCAGGGTCACCACCGAACAGTCTTCCCTGCCACCAACCCCTGGCTCCCCAGACAGTTTGCAAAGAGCGTTGGCTCCACCTTCCCACCTGATTCGCCGCCCCCAGGAGAATTTACTATTTCTCTTTCATTGTGGGGAGAAAAAACCGTTAACGCCCCCACCCCCCACTCACACGCACACCCTCGCCAGTGCCCCCGGGCCTGAACGGGCACATCTCAACCCCTTCCCACGCCCCTTCACACTTCTATTATTTCTATTTCTTTGGACAAGAATCATTTGCGTTAACCCTTTTTGAAAATGTTCAAGTTTCACTCCAGTAAGCTTACTAGAAGGAAGGAGGAGGAGAGGGAGGAGAGCGAGGAGGAGGACGAGGAGGAGGATAAGGGGGAGGACGAGGAGGAGGAGGCGGCGGCGGCGGTGGCGGCAGCTTTGGCAGCGGCTTTGGCTGCGGCGGCTTTGGTGGCGGCGGCGGCTTTTGAGGAGGCTGTGGCGGCGGCAGTTTTGGCGGCTTTGGCGACTTTGGTGGCGGCTTTGGCGGTGAAAATTTAGACAGTTGAAAAATAGGCGGCGGCGGTGAAAATTTACACAGTTGAAAAATAGGCCAAAGCACACTGAACCTGCAGGACATCCAGTAATCTTTTCTGCCCATTTCAAAGTCTTTCCCTGTCCTCACCCAACTATTATAAGCCCGCTTTTGCTGATACCTAACAATGTTATTTAGTAAATGTTCAGCTAGTATTCATTTGAAATAGAAATATACAACAGCAGGTAATTTTTCCCCCTGTATTTCTTCTTGGCCTGTTTCAGGGTGTTATCCAAGGGAAGGTGGAATGCAGTGGTGATTTTAAAATGCCAGAAGCCTAGGAACCCAAAGGCCTCAGCAGGCTGGCACCTCCCTACCCCCGCCGGCGGCTCTTAGAGGCCGAAAGATTGTGGGTCGTGATCAACTCACTATACCACTGGAGGCCACGTGAGTAAGCAGCAAACTGTTTCTCACGAGAGCAGGGTGCTGGCAAACTGACAAACTGTGTCTGCCGCCTAGAAGGGCTGCTGAGGGCAGTCATGACCCAGGCGCAAGTGTTTTTATGATTAGACATAATTGAAGCCTGTTAGTAATGGGAACTGGTGATCAATTAAGCAGCTGACCAATCTTATCGCCTCCTCCCTGCTCATTGTCCCAATAAATACGAAGGGCTGTGGAAGCTCAGGGGGGCTGCCTTTGCCCACTAGAAGCAGGGTGCTCCCTTCTCTTCTTCCCCTGTTTTCTTTCTTTCTTTCTTTCTTTTTCTTTCTTCTTTCTTCTTCTTCTTCTTCTTTTCTTCTATCGCTTGCGCCTTCGCCTCAGCGTCCTTAACGATCTGTCCCGCAGAACCGGTTATGGTCCTGCAATTGCAGCTCAGCCATTGCGCAATATTGCGGACCAGCGTCTGACATCGTCCGCCAAAATCGTAAAATATATTGTTTCCGTGGCCGGGCGCCGGTTCGCCCGTAATCCCAGTGACCCTGGTACCGATGGGCGATCACGAGTCAGGAGATCTGAGATCCATGCTGGTTAACACGGTGAAACCCTCATTCTTACTTTAACATTAAAAATTCACCGGGCTGGCGGCGGGCGCCTGTGGTCCCAGCTACTCGGGAGGCTGAGGCGTGGAGAATGGCGGAACCCGGGAGGCATGGAGCCTGTAGTGAGCTGAGATCCGCCACTGGGCACCCAGCTCACATGACAGAGCTTGACCAAAAAAAAAAAAAAATATATATATATATATATATATATATATATATATATATATATTGCTTCAATGTATGAAGAAGTATACATTTTTTGGTGTACATTTTTGTTACATTTTTTAAAGTTCTCTTGTTTTGAAAAAATTACATGTATGGGGCCGGGCGCCATGGCTCACGCCTGTAATCCCAGCACTTTGGGAGGCTGAGGCGGGTGGATCACCAGGTCAGAGATCGAGACCATCCTGGCTAACACGGTCAGTCAGGAGATAAGAGACCATCCTGGCTAACACGGTGAAACCCCGTGTCTACTAAAAATACAAAAAAATTAGCCGGGAGTGCTGGTGGGCACCTGTAGTCCCAGCTACACTTGGGAGGCTGAGCCAGGAAAATGGCGTGAACCTGGGAGGCGGGGCTTGCAGTGAGCCGAGATCACGCCACTGCACTGCAGCCTGGGGGACAGAGCAAGACTCTGTCTCAAAAAAAAAAAAAAGACGTGTATAGTGCCTGAACAGTTCCTTTAAAATATGTGTGTGCGTGTATACAGTATATATACAGACTAATGAACTGAAAAGTTCCCTGCTTCTTATTCAACTCCTATTTCCAAAGTCAGTATTAGTCAAATACCTCCTATTTTCCTTTTAGTTTCTGAGTTTTGCGTCTCGCATGAGTAATTTGAAACTACTCCAAAACTAGAAAATAATTCTTCTAAATTTACTTCTAGCATTCTTACTGTCTTGATTTTCAGACTTGAATTTTAATCCAATCAGAATTTACTGACCTATATGGCACAAGGAATGGATCTGGCTATATATTATGGTTCCCACAGCATTAAATGGTATATTCTTTCTGCTACTAATTTTTGAATTATCTCTTTAACTGTATATTAAATTCTCATTTACATTCTAGCTATTTTATTGACAGTTTTCCTATTTCTACAACAATATTGCACTATTTTAATTACCCTAACTTTTGGCATATATTTGGATATCTGGGAAGGCAAGCCAGTTACATCTAGTCTTTAACATCGGTTTGCATTAACATTTTAAAAGTTTTGAATCTTCCCATTATAGAACATAGCATCCTTTGGTTTATTCGGGTCTTCTATGTTTTTTTTCTAAAGTCCCACCATTTTCTTTCTTTCTTTCTTTCTTCTTTTTGAGACAGAGTTTCACTCTTGTTGCGCAGGCTGGAGTGCAATGGTGTGATCTCGGCTCACTGCATCCTCCGCCTCCTGGGTTCAAGCGATTCTCCTGCCTCAGCCTCCCAAGTAGCTGGGATTACAGGCACGAACCACCACACCTGGCTAATTTTTGTATTTTTAGTAGAGAACAGGGTTTCACCATGTTGGCCGGGCTTGTCTCGAACTCCTGACCTCAGGTGATCCACCTGCCTTGGCCTCCCAAAGTGCTGGGATTACTGGCATGAGCCACCACACCCCGCCAGTTCCACAGTCTTCCCCAAAGGGATCTCATACATTTCTGTTTGAAGGGTATTGTGGATGGGCTGTTTCTTTTCTCCAATTACGTTAGAGTTAGTTATTGCTGATATATAAGAAAACTCTTAGACCCTGAGAGGTGGCTCCTACCTATAATCCCAATACTTTGGGAGGCCAAGGCAGGAGGATCGCTTGAGGCCAAGAGTTCAAGACCAGCCTGGGCAACACAGCAAGACTCCATCTCTACAAAAAAGAAAAAATTAAAAAATTAACTGAGCATGGTGGCACACACCTGTGGTCCTAGCTACACAGAAGGCTGAGATGGGCGGATCTCTTGAGCTCAGGAGTTTGAGGATGCAGTGAGCTCTGATAGTGCCACTGTACTCCAACTCCAGCCTGTGAGTCATCAGAGAGAGACACTATCGCTTTGCAAAGAGACAGCTATTAGCTTCAGTATATACCAGTCTCATATCCAACCATTTTTAAGAGGTCCAGTAATTTTTAAAAATCAGTGATCATAAATATTATAATTGAATTGTCTATAAGTTGGATTTCTAAGCCTTTCTCAAACCTACTCAGCCACTTAGCACTCACTTCTGACACAAAAATTACCCTTGACCCCAATCAAGGAAAAAAGAAAAATGCCTCTTATATGTGTATACTGGAAAATAGGGGCCCCTGGAAGGCCTGGAGCATGTTTTAGTATGGCCCCCTCCTTCCATTCCAAGAGGATATTAAGCTCTCTGCTGCACCCTCCATCTGGCCTCATTTGTCTACACAAGAATTTCCTCAGTGTTAAGAACACAAATGTTTCAGTCATTCCTAAGATATTTGTGAAATTTGAAAGAAAAATCCAGTATTTAAACAATAGGACTAACAAGCTACTGGATTTTAACAAGTAGAAAACTTCCTTTTGCAACAGTTGTTACTTTGCAGTCAAGGAGCTGTAGTCCCTAAAAAAAAAAGTGATCAAGACTTAGCAAAAATCTAAGGGAAAAATATAAGACAGAAGAAAAATAAAGACAAATCCTTCTCCTACAAAATGTAACAGAAATATCACCTTGTGATATATTAGAAAACTGCCAGGAATTGAATTGTATTGTATTGTATTGTATTGTATTGTATTGTATTGTATTGTATTTGTATTTGTATTGTACTTTTTGAGAGAGAGTCTTGCTCTGTTGCCCAGGCTGGAGTGCCATGGTGCGATCTCGGCTCACAGCAAGCTCTGCCTCCCGGGTTCACGCCATTCTCCTACCTCAGCTGCCCAATTTGCTGGGACTACAGGCACCTGCCACCATGCCTGGCTAATTTTTTGTATTTTCAGTAGAGATGGGGTTTCACCATGTTAGCCAGGATGGTCTCAATCTCCTGACCTTGGGATCTGCCCACCTTGGCCTCCCAAAGTGCTGGGATTACAGGTGTGAGCCACCGTGCCCGGCCAGGAATTTTATTTTTAATTTAATTTAATTTAATTTTTTTTTTTTTCTTGAGATGGAGTCTGGCTCTGTCGCTCAGCCTGGAGTGCAGTGGTGCTATCTCAGCTTACTGCAGCCTCTGCCTCTCTGGTTCAAGCGATTCTCCTGCCTCAGCCTCCCAGGTAGTTGGGACTACAGGTGCGTGCCACTACACCCAGCTAATTTTTGTATTTTAAATAGAGATGGGGTTTCATGATGTTGGCCAGGCTGGTCTCGAACTCCTGACCTCAAGTGATCTGCCTGCCTCAGCCTCCCAAAGTGCTGGGATTATAGGTGCGAACCACCGCACCTGGCCCTGCCAGGAATTTTAAAACATCCATTCTCAAAACTGTTTATTCAGAATTCATAGGTGAGGTTGTAAATTCCAGTATCTTCAATATCAGTTTCCCATGGGATGTTGAAGATTATCCTAGCATACCAATTTCTTGATGGTTTTAAAACCATTTGAAATGGTTGTTTCAGAAAGTTATAAAAGTCTCATCTTTTTCATTTTTATTTTTTATTTTTTTCATTTTTAGAGACAGGGTCTTGCCCTCCCATCCAGGCTGGAGTGCAGAGATCATAGCTCACTGCAGCCTTGACCTCCCAGGCTCAAGCAATCTTCTCTCAATAGCTGGGAGAAGCTCCTATGTAGCTGGGAATACAGGAGCATGCCCCCGTACCTCGCCTCAAGTTTTTAATTTTATTGATTGATTCATTGATTGAGATGGAGTCTCACTCTGTCACCCAGGCTGGAGTGCAATGGCACGATCTTGGCTCACTGCAACGTCTGCCTCCTGGGCTCAAGCGATTTTCCTTCCTCAGCCTCCTGAGTAGCTGGGACTATAGGCACCTGCCACCATGCCTGCCTATTTTTTGTATTTTTTGTAGCGATGGGGTTTCACCATGTTGGCCAGGTTGGTCTTGAACTCCTGACCTCAAGTGATCCGCCTGCCTCAACTCAGCCTTCCAAAGTGCCGGGATTACAGGCATGAGCCACTGCACCCAGGCTCAAGTTTTTAATTTTAAAAGAAGTAAATGGTGTAAGCATTTGAGAAGCATGCTTTAGTATAAAGTTTAAAAACATGAATGTACAGTGTCCAATACCTCCAAGAAGATGAATTAGAGCTTCAGGTTCCTAACCTACCTGGGCACAGCAGCCAGATCCCACCTTGAACAATCAGCACATTCACATCCCGGTTGGAGTGCTGGGGGGTGGGAGAAGGTTCTTACCAAATTTTTAACAAATTAATTGTACCAGGAAAAAATTGTTTGTAAATTTTTTTTTTGTAAAAAATTAATTGTACTAACTGCTTCTGTTAATTCCTAGTACACATCATAAATAGTATAATTTTGAAAACAAGAATGTTGGCCATGTCTCTTCAGAATGCTCTTCTAACAATGGATGAACTTAACAAAAAAGGGAAAGCAATGAGTTTTTTGATGAAATATTCAGAATCACTTTTAGTTCTTGTTTCCATTTTAATTATAATCTATTTACTCATTTAACTGAATATTTGTTAGTTGTATACCATAAGGTCACCATATCAGCAGCCATATCATGTCCCCTATAAGAGAAATATTCAAGTGAAAGATTTTGCAAATGACAGCTCACAGCCCTAATTTAGCCATTGCCTGTTTTTGTACAGCCTGAGAGATAAGAATAGTTTCTACACTTGTAAATAGCTGAAAAAATCCAAAGACACAAAATCCATGACACATTGGCATTAAATTCAAAATTCAGCATCCATAAATAATAATTGGAATGCAGCCATACCCATTTACTTACATATTATCTATTGCTGCTTTCACGCCACAACAGCCAAGTTGCAACTGGCCCACAAAGCCTACAGCATGGGCCGGCTGTAGTGGCTCACGCCTGTAATACCAGCACTTTAGGAGGCTAAGGCAAGCAGATCACTTGAGGTTAGGAGTTTGAGACCAGCCTGGCCAACATGGTGAAATCCTGTCTCTACTAAAATTAGCCGGGTGTGGTGGTGCACACCTGTAATCCCAGCTACTCAGGAGGCTGAGGCATGAGAATTGCTTGAACCGGGAGGCGGAGGTTGTGGTGAACCGAGACTGCACCACTGCACTCCAGCTTGGGCCACAGAGTGAGACCTTGTCTCAAAAAAAAAAAAAGCAAAAGCCCATTACATTTATTCATTTATTTTCTGGCCCTTTTCAGAAATCGTGTGCTGGCTGGCCCCTGCTGGGGTACAAAGCTGCAGAGGCAGAGGTGTAGGGGAGGGTGAGTTCTGAATGCTGCCTTGGTAAAGTGATATTATTGGAGGATCCCGTAGTGCTTTGACAAGAAGCAATTTGGCTATGGGTTGTGTTTTACAGTAGAGCTAAGTCGCTTATCTGGAAACAGTGATGTTAGACATAGAGAAAGACTTACGTTATCATTATTTTGGAAATCACAAGTGCTTCTTGCTGATTGATTTATTTTCTCCCCACCTCCCAAAGGAATTTGACCAGTTTGATTAAATTTCATTTATGTCAAGCGTACAAAACGTGTTGTTAGAGTTGTTTGTGTCAGAGACAGTAAACAAACCCCTTTAATCATTTTTCTTGCTAGAGCAGGAAGTCACCACTTGCCAATGAGAAATTTAAAACAAATCCCACAAAGTTCTGAGTTTAGTTCAGCACGTGAAATAGTTTAGGTCTTGGGATCTTGTAATCTTGGCAACTCCCATTTGCTGTCCCTGGTGAGAACACCTGTGTACTGTTGTTTACTTTTCGGTTCACTAAGAGGGTCGCACCTTGCCCTGTTAATCCTAGAGTCAAATCTGATTACAAACATTTTCCTCTCGGGAATCCAGCTTGTAAGGAAGATCACTGTGCTTTCTGTTAAATAAAACAGCTCCATTTAGTTCCCTTATTTGTTCTCAGGCTTACTGTATTTCATCGGCCTGAAGACTGTGTTTGACATCAATTATTAGAGACCATTTGTTTTTACAACGGAAAAAGAAAGAAAAGTGCAGATGTTGAACCTCAAAATCCATACTTTTTGGAGCTATTTTCATTCCAGAATGTAGGACTATGCTGGGAGTTTCTTGTGTGGGGAGAGGGGAGGTGAATGAATACACAAATAAACATATCGCTGTGACTGAGTAAAATATTTTATATCTGTTGTTTTCTTTTTCTATTAATTTCAAAATTAGAGAAAGTTTCAGAACAGAAAAATAATAAGTGAATTACAGGAAAGTGAAAACTCCAGGACACATTCCAGTTTAGTTAAAATAAGAGTAGCTCATGTCAAATCAAAAAAATAGTAATGATGAAAATTTCAGCTTTGTTATCAGAAAAGTAGTATGGTTAAAGACGGGCAGTCTTAGCACTTAGGGAGTCTGCTTAAACACGAGTTCCCATTCCCAGACCTCATCGGTGAATGTTGATAGTAGAGTTGGACCCTAGCAGCAACCAACTTCACAAATGTGGGCATTTCTGGCTGGGTGTGGTGGCTCATGTCTGTAATCACAGCACTTTGGGAGGCTGAGGCAGGTGGATCACGAGGTCAGGAGTTCAAGACCAGCCTGGCCAAGATGGTCAAACCCTGTCTCTACTAAAAATACAAAAAATAGCCAGGAGTGGTGGTGGGTGCCTATAACCCCAGCTACTCGGGAGGCTGAGGCAGAGAATTGCTTGAACCTGGGAGGCAGAGGTTGCAGTGAGCCAAGCTCACGCCACTGCACTCCAGCCTGGGCAACAGAGCTAGACTACATCTCAAAAACAAACAAACAAAAACACCAAATGTGGGCATTTCTTAATGGCCCAATCTCTTCCTTTAACAGTGCAGGGGAAGCCAAGCCCCCATGATGGAACTAGGTAAATGATAGGAGCCAGGAGAGCTGCTCACCAGAGGAGGTTGAGACCAAGTCCACAAGTGCCTCAGGGAATGTGAGAAACTGGGTAACTTCCATGAAATAAGGCAAGTCCAAAGTCCTCTGCATCCCACTCAACACAAGGTGGGCCCCAGCTTCTCAGGGCAGGGAGTGGGAGACCAGTGGGAGCAAATGGCACTTCCTACCTGTTCTTGGCTGTAAAAAAGCCTGCAGCCCACACCAGGAGCCAATTAAAGGGAACTGAGCCTGGTTCAGAATCCCAGAAAGCCATCAAGTGGGGTCTAATCCCTGGAGGTGATCCCAATTAAAAGGGAGCGCTTTGTATCAGGAGGACGATTCAGAAGATGCAGCCACGTGGTCCTGCTGTCACACTGAGCTTTCTAGAGGCCGCACTGTGCTTGAGAGGCTCTGCCTGCTTCCCTGAAGGGAGCTTCTCCTACCCAGGCCTAGATGGGAACAGAGAATTATGGCTCTTCTTCCTCTTACTATATAGCTTTTGAAAAATAGTATTTTTACTTAAGAAAAAAAAATTTTTAAGAATATTTTTAGAGACAGGGTATCGCTTTGTCACCCAGGGTGGGGTGCAGAGGTGCAGTCATGCTTGACTGGGCTCAAGTGATCCTCCCGCCTCAGCCTCCCAAGTAGCCAGGACTACGGGCACACACCACTTTTTAAAAAATTTAATTGACGCAGTCTTGCCATGTTGCCTAGGTTGATCTTGAACTTCTGGCTTCAAGCTATCCTCCCACCTTGGCCTCTCAAAACGCTGAAATTAAAGGCATGAGCCAGTGCACCTGGCCAAAAGTTTGTTCTGTTTTGTTTTGTTTTTTAATAGTATTCTCTGAAAGATCAAGATGTTGTATAACAGCTTCTTCAGTAGAGGGGATAGCCCCAAATGTTAGTTTTTTCAGTTATTCTGACACAAAAAGAGGAGGACTGTCTGCAGAGCCAGGTGGCATGCCACGGCTGTGCCTCACTGTCAGTGGCACATTTAAGGAGTCCAGCAGAGTGTCAAGCAAGCACTTTTCCCAGGTAGAACGCAGGGTGGTGAGCGCAGAGCTACCAAGCCTGCACAGACACTAACTAGGTGGCAAGCCTCTGTCCCTCAGGGCTGATGAAGCTGGGGACAGTGCCTGGGGCACAGAAAGAATCCATACATGATCCAGTGCTGTGATCCTTGTTTCCCAAAACAGGAAACCTGAGCACAGAGGTTAACTTCCCTGAGGATCCACAGCAGCAGAGATTTCAATCAATATTTTAAAGGCAGGCGCGGTAAGATTCATCTATGGTTTTGTTTTCTTTCTTTTTCTTTTCTTCTTCTTTTTTTTTTTCTTCTGCTCACATGTAACGTATTTTGTGGAATGAGTTTCCAGAGCAATCAAATTTTACCAAATCACAGTGGCCAAACACAACGAGGGGCTCTGGCAGGGAGCGGGGATTACTAAAGAGGAAAAAAATAAGATCTAAATAAACGACTTGTAGGGTAGCCCACAGTGCCCAGGACGGTACCCCTTTGAGCACGTTCTACCCGTCCCAGACACCCCTCCATCCCAGGCAAACCGGGACAGCTGGTGGCCAAACCCTTAGCTCACCTTTGAACCATCCTGAACAACAAACTGACCCACGCCCAAATGTCCAGAAAGTCCCTGCTGGCGCTCCGACCCGCTGTCCTAAGCTGGATCGTTCTGCTTTGAAGGGGCATCGCCTTAACACTCTCCCCCAGATCCTTGGCCTTTCGGGGCCCAGAACGCTACGGAAGCCCGGCGGCCAGGAGGGGTTGGGCTCCCGCTCCATAGCGGCTCCCCTCCCCAGGCCAGCACGCGGCCAGGCGGAGGAAACGCCGGAGCTCAGAGAGCGCAGAGCCCGGCCACTGGGCAGCCGCCTGACCCAGGAAGCACAGAGCGAGCTCCCACTTCGTCTTCATGGATTCCCAGCCCAGCTGCGTGGTGGTGACTGGTAAGACTATATACTTTTTTTCTCTCCTATTTGTTGCTGCTTTTAGCCTGGCCCTGGAATGCGCACTGGCTTGATCCTGGGTCTTAAACAGTTCCCTGAGGGGAAAAAAGAGTGGCAACTGGTGGTGCTGATAATTCCAGATGGAAACGAACTTCCTGCTGTGCCCCATTAATAAACAATCAGGAACACAGGCATTTCTGCTTCTGTGGCTCATTCGCTTCAAATAACTCTTGAGTGGCACACACGAAGGTGCCGCTGGTGGCTTAGGCTCAGACCTTGCCTTTCAACCCAGCAGGGAGGAAGCTGAGGCTGGTACCTGCTTTCCCTGAGTGGGGCCTGAGGTATCCCTTGGGGGTGCAGGCTCATAGCAAGGAAGAGGAATCTGTAGGCCCAGAAGCCACAGGGCCCTCACAAGGCTTGCAAGCCCCTCTACAACGGCCACCCGCAAAGGAACACACAGGCCCCGCTCCCAGAGTGAGAGCTTCCATTTCTCAGGGAGCTCTGAAGCACCCTCTCAGAGCCATTAGCTGGAGACCCTGAGCCCCAGAAGGTCGACTTGGAAGGAATGGTGGCTGCTCACTTCTGCAAACACCAGTACATCCAAAGTCACCCCCACCCACATGTGCCTCACCAAGTCAGCATCCCAGCGGGACCCTGGGGGTCTGATCTTCACAAAGCTCTTTATTTTTATTTTTATTAATTTTTTTTTTTTTTTGAGACAGAGTCTCACTCTATCACTAGGCTGGAGTGCAGTGGCTCAATCTCGGCTCACTGCAACCTCCGCCTCCCAGGTTCAAGTGATTCTCCTGCCTCAGCCTCCCAAGTAGCTGGGACCACAGGCACCCATCACCACGCCCGGCTAATTTTTGTATTTTTAGTAGAGACGGGTTTTCACCATATTGGCCAGGATGGTTTCGATCTCTTGACCTTGTGATCTGCCCGCCTCAGCCTCCCAAAGTGCTGGGACTACAGGCATGAGCCACCACTCCTGGCCCTATTTTTATTTTTGTATTTTTAATTTTTCTGAGACGGTCTCCCTCTGTTGTCCAGGCTGGAGTGCAGTGACTCAGTCATAGCTCACCGCAGCCTCAAACTCCTGGGCTCAAGTAATCCTCCCACCTCAGCCTCTGGAGTAGCTGGGACAACAGGCACTCACCACCACATCCCACAATGTATTTTTAGTTTTTAGTAGAAACAGGGTTTTCCTGTATTCCCCAGACTGGTGTCTTAACTCCCTGGCTGAAGTGATCCTCCCGCCTTGGCCTCCCAAAATGCTGGAATTATAGGCATGAGCCATCGTGTCCAGCCTTCATTTTTAGTTAGACACATTTGGCCAGTTTTAAGTTTTCTGAATTGTGTTGGATGAAGAGACAGGGTTTCCTGGATGAATGGGAAATTGAAAGTTGTGTCGCTTAATTTTTTCAGACTGTAATTCAAACTCCTATTGACTTTCTGAGAAAAAGAAAGTTATTTGGGAAACCTTTAACTCCCTTGCTCTTATTTGTGTTATTTTGGTTCTGGAGATTGAATGGTTCAAATTACTCTTGAATTCCTAAGGAAACTGTACTCCTCTACATGCAGTGCTTGTCATGAATGAAATACGGACATTGAAGCACCATCTTAGAACCACACTGACCCCTGCCTTTGTCTTGTTAGCCTGTGGTTTGCTGGCAAACTGGAGATTGTTTGATGAAGTAGCTGATAATCAGCCGCGATTTGAGAATGCCCGCTGGATTCCAGAGCATGGCCTTCCTGTGTTAGAAATGCTTTGAGCTGCCAGGGGCAGTCTCTTCATTTAATTGGATTTGCTTCGTGTGTAAATCTCACCAAGACAATTGGCATGTAGACAGATGGTGGGAGAACCAGGGCTCTGATAAATTGCTTCGAGATCAAGGTGTTCAGACTGGCACCAACAATAACAAGAGTGAGAAAACATGCATCCCTCCCATGGGCCTCTCAGAATTCTAAGAGATTTCTCCGGCTCCTTTTGCAAGTTCCACTGGGGGGCCGACAAGTTTAAAATGAGGTTTGACCCTGCAACACAAGAGCTTCAAACCTTCACTTGCAGAGTTGATTTTTCTAATTTAAAACAGATAAGAGATGTCTTATTTGCTGATAAAAATATGATTCTAAAGCAGGATGTGATTTTTGTGTGTTACTGCATTTTTATTATCCCAGGAGGTACCTGGCTTCTCAGTGCTTTTTTTTCTTAATCTCACCATTTTCTATAACTGCTTTTTTTTTTTTTTTTTTCCTGGCTGTTTCCAGAGGCAGCTGAAGTCTTATTTATTCTAAAGGAGTTGGTCAAATCAGAGGACACCATGGGCTTTTTGGGACGTCCTGTCCAAAACTTTTTCATTCCCTGAGAAAGTTTTTACCCCCTCGTGAGTCAACCCTGTTTGTGGGTCCATACCCCGCTGTTCAGGAATTGCAAAGGCATAATTCAAGTTTCTCTCCAGAACTGGTTCCTACTCTAAAGGCCTGAGGTCCAGGGAGCTAGGTTTTCAGAGACTGACATTTAATCACAGCCCTTTCCTCATCTAAGAGTTTGAATGAATTGAGAAATGTGTCACAGGAATAAGAGATGGAACAAAACTTCAGCTGTGCTCCAGGATAAAGCTGAGTTAGAGAATTCCACTTGTATCTGCAGCCCACCTAATTGAGCACCCCACTCCATCACAGGCATATCTGGCACTGGCTAGTCTCCCACACAGGAGGCCACATAGTTTTTAAAACTTTTTATTTTGAAATAAATATTCATAGGAATTTGCAAAGAAGTGTACAGAGAGGTCCCCTATACCCTTTACCCAGCCTCTCCTGAAACTGACATATTAACATTTTCAATGTAAAAGCCAGGATATTGACATTGGTATAATTCAAAATTTGTATGTGCATGCAGGGTGTAGTTTCATCTCGTGTGTAGTTTCCTATAACCACCATCACAATCAAGATACATAGCAGTACCATCACCACAAAGCTCACTGGTGCTAGCTCTTTACAGCCACACCCACCCCCTTCCTCCCATCTCAAACACCTGGCAACCATTAGTCTGTTCTCCATCTGTATAATCATTTTATTTTACAAATATTTTATGTAGGCTGGGCACGATTGTGTCTGGAATTGGTGGGTTCTTGGTCTCGCTGACTTCAAGAATGAAGCTGCAGACTCTCACCGTGAGTGTTACAGTTCTTAAAGATGATGTGTCCGCAGTTTGTTCCTTCAGATGTTCAGATGTGTCCGGAGTTTCTTCCTTCTGGTGGGTTCGTGGTCTCCATGGCTTCAGGAGTGAAGCTGCAGACCTTCATGGTGTTACAGCTCATAAAGGAAACATGGACCCACGGAGTGAGCAGCAACAAGATTTATTGCAAAGAACAAAGCTTCCATGGCATGGAAGGAGACCCAAGCTGGTTGCCACTGCTGGCGCTGGCAGCCTGCTTTTATTCCCTTAGCTGGCTCCACCCACATCCTGCTGATTGGTTCATTTTACAGAGAGCTGATTGGCCCATTTTACGGAGAGCTGATTGGTCCGTTTTGATAGGGTGCTGATTGGTACATTTACAATCCTTTAGCTAGACGCAAAAGTTCTCCAAGTCCCCACTAGATTAGCTAGACACAGAGCACTGGTGCCTTTACAAACCTTGAGCTAGACACAAAGTGCTGATTGGTGCATTTACAAACCTTTAGCTAGACAGGAAAGTTCTCCAAGTCCCCACCCCACTCAGGAGCCCAGCTGGCTTCCCCTAGTGGATCCCCAGCAGGGGCCACGGGGAGGGGGAGCTGCCTACCAGTCCCGCAGCTGCCCACCCGCACTCCTTAGCCCTTGGGCTCTGGCTGTGCGGGAGCCCACCGGTGTGGGGGCTCCGGCATGGCGGGGCTGCAGGTCGGGAGCCCTGCCCCACAGGGAGGCAGCTGAGGCCTGGCGAGAACTCAAGTGTGGTGTGGGGGCTGGCAGTGCTGGGGGACCCGGCACACCTTCCGCAGCTGCTGGCCCGGGAGCTAAGCCCCTCGCTGCCCGGCGAGGCGGCACCTGCGGGCAGCTCCGCCTGCGGGCCACAGAGCTCGCGCCCACCCGTAACTCGCGCTGGCCCTGGAGCGTGGTGCGCAGCCCGGGTTCCTGCCGGTGCCTCTTCCTCCACACCTCCTCGCAAGCAGAGGGAGCCGGCTTCGGACTCCTCCAGCCCAGAGAGGGGCTCCCACAGTGCAGCGGAGGGCTGAAGTGCTCCTCAAGTGCAGCCAGAGTGGGTGCTGAGGCCCAGGAGGCGCTGAGAGCGAGTGAGGGCTGCTAGCACGTTGTCACCTCTCACAATGACTCACACCCGTAATCCCAGCACTTTGGGAGGTTGAGAGGGGTGGATCGCCTGAGACCAGGAGTTCAAGGACAGCCTGGGCAACATGGCAAAAATACAAAAAATTAACCAGATATGGTGGCATGCACCTGTGGTCCCAGCTACTCGGGAGGCTGGGGTGGAAGGATCACTTGAACCCAGGAGATTGAAGCTGCAGTGAGCTATGATCCTGGTACTGCATTCCAGCCTGCGTGACAGAGTGAGATCCTGTCTGTAAATAAATAAAGAAAAATAGGGCCAGGTGCGATGGCTCATGCCTATAATCCCAGCACTTGGAGAGGCTGAGTGGGGTCAGGAGTTCCAGGAGTTCCAGAACAGCCTGGCCAACATGGTGAAACCCCATCTCTACTAAAAATACAAAAATTAGCTGGGTGTGGTGGTGGGTGCCTGTAATCCCAGCTACTCAGGAGGCTGAGGCAGGAGAATTGCTTGAACCCGGGAGGCGGAGGTTGCAGTGAGCTGAGATTGCACCACTGCACTCCAGCCTGAGTGACAGGGCAAGACTGTCTCAAAAAGGAAACAAGCAAAAATAAAGAAAAAAACACAAATATTATATAAATGAAATCTGCAGTATATGTCCTGTTGAGATTGGTTCTTTTTCACTTGGCATAATTTCTTTAAGGTTCTCCAAGTTGTGTGTATCAATAGTCACTTCATTATAAAAAGTTTTTAAACTACTTCATTGAGATATAATCCACATGCTACACAATTTACCCATTTAAAGCGAGTAACAATCGGTGGCTCAGTATAGTCACAGAGTTACATGTTCATCACTACAGTCAATTTTAGAACATTTTCAGCACCCCAAAAAGAAACCCCACACGCCTTAGCTGTCACCACTCATGTCCCCCCACAACACACATACCCAGCTTCTGGCAACCACTAATGTCCTATAGATGTGCCTATTCTGACATTTCATATAAACGGAATCATTTTACGTGTGGTCCTTTGCGTCTGGCTTCTGTCACTTAGCATGTTTTCAAGGTTGATCCACATGGTAGCATGTATCAGTACTTCGGTGCTTTTTATTGACAAATAATATTTCATTGTGTGCATTTTACCGCATTTTGTTTGCTGTTCATCAGTTAATGGACATTTTGATGTTTCTACTTTTTTTTTTCACTGCTGAGTGTATTCCATGAGATGGGTGAACCATGATTTGTATGACTGTTAACCCACTGAGTAACATTTGGGTAGTTTACAGCTTTGGTCTATTACAAATAAAGCTTCTATGAACATTTTTGTATACACTTCTGTATGAATATAAGTTTTCGTTTCTCTGAGATAAACGTCCAGGAGTGCAAATGCTGGTACATCTACTTTCAATTAAAAAAACAAACAAACAAAATTGTCAAACTATTTCGCAGAGTGACAGTACCATTTTATATTCCCATCACCAATGTGTGAATGACCTAGTTTCTCCTCATCCTTGTCAACATTTGGTGTTATCAGTCTTTCTATTTCAGCCACTTTGATAAGTGTTGGTGACATCTCATCCAGATTTTAATATGTATTTATATGATAGCTGGTGATGTTGAACATCTTTTCATGTGCTTATTTGTCACCTGTATATCCTCATCAATGACATGTCTCTTCATGTGGTTTGCCCATCTCCTAATTGGACTGTTTGAGTTTCAAGAGTTCTTTATATATTTTATATACAAAGCCTTGGTGAAATACATGATTTGCAACTGTTTTCTCCATCTGTAGCTTATCTCTTCCTCCTCTTAACAGGGTCTGTCACAGAGCAAAAGTTTTTAATTTTGATGGAATCCAGTTTGTTAATTATTCCTGTTATGCAGCCTGCTTTTGGTTTCAAATCTAAGAACTCTTTGCCTAGCCTTATAGCCTAAGATTTTCACCTTCCCCCCAAAAAACTTATAGCTTTTTTTTTTTTTTTTTTTTTTTCTGAACCAGAGTTTTGCTCTTTCACCCAGGCTGGAGTGAAGTGGTGCAATCTCAGCTCACTGCAACCTCTGCCTCCCGGGTTCAAGCGATTCTCCTGCCTCAGCCTTCCTAGTAGCTGGAATTATAGGTGCCCACCACTATACCTGGCTAATTTTTGTATATTTAGTAGAGACGGGGTTTCGCCAGGTTGGCCAGGCTGGTCTCGAACTCCTGACCTCAGGTGATCCACCCACCTCGGCCTCCCAAAGTGCTGGGATTACAGGCATGAGCCACCGTGCCCGGCTACTTTTGCTTTTTATATTTAAGTCCATTATTCATTTGGGTTAAGTTTTGTGTAAGGGGTGAGGCTTAGGTTGAAGGGTTCAGTTTTTTGCCTGTTGTTGTCTGATTGTTCTAACACCATTTGTTGACAAACCTATCCCTCTTCCATTGAAACTGCTTTTGCACCTGTGTCAACAAACAACTGGGCGTATTCATGTGGGTCTATTTCAGGGTTCTCTACAAAACATGCTTTTTATTCAGACATTTGTGCACACATGTTCTTAAGCCCTCCCAACTTGGCAGTGGGTCAGCTCCATGTTCTTTCTTTGCTCCCCAACAATGCCTCACAGATGAGGACTCTGAGAATGCTCCCAGGTTGGCACAGTTGCAGCCTCCATGAGAAAGGGGACGTGCAAAGATCCCTAGGGCCCAAGATGGTCGGAGGAGCAGGAAGAGAGTCTTATGGGGTGGGGCCTGGTGCTTGAGAGCAGCCAGGAGTAGAGGCCCCAGTCCCAAGGTCTGGCTTGAGCAAACCTGGGCATGTTTGGTTTCAGGTTTTGGGCCCTTCCGGCAGCACTTGGTGAATTCCAGCTGGGAAGCAGTGAAGGTAAAAACCCTGCAGCTCAAGACCCAGGAGCTCAGCGCCCAGTGAGTTTCTTCTGTGGCTGCTGAGAAACCCCCAGAGTGCAGGGCCCTCAGTAACCAGATCTGCAGGGGCGGGAGGAAAAACAAGTGCATGGGCCCCTGAGAGAACAGCTTGTTTTTGGCCCTTGGGTTGTGACTTGACTGCCTCACGCCCCTCCTGCCTCTGAAATAAAGAAAGGGGCCTAAAGGGACCCTCCTGGGAGGGATGGGGAGTGTCCCCAGAGCAGGTTCGCTGGCCCAGAGCTAGGTTTCTATTGTCTGCGTCCCGTCTGGCTATGGGGCCCGGGAAAGTCATTTCCCCCAGCCTCAGCTTTCTCATTCATGAAATGAGGGAATAATAGAGCAGGTGTTGCAGGGTTGTTCTGAGGATCCAAAGAGGTAAGTATGTAATGTAAAACCACTTTGTACAAGCAGCTATTTTAGCACCTGGGCACAGAGTAAGCACTTAATAAATGTCTATTGTCATAAACAGCATGCTTATTTGTAAGAAAGTAGCCAACTAGGACAAAGCACAACCTCAGACAGGCCTTGAGGAGGAAACTGCCTCTTCTCCTTGGGGCACTTGTCTGCTCTCTGTCCCCATACAACTGTCACTCAGGTGACACACCGCCAACTGCTTATTCACACTTGGCCATCAATTTCATGCCTCTGTTGGATCAAGGTGGGGTCTTCAGTCTATTCTGAGTTTCTCGGTCAATTTGAAAATGCAGCAAAACCACTTGTACCATGCATTTGCAGCAGCTGTAGCATCGGTTTTCTAGGCTGTCAGTACAGATGCAGTCAAGGAAACTCTCAACTCCTGAGTTAGAATTTAGGTTTCTTTCAACCAGGAAAATGCTGAGGGAATCCCAGAGCCACTGCCAAGCCTCACTGCTGCACACAACATACCAGAAAGGCCAGCTTGGGGCTTTCATGGGCTCCTGTGTGTCTGCAGGCAGTTCCTCAAGAAACAGGACCTTTTCTGCCAAATCCTGGATGATCCTGAACCCTTCCATTTCTTTTTGCAGTTATGAGAATGGAAAAGAGCCAAGCCTCCTGGGTTTAGCTCCCAGTTCCAACAGTTGCAAGCTGTGAGACCCAAGACAAGTCACCCAGCTTTTCTGTGTCTCAGTTTTCTTATCTGTGAAATGGGAAGGTGTGATGATTAAGGGAGTTAACACATGTAAACCCCTTAGAACTGGGTGGGGCATTCTGTCAGTGCTCACAGATATAATTCTTCTATTACTAAATGGCTAGTCCATGAGTCAGGGTTCTCAGTTGCAGGCAAATAGGATCTGACTCTGATGATTCACAGATAAGGTAGATATCACTGGGTAAGATAGAGCCTCTGTGCATGGCTGGCCAAGCAGAAGGTAAAGGACAGCGCTGAGGACCAAACACATACCCACACATGCACACATGCATACACACATGCATAAATACATATACAACACATACACACACAACACACACAGGCATACACACATGCATACATATATACATATACAACATGCACACACATAACACACATGCAGACATATACACATGCATGCATATATACATATACAACATGCACACACAACACACATATACATACATGCACACCCATACATATACATGTGTACACACACATATACACCCCTATATACACATGCATGTATACACCTAGCCATACGCACACACATACACACACACCAAGAGCTTCAGGTTGAGGTGAGTGAGTGGTTAGCACACATACACAGGTGAGGGTGAATTTCATGATCAGCATTGTGAGCAGCAAGGTGGGGTGGAGATGACACCAAGGCTCTTTCTTTAAGTCAGACCCTTGAGGGACCTTGTGGTCTGACCTTTCTTTAAGTCAGTCCCTTAAGGGACCTTGTGGTCTCAAGCACCCTGACTCCTGCAGAAGCTTGTGCAATTTCTCTTGAATGAAAACCTCTGATTTTTCACAAATTAAGATGAACTAAATGTCAGTTTCCAATTAAAGATCACCAAGTATACAGAGAAGCAAACTACCATGGGTAAAAATCAGCAGAAGCAGATTTAGAAGCTCAAGGACTTCAGCTACAAGAATGATCAGAAAATAGCATAACTACATATGAAATATTTAAAGATAGAATCACAAAAGTAAGCAAAAAGACGATGAAAAGATCAGGTAAATTGAAAAGGAAATTAAAACTTACAGAAATTTAAAACACAATTGTTGAGGTGAAAAATTTAACAGATGATTTAAAAGGCAGGTTAGAATTATGGTAAATGAAAGGCACCAGTCACAAAAGACTACATATGGTAAGATTCCACTTACCTAATTGTCCAGATTAAGCAAATCTATTGAGACAAAAAGAAGATTAACGGTTTTCTAGGGTAGATGAAGAGGAGGAAGGTGGTGGGGAAATGGGGAGTGACAATGAATATGGGGTTTCTTTTGGGAGTGATAGAAGGATTCTAAAATTGATTGTAGTGATGGTTACATAACTCTGTGCATCTACTAAAAACCATTGAATTGTAGACTTTATTTATTTATTTATTTATTTATTTATTTATTTATTTTGAGACAGAGTCTAGCTCTGTCACCCAGGCTGGGTGTGGTGGTACCATCTTGGCTCATTGCAACCTCCGCTTCCTGGGTTCAAGAGATTCTCCTGCTTCAGTCTCCCAAGTAGCTGGGATTACAGGCATGTGCCACCATGCCTGGCTAATTTTTATATTTTTAGTAGAGATGGGGGTTTCACCATGTTGCCCAGGCTGGTCTCAAACTCCTGACCTCGGGTGATCCACCCACCTCAGCCTCCCAAAGTGCTGGGATTACAGGTGTGAGCCACCGCACCCAGCTTGACTTGTACACTTTAAATGGGATAATTGTATGGGAGGTGAATTATATGTCAATAAAGACAGATTAGATATACATACATATGCATATATGGAAGTTTAGAGAAAAATGAAGAGAATATTAGTGAACTGGAAGATAGATCTGAAGATATAACTCAAAAATTATAGAAAGAAGACAGAAATAAATGTGGACAATAAAATGTAATGTTCTAAATACATTTAATAGGAGTTCCAGAAGGAGAGAACAATGAGAATGGAACAGAAGCAATATTCATAGAGAAAATGACTGAGAATATTCCAGAAGTGATGAAAGGCATGAATCCACAGAGATGAGCACAAAATAGACCAAACAAGGACAAACAAGATCCACACCTATACACATTATAGTTAAGCTACAGAACACCAAAGACAAGGAGGTCTTTAGCCAGAGAGAAACAGACAGATTACTTGCAAAAATTGACAACCTAATTAGACTAAGAATAAATGTCTCAAAGGCAACAGTAAAAACCAGAATACATAGAGTAATATATTCAAAGTGCCAAAAAGTTATCAACCTATAGTTGTGTACCCAGCAAAATTATGTTTCAAAAACATGAAAAATGAAGCAAATACATTTTTATAAAAACAAACACCAAGAGTTTACTATCAAAGGCACAGCCCTAAGGGAACAACTAAAGGATGTCCTTCAGAAGGAAGGAGAATGATCTGAGAAAGACAGTGTGAAATGCAAAGAGGGGTAGTGAGCCTGCAGGCAAAATCTAAACTAGCATTATTTGTATAAGGTCGTAGTAATAATGGCTCCATTTTTTTTTTTCTTTTTTGATACAGGGTCTCACTCCAATTGCCCAAGCTGGAATGCAGTGTAGCTGGGATTATAGGCACGTGCCACCATGCCTGACTAATTTTTGTATTTTTTAGTAGAGGCAAGGTTTTGCCATGTTGCCCAGGCTGATCTTGAACTCCTGGACTCAAGCAATCCACCCACCTCAGCCTCCCAAAGTGCTGGGATTACAGGTGTGAGCCACCACGCCTGGCCAATAGCTTCTTTTTAGGCTTAAAATAGAGAACTGAACTAAAATGTAAGACAACGAAAGCTTTTATAAGCCAAGAAGGATGATCGAAGTTTAAGGTTTTTGTTTTTGTTTTTGTTTTTTGAGACAGAGTCTTGCTTTTTCACCCAGGCTGGAGTGCAGTGGCATGATCTCGGCTCACTGCAACCTCCGCATCCCAGGTTCAAGCTATTCTCCTGCCTCAGCCTCCCGAGTAGCTGGGACTACAGGTGTGCACCACCACGCCCAGCTAATTTTTGTATTTTTAGTAGAGATGGGGTTTCACCATGTTGGCTAGGATGGTCTTGATCTCCTCACCTCGTGATCCACCCGCCTCAGCCTCCCAAAGTGCTGGGATTTCAGGAATGAGACACCGTGCCAGGTCAAAGTTTAAGTTTTTTAAGGTCCTTGTATTCTATAGGACAAGCATCCAGATATCAGCTTTAGACTTTGTTAAATTATATATGTATGGAAAAATTTCAAGAGTAACTATTTTTTTTGTTTTATTTTTTCAAAACAAAATTGTATACCCAGCAAAATTATGTTTCAAAAACATGAAAAATGAAGCAAAGACATGTAATTTTTTAAATTATACTTTAAGTTCTGTAATTCATGTAATTTTTTTCATGTAATTTTTAAAATTATACTTTAAGTTCTGGGGTACATGTGCAGAACATGCAGTTTTGTTACATAGGTATACACGTGCCATGGTGGTTTGCTGCACCCATCAACCCATCATCTACATTAGGTATTTCTACTAATGCTATCCCTCCCCCAGCTCCCCACCCCCTGACAGTCCCTAGTGTGTGATGCCCACCCCCACCCCCTGGTGTCCATGTGTTCTCATTGTTTAACTCCCACTATGAGTGAGAACATGCGGTGTTTGATTTTCTGTATCTGTGTATTTCTAGTTCTATATCCTTGAGGAATCACCACGCTGTCTTCCACAATGGTTGAACTAGTTTATACTCCCACCAACAGTGTAAAAGTATTCCTATTTCTCCACATCCTCTCCAGTATCTGTTGTTTCCTGACTTTTTAATTATCACCATTCTAACTGGCGTGAGATGGTGTCTCATTATGGTTTTGATTTGCATTTCTCTAATGACCAGTGATGATGAGCTTTTTTACATATGTTTGTTGGCCGCATAAATGTCTTCTTTTGAGAAGTGTCTGTTCATATCCTTTGCCCACTTTTTGATAGTATTGTTTTATTCTTGTAAATTTAAGTTCTTTGTAGATTCTAGATATTAGCCCTTTGTCCGATGGATAGATGGCAAAAATTTTCTCCCATTCTGTAGGTTGCCTGTTCACTCTGATGATAGTTTCTTTTGCTGTGCTGAATCTCTTTAGTTTAATTAGATATCATTTGTCAGTTTTGGCTTTTGTTGCCATTGCTTTTGGTCTTTTAGTCATGAAGTCTTTGCCCATGCCTATGTCCTGAATGGTATTGCCTAGGTTTTCTTCTAGGGTTCTTATGGTTTTAGGTCTTACGTTTCTTATGTTTAAGTCTTTAATCCATCTTGAGTTAATTTTTGTATAAGGTGTAAGGAAGGAATCCAGTTTCAGCTTTCTGCGTATGACTAGCCAGTTTCCCAAACACCATTTATTAAATAGCGAATCCTTTCCCCATTGCCTGTTTTTGTCAGGTTTGTCAAAGATCAGATGGTTGTAGATGTGTGCTGTTATTTCTGAGGCCTCTGTTCTGTTCCATTGGCCTATATATCTGTTTTGGTACCAGTACCATGCTGTTTTTGTTACTGTAGCCTTGTAGTATAGTTGGAAGTCAGGTAACATGATGCCTCCAGCTTTGTTCTTTTTGCTTAGGATTGTCTGGGTTATGTGGGCTCTTTTTTGGTTCCATATGAAATTTAAAGTAGTTTTTTCCAATTCTGTGAAGAAAGTCAATGGTAGCTTGATGGGGATAGCATTGAATCTATAAATCACTTTGGGCAGTATGTCCATTTTCATGATATTGATTCTTCCTATCCATGAGCATGGAATGTTTTTCCATTTGTTTGTGTCTTCTCTTATTTCCTTGAGCAGTGGTTTGTAGTTCTCCTTGAAGAGGTCCTTCACATCCTTTGTAAGTTGTATTCCTTGGTATTTTATTCTCTCTGTAGCAATTGTGAATGGGAGTTCACTCATGATTTGGCTCTCTGTTTGTCTGTTATTGGTGTATAGGAATGCTTGTAATTTTTGCACATTGATTTTGTATCCTGAGACTTTGCTGAAGTTGCTTATCAGCTTAAGGAGATTTTGGGCTGAGACGATGGGGCTTTCTAAATATATAATCATGTCATCTGCAAACAGAGACAATTTGACTTCCTCTCTTCCTATTTGAATGCCCTTTATTTCTTTCTCTTGCCTGATTGCCCTGGCCAGAACTTCCAATAGTATGTTGAATAAGAGTGGTGACAGAGGGCATCCTTGTCTTGTGCCAGTTTTCAAAACGAATGCTTCCAGTTTTTGCTCATTCAGTATGATATTGGCTATGGGTTTATCATAAATAGCTCTTATTGTTTTGAGATACATTCCATCAGTACCTAGTTTATTGAGAGTTTTTAGCATGAAGGTGTGTTGAATTTTGTTGGAGGCCTTTTCTATATCTATTGAGATAATCATGTAGTTTTTGTCATTGGTTCTGTTTATGTGATGGCTTATGTTTATTGAGTTGCATATATTGAACCAGCCTTGCATCCCAGGGATGAAGCCAACTTGATCATGGTAGGTAAGCTGTGTGATGTGCTGCTGGAATCAGTTTGCCAGTATTGAGGATTTTTGCATCAATGTTCATCAGGGATATTGGCCTGAAATTCTCTTTTTTTGTTGTATGTCTGCCAGGTTTTGGTATCGGGATGATGCTGGCCTCATAGAATGAGTTAGGGAAGATTCCCTCTTTATCTATTGTTTGGAATAGTTTCAGAAGGAATGATACCAGCTCCTCTTTGTACCTCTGGTAGAATTTGGCCATGAATCCGTCTCGTCCTGGACTTTTTTTGGTTGGTAGGCTATTAATTAGTGCCTCAATTTCAGAACTTGTTATTGGTCTATTTAGGGATTTGACTTCTTCCTGGTTTAATCTTGGGAGGGTGTATGTGTCCAGGAATTTATCCATTTCTTCTAGATTTTCTAGTTTATTTGTGTAGAGGTGTTTATAGTATTCTCTGATGGTAGTTTCTATTTCTGTGGGATCGGTGGTGATATCTCATTTATCATTTTTTATTGCATCTATTTGATTATTCTCTCTTTTCTTCTTTATTAGTCTGGCTAGCATATTATCTACTTTGTTGATCTTTTCAAAAACCAGCTCCTGGATTCATTGATTTTTGAAGGGTTTTTCATGTCTTCATCTCCTTCAATTCTACTTTGATTCTAGTTATTTCTTGTCTTCTGCTAGCTTTTGAATTTGTTTGTTCTTGCTTCTCTAGTTCTTTTAATTGTGATGTTAGGGTGTTGATTTTAGATCTTTACTGCTTTCTCTTGTGGGCATTTAGTGCTGTGAACTTCTCTCTACACACTGCTTTAAATGTGTCCCAGAGATTCTGGTACATTGTATCTTTGTTCTCATTGGTGTCAAAGAACATCTTTATTTCTTCCTCAATTTCATTATTTACCCAGTAGTCATTCAGGGGCAGGTTGTTCAGTTTCCATGTAGTTGTGCGGTTTTGAGTGAGTTTCTTAATCCTGAGTTCTAATTTGATTGCACTGTGGTCTGAGAAACTGTTATGATTTCCATTCTTTTGCATTTGCTGAGGAGTGTTTTACTTCCAATTATGTGGTCAATTTTAGAATAAGTGCGATGTGGTGCTGATATGAATGTATATTCTGTTTATTTGGGGTGGAAAGTTCTGTTGATGTCTATTAGGTCCTCTTGGTCCAGAGCTGAATTCAAGTCCTAGATATCCTTGTTAATTTTCTGTCTCATTGATCTGTCTAATATTGACAGTGGGGTGTTAAAGTCTCCCACTATTATTGTGTGGGAGTGTAAGTCTCTTTGTAATTCTCCAAGAACTTGCTTTATGAATCTGGGTGCTCCTATATTGGGTGCATATGTATTTAGGACGGTTAGCTTTTCTTGTTGCATTGATCCCTTTACCATTATGTAATGCCCTTATTTATCTCTTTTGATCTTTGTTGGTTTAAAGTCTGTTTTATCAGAGACTAGGATTGTAAACCCCACTTTTTTTTTTTCTTTTTGGCTTTCCATTTGCTTGGTAAATATTCCTCCATCCCTTTATTTTGAGCCTATGTGTGTCTTTGCACGTGAGATGAGTCTCCTGAATACAGCACTCCAATGGGTCTTGACTCTATCCAATTTGCCAGTCTGTGTCTTTTAATTGAGGCATTTAGCCCATTTACATTTAAGGTTAATATTGTTATGTGTGAATTTGATCCTGTCATTATGATGCTAGCTGGTTATTTTGCCTGTTAGTTGATGCAGTTTCTTCATAGCATCAATGGTCTTTACAATTTGGTATGTTTTTGCAGTGGCTGGTACCAGTGGTTCCTTTACACGTTTAGTGCTTCCTTCAGGAGCTCTTGTAAGGCAGGCCTGGTGGTGACAAAATCTCTCAGCATTTGCTTATCTATAAAGGATTTTATTTATCCTTTACTTATGAAGCTTAGTTTGGCTGGATATGAAATTTTGGGTTGAAAATTCTTTTCTTTAAGAGTGTTGGATATTGGCCCCCACTCTCTTCTGGCTTGCAGGGTTTCTGCCGAGAGATCCGCTATTAGTCTGATAGGGTTCCCTTTGTGGCTAACCCGACCTTTCTCTCTGGCTGCCCTTAACATTTTTTTCCTTCATTTCAACCTTGGTGAATCTGACGATTATGTGTCTTGGGGTTGCTCTTCTCGAGGAATATCTTTGTGGTGGTCTCTGTATTTCCTGAATTTGAATGTTGGCTTGCCTTGCTAGATTCGGGAAGTTCTCCTGGATGATATCCTGAAGAGTGTTTTCCAACTTGGTTCCATTCTCCCTGTCACTTTCAGGTACACCAATCAAATGTAGATTTGTTATTTTCACATAGTCCCATATTTCTTGGAGGCTTTGTTCATTTCTTTTCACTCTTTTTTCTCTAATCTTGTCTTCTCACTTTATTTCATTGAGTTGATCTTCAATCTCTAATATCCTTTCTTCCGCTTGATCAATTCAGCTATTGATACTTGTGTATGCTTCGTGAAGTTATTATGCTGTGGTTTTCAGCTCCATCAGGTCAATTGTGTTCTTCTCTTAACTGGTTATTCTAGTTAGCAAATTGTCTAACCTTTTTTCAAGGTTCTTAGCTTCCTTACATTGGGTTAGAACACGCTTCTTTAGCTGGGAGGAGTTTGTTATTATCCACCTTGTGAAGCCTACTTTTGTCAGTTCGTCAAACTCATTCTCCGTCCAGTTTTGTTCCCTTGCTGGCGAGGATCCTTTGGAGGTGAAGCGGCATTCTGGTTTTTGGAATTTTCAGCCTTTTTGCACTGGTTTTTCCCCATCTTTGTGGATTTATCTACGTTTGGTCTCTGATGTTGGTGACCTTTGGATGGGGTTTCTGTGTCTGGACATCCTTTTTGTTGATGTTAATGCTACTTCTTTCTGTTTGTTAGTTTCCTTCTAACAGTCAGGCCCCTCTACTGCAGGTCTGCTGGAGTTTGCTGGAGGTCTACTCTGGACCCTGTTTGCCTGGGTGTCACTGGCAAAGGCTGCAGAACAGCAAAGATTGCTGCCTGAAGCTTCTTCCCAGAGGGGCACCTTCCAGATGCCAGCCAAAGCTCTCCTGTGTGAGGTGTCTGTCGGCCCCTACTGGGAGGTGTCTCCCAGTCAGGGTACATAGGGGTCAGGGGCCTACTTGAGGAGGCAGTCTGTCCCTTATCAGAGATCAAACACTGTGCTGGGAGATCCGCTGCTCTCTTCAGAGCCGACAGGCAGGGACGTTTAAGTCTGCTGAAGCTGCGCCCACAGCTGCCTCTTCCCCCAGGTGCTCTGTCCCAGGGAGATGGGGGTTTTATCTATACGTCCCTGACTGGGGCTGCTGCCGTTTTTTCAGAGATGCCCTTCCCAGAGAGGAGAAATCTAGAGAGGCAGTCTGGCCACAGCGGCCTTGCTGAGCTGTGCCCAGTTCGAACTCCCTGGTGACTTTGTTTACACTCTGAGGGTGAAACCATCTACTTAAGCCTCAGGAATGGTGGACACCCCTCCCCTCACCAAGCTCAAGGGTCCCAGGTCGACCTCAGACTGCTGTGCTAGCAGCGAGAATTTCAAGCCAGTGGATCTTGGCTTGCTGGGCTCTGTGGGGGTGGGACCCACTGAGCCAGATCACTTGGCTCCCTGGCTTCAGCCCTCTTTCCAGGGGAGCGAATGATTCTGTCTCGCTGGCATTCCAGGTGCCACTGGGGTATGAAAAAAAAAATAAACTCCTGCAGCTAGCTAGGTGTCTGCCCAAACAGCTGTCCAGTTTTGTGCTTGAAACCCAGGGCCCTGGCGGCCTAGGCACCGGAGGGAATCTCCTGGTCTGCCAGTTGCGAAGACTGTGGGAAAAGCACAGTATCTGGGCCGCAGTGCACTGTTCCACCCAGTACAGTCTGTCACAGCTTCCCTTGGCTGGGAGAGGGGAATCCCCAGACCCCTTGTGCTTCCCAGGTGAGGCGACACCCCACCCTGCTTCAGCTCGCCCTCCGTGGGCTGCACCCACTGTCTAGCCAGTCCCAGTGAGATGAACCGGGTACCTCAGTTGGAAATGCAGGAATCACCTGCCTTCTGTGTTGATCTCGCTGGGAGCTGCAGACTGGAGCTACTCCTATTTGGCCATCTTCAAGAGTAACTATTAAAGCGTAGAAATAGAGTATGTGGTTTCAATAAAATTACAAAACAGATAAGAAAACAAACAAAGTTTCAGTCATAGAGACCAAAAATCACCCCATAGAACAAGGTGGGTAAAGGCACCACTGCCATCTCTGCTGAACACGAGGCACTGTAGTTGTCCTCATGCTAGCGGATACTGCACCCACCACCACCCCATCACCACTCCTGCCTGCCTCGTGAGACTTTACTTTTGCCCTGGGAAGCTTGATGTTTTTGCTTCTATCAGAAACATTTGCTCCTGATGGAAAGTTGAGGGTGAGTGCATCATATTGGCTGAGCCTAAGTCATGTGACCCTGTCCTGGCTGCATGAGAGATTGTCTAGCCTTTTCAGCAGGTGTAGTGGGAGCCAGACTCTATCTACCACCAACACTCCAATATCAGGGGTTGCCCCAAACAGAGGAAGGCCAAAGAAATAACAAATGCCTATATGAATATCAAAAATTAAATCATCTCTCTTTTTTTTTTTTGAGATGGAGTCTCACTCTGTCTCCCAGGCTGGAGTGCAGAGGCACAATCTTGGCTCATTGCAACCTCTGCCTCCTGGGTTTAAGCAAGTCTCCTGGCTCAGCCTCTCAATTAGCTGGGACTATAGGTGCACACCACCACACCTGGCTAGTTTTTGTATTATTAGTAGAAACAAGGTTTCACCATATTGACCAGGCTGGTCTCCATCTCCTGACCTCGTGATCCGCCTGCCTTGGCCTCCCAAAGTGCTGGGATTACAGGCATGAGCCACCACACCCGGCCTATATCAGCTCTTTGAAGTCTTACATATATTTATCCATTCCTGATGTGGAGCACAAAGACCATTATAACGTTAGTCTTTTCCTCTTCGATTTCCACCCCAACTGGGTGTACTGCATACAATTTTGACACTAATTATCTGGAGTTAGCACAGACCCCATAGGCTAAGAGCAAAGTTTTCCATTAAGTTGTCCCCACTTTAGATGCCAGCCACACTTCAAGGGGTCACCAGATCCACCTGCACTTCTGGCCAAATGGCTATTAATTCAGGAGTTCCTACAACCCCAGGTTCAATGATTCACCAGAACTACTTACAGAACTGTAGTTACAATTACAGTTTCATTATGAAGGGTGAGGTCTGGGAGGATCCCAAATCCATGCCCTCTCACTATGGAGTTGGCATGTTACCCTCCTGGCATATCCATACACTCATCAAGAAGCTCTACTTAGCTTTGGTGTCCAGAGTTTTTGTTGGAGACTCATTATGTAGACATGACTGATTACATCATTGGTCATGTGATTAAACTCAATCTTCAGTCCACCTCCCCTTTTTGAAGATCTGGTACCAGAAAGTCTAACTCTCTGATCACTTGATTGTTTTTTCTGGTGGCCAGATCCCATCCTGAAGCTATCTTCAGTGGGGGGCCCACATGAGTCACCTCATTCCCATGAAAGACACTTCTTCTATCACTCATGAAATTCTAAGGGTTTTTTGAAACTCTGTGCCTGGAACCAGGGACACAGGCTAAGTATACTCTGTCTTATACCACAGTTCCCTATAGGGGTTCCTGTTTAGGGAGAGGACATGGTCCATAAACAAAATAATTATAACACAAAGCAGATTCTGAGAAGAGCTACATGCTGCACTATAGGCATCTGAGGAAGAAAAGAGATTAATTTCATTCTGGAGAACATGTGAAAGCAAGCAACATAATGAGGAAGCTAAAGCAAAGTGAAAAGAGACTGTACCCTGGAGGGAGGGTAGCTGGGAAGGCTGCCTGGTGGAAGCAGCAATGAAGGCTAACTTCTTCCGGAAAGCTGGAATAAATTATCAAAATGATCACATGCTCTTTACCATACCGGACACTATGCGGAGTAGTTCACTGAATTCTTCCTGCCTTCCAAAGACATTGAAATTGTTCCCACTTTGCAGATGAGGAAAGGGATGCTCAGAGAGGTTGCACATCTGGCCTGAGGGCACTTGCCACAAAGTGGTGGTGCGTGCATTCCAACCTCAGTTGGTCCTGTTGAGAGAAGGCCAGGTTCAGCCCACTTGCGCTCTTCCCCTGGGGCCAGAAAACATTTAGTTCAGAGGAAGAGGATCACTTCTAGCACAAGAATGGGGTTTTTTGTTTGTTTGTTTTTTGTTTTTGAGATGGAGTCCTGTTCTGTTGCCCAGGCTGGAGTGCGATGGCACCATCTTGGCTCACTGCAACCACTGCCTCCCGGGTTCAAGCAATTCTCCTGCCTCAGCCTCCTGAGTAGCTGAGATTACAGGCGCCTGCCATCACGCCAGCTGATTTTTGTAGTTTTAGTAGAGACGAGGTTTCACCATGTTGGCCAGGCTGGTCCCGAACCCCTAACCTCAGGTGATCCACCTGCCTTGGCCTCCCAAAGTGCTAGGATTACAGGCGTGAGCCACTGCACCCAGCCAGTGGGTTTGAAACTTAGTAAAACTCAAGAGATAGAAGGACCCGAGGACCTGAGGGTGAGCAAAGTGAGGGTATTCACCCAAATGCCTCAGCCCTACATCCATCTCTTCATGGCTATCCCTCTGCCATGAGTTCATATTTGCCTCTCTTCAAGTTCTGCTTCCAGTGCCTTAGACACAGACTGCACTACAGGCTGCTCAGTCTTCTTGCTCACCATGGGGCCGTGTGCGTGGTGACCAGAACAGAAGCCCCAGTAATAGTGGATGATGCACAAGGAGCACTACCAGGAATGGCATCTGGAAGCAGCAGTTTCCTAGGCTGGCAGGCCCACGTCCAGGGTTCCGGTACCCTCTGCCAGTCGAATTTGCCTTTTCCACCATCCTTGCTATCAGTCTCTAGCTTTCATTTTCCCCTTCTTGGTGTTATTTTCGTCTGGGCAGAGTCCATTGCAACCTCTTTAGAAGCTCTCTTCACCATCAATCTGCAGGACCACTGTCTGTCTTCCTGGGCTATCCTGCGTCACTCCAGGTCCTCCACCAACACGTCTGTAGACTCCACTGGGATTCTGGTTTGGGACCTCATTGGTAGTACCCACTGAAAGTGCCAGCATATGGCCAACAGTGTCCATAGTAGGTATAATCATCTAAGTGGCTGTATTAAGGTAAAGTTCATGTACATTCATTTGACCCATTACACAGATATAGAAATAGACTTAGATGGGCTGAATAATGAACAAAAGGGCACATAGCATCTTGTGTCAATACAAGCATCTCACTGTCTCTAGGGACCTGTGTAACATATCCCCATCTCCACTGAAGGCCCGGCTATGTGTTCACTGGTTACATGAATGAATATTTTTCTTTTCTATCCTCCTGCATTCTCCCAGCAAAAGTCAACTTTATCAGTATCATGAGCATTACCAAGCAATGGTTAAAGAGTACTTACTCCAGGCTGAGCGTGGTGGCTCACGCCTGTAATCCCAGCACTTTGGGAGGCCATGCGGGTGGATCATGAGGTCAGGAGATTGAGACCATCCTGGCTAACATGGTGAAACCCCGTCTCTACTAAAAAATACAAAAAAATTAGCCAGGCGTGGTGGTAGGCACCTATAGTCCCAGCTACTCAGGAGGCTGAGGCAGGAGAATGGCGTGAACCCGGGAGGCAGATCTTGCAGTGAGCTGCGCCAATGCACTCCAGCCTGGGCGACAGAGCGGGACTCCGTCTCGAAAAAAAAGAAAAGACTACTTACTCCACTGCCAGGCATTATAAATGGGAACTCATGGAATTATAGATAGTAAGAAAAAAAATGTTCAATTCTATACCAGCAGCATTTTGCCTCTAAGAGAGGTAAGCTATTAACAAATAATAACTAAAATGCATTTTTATTGTGGTTGCTCATAAATGGGAAAAGGATGTTTTGAAAAGAAGAAAAATACGGAAATATTATTGTAAATGCTAAAAGTTCACAAGGAAAAGAGGCGGTTCCTACAAACTCCCAGAAAAGCGACTTCATGCTGTTTACCAACAATATGTGCCAAAATATTTAACATTGAGCCAGACTATGACAGGCACGCTTCCCTTCCTAGTCTCAAGTTTTACATAGTGACCTATGCAGTGATTACATCATTATCCCCTGGTTTCTGGATACTCTAATTTTGGAGCCACTACCACCTCATATTCATTCAAAAGAAATTACATGCTTAGCTCTTCTCTTAAGTGCCTTAGCCTGGAGAGTCAGCAAATAAAATAAGGGTTTTTGAAAACACACCCCAGGTCAGTTGGGCCAAGACGTTACATAACTGCACTTAAAATACTCATAGCCTAGGGAGCCAAGAGGTCAGGGCTCTTCTCATATTTGATTAACTTGATATGCAGAATAATTTATCTTTGCCCCAAAGATGAGGTGGCCTGGTGCCTTTCTTACATGTTGCTTTAAACAATTAATAATAATAATAATAATAAATAAAAGGCAGTGAATCAGAACAGTCAAAGAATTTCCAAGCTGAACGGCGCTTTAGGATGAAAACTGAGTCCTGTTCAGGGATAGGCAAGTAACTGCAAACCTTTCCAAGTAAAAGAGAATTGTTTCTCTTGATTCTTCTTTATTTTTTTTTCCCAAGAGAACCTTTATTCTTCCCACTAAATCCCAGGACAAAATCTTTTTCCAACCTAGGTGAATACAAACATATATATGACAGACATTTTTCCAATTAGTCCAGAGTGGGTTTGTTTTGTTTTCTTGATTTAAATGAGAAAGCCTCAGGCGGGGTGCGGTGGCTTATGCCTATAATCCCAGCACTTTGGGAGGCTGAGGCAGGTGGATCACTTGAGGCCAGGAGTTTGAGACCATCCTGGCCAACATGGCGAGACCCTGTCTCTACTAAAAACACAAAAATCAGCTGGGTGTGGTGGTGGGTGCCTATAAACCCAGCTACTCAGGAGGCTAAGGGATGAGAATTGCTAAAATCTGGGAAGCAGAGGTTGCAGTGAGCCAAGATCATGCCACCGCACTCCAGCCTGGGTGACACAGCAAGACTCTGTCTCAAAAAAGAGAGAGAGAGAGAGACAGAGAAAGCGTCAGATAAAAATAACCAGAATGAGGAGGAAGGGAGACCTCAGACGTGTCTCTAGTTTACAGAGATCTCACCTATGATAGCCACCAGCTCAGCGCCAACCGTGTCCTGGGCAACCACTTCAATGAGTTGTCTGAACATTGGCCTGCATGGTTGGATAACCCAAATGCGCTTTCCCATGACGTCTTACACCTCCTTTTTTTCAGTCTGGTGACTGTAGTGTGAGCCCACCTTGTCTGGGAAGAGAAGTAACCAAGTAGTGATGCACAGTTCATGCTGGCCTTGGAACAGCATGAAATAGGACTGTCCTTGCATTCTCACTTTGAAATGACACAAGAATCCACAAGAATATGGGGACTGTGTGAGCCCATGGCAAAGAGCCTGTGCCCTGGGCAGAAGGCTTGCTGTGATAGCCCCAGTCGCCTGCATAAGGGGCAGCACTCCAGGGAGCTCCTAAGGATCGAGGCGAGTGTAGATGGAACCCACACCTCGGTGGAGGAGACCCCAAGGTCCATGTGCATGGACAGAGTCTGCTGTGGCTTCACAGTCCTCCCTACAAACACCATGCTCTTAGTAAACACTCAAGGAGACATATTTATTCTGCTTATTTGGAGAAAAGTTTGCTATTCACAGACAAGTGAGTCATATGTTTAGTTCTAGCTAAACCCCAAATCCATTCCCACATTAACAGGAAGACAAGCCAGAAAAACTAGACCAAGATGATAGATCTTTCAGAATGACCCCCACATTTTCCCCAGGTGTTACTGTGGGTCCCCCTACTTCCTACATGGCCCCCTAGCAAGTCTAGAGTCCTTACCCTTTTCCAGGGTGCTAAACAGAGCAGCCTCTCCAGCTTGTGTCCTGTTTATTTTTTTAGAGAAATTTTTATTTAAAAATACATTTATATGTACAGAAAAGTTATGAAGATAGCACAGAATGCATATTCCTCAATTCTTCGCATTATTTACCTTGTACGTTAGTATGGTGTATTTGTCATAAGACAGAACCAGTATGAATATATTACCATTACATAAAGTCCATAGTTTATTCGGGTTCCCTCAGTTTCCCCTAATGCCTCTTTTCTGTCCCAGAATCTCACCCAGAACACCACTTTCATAAGTCCTCGAGTTTCTCTAGGCTTGTCTTGGCTGTGGCCATTTCTCAGACTTTCCTAGTTTTTGATGACCTTGATGGTTTTGAAGAATCTGGCCAGGAATTTATAGTTTGTTTCTCAACTGGGATTTTTCTGCTGCCTTTCTCATGATCAGACTGAGGTTAGCGGGAGGAAGATAGAGGTAAAGTGTCATTTTCTTCCTGTCGGATCAAGGGCACACAGTATCAACACGACTTAGCACTGTCCATGATGACCTTGACCGTACTTGGTAGAGGGAGGGTTTGTCGAGCCTCTCTACCATACAATTACTCTTTTTTTTTTTTTTTTTTCCAGACAGAGTCTCTCTCTGTCGCCCAGGCTGGAGTGCAGTGGGGGTGATCTTGGCTCAGTGCAAACTCTGTCCCGCAGGTTCAAGTGATTCTCCTGTCTCAGACTCCTGAACAGCTGGGACTATAGGCACATGCCACCATGCCTGGCTAATTTTTTTATTTGTAGTAGCAACGGGGTTTCACTCTGTTAGCCACGCTGGTCTCAAACTCCTGACCTCAGGTGATCCGCCCACCTCGGCCTCCCAAAGTGCTGGGATTACAGGTGTGAGCTACCGCGCCCGGCCCCCATATAGTTACATACAGTTACTTTTTGTCCCCACTTCTATCCTGTACTCTTTGAAAGGAAGTAACTCTATGCAGCCCACACTTGAGTGGGGAGTTCCTCTCCGCTTCAGGGCAGAGGAGTTACATCAGTTATTGGGAGTGCATGTGCGTGAGAGAGCTGACTCCTCCTCCTGGACCCACTTACTTATTTGTTTACTTATTTATGTAGTCATTTCTTTAGATCAGGATGGACTCATGAATATTTATTTCTCATATTTTGGCCTATGGCTTGTTTCCTTTGGAAAGTCTATCTCCTCCTGAAACCTTTTCCTCCTCCCTCCTCCCTTTACTATCTTGGGACAATGCCTCCCTGATCATTCAGGTTTCTCTGCTCCAAGGGAAATGGCATGAGTCCATGCTTTGATTTTATGGCTGTGTGTTTAGCTGTATTGAAAGTTAGACTAAGTTGGACACTTTTTATTTATTTATATTTATTTATTTATTTATTTATTTATTTATTCTTTATTTTCATAAGTTTTTGGGGTATAGGTGGTATTTGGTTACATGAGTAAGTTCTTTAGTGGTGATTTGTGAGATTTTGGTGCAGCATCACCCAAGTAGTATACACTGAACCCAATTTGTACTCTTTCATCCCTCACCTGCTTCCCACCCTTTCTCCTCAAGTCCCCAATGTCCATTGTATCATTCTTATGCCTTTGCGTCCTCATAGCTTAGCTTCCACTTGTGAGTGGAGCTCACAAACACCACATAACGGTGTTTGGTTTTCCATTCCTGAGTTACTTCACTTAGAATAATAGTCTCCGAGGCAGGCAGATCACGAGGTCAGGAGTTCGAGAACAGCCTGGCCAGTATGGTAAAACCCCATTTCTATTAAAAATACAAAAATTAGCTGGGTGTGGTGGCGCTCGCCTGTAGTCCCAGCTACTCGGGAGGCTGAGACAGAAGAATTGCTTCAACCTGGGAGGCGGAGGTTGCAGTGAGCCGAGATTGTACCACTACAGTCCAGCCTGGGTGACAGAGTGAGATTCTGTCTCCAAAAAAAAAAAAAAAAAAAGAAGAAGAAGAAGAATAGTCTCCAAACCCATCCAGGTTGCTGCAAATGCCATTAATAAATTTCTTTTTATGGCTGAGTAGTATTCCATTCTATCTATATACCACAGTTTCTTTATCCACTCATTGATTGATGGGAATTTGAGCTGGTTCCATGTTTCTGCAATTGCAAATTGTTTGGCACTTATTAAATAACCACACTACTTTTATATGGAAGTCTGTGCTGTGTTGCTATGTGCATGTCCTCCTGTTCTTGTTCTCATCACCTATCGTATTTTATTGATGCAAAGAGCCAGGTGTTTTTTGTTTTTTTTTTGTTTGTTTTAATTTTGGCATCCTGAAATCAGATGAATCTCACAGTCAACTGCATCTTACGCTTTGTTACAGTTGAGCAGTACTTTTACTGTCTTGCTGGTTCCTAAAATAATGCTTGGTGTTCCATCTCTGGGACTTAGATTTGATGAAATCCATCACGTCCTTCCTGGGTTATGCACTGTATCAGCATGGGAAACATTCCAACCTGTTTATCTTGTTTCACAGAATCCAGACCAGAATCTTGAGGGCATTAGGGCTATATTTGTACTGCCGTATATGTAATAAAAAATGTATCCTGCAGCCAGTCGTGGTGGCTCACACCTGTAATCCCAGCAATTTGGGAGGCCAACGCGGGCAGATCACGAGGTCAAGAGATTGAGACCATCCTGGCCAACATGGTAAAACCCCATCTCTACTAAAAATACAAAAATTAGCTGAGCATGGTGGCACATGCCTGTAGTCCCAGCTACTTGGGAGGCTGAGGCAGGAGAATCGCTTGAACCCAGGAGGTGGAGGTTGCAGTGAGCCCAGATCATGCCACTGCACTCCAGCCTGGTGACAGAGCGAGACTCTGCCTCAAACAAAAACAAACAAACAAATAAACAAACAAAATATATATATATATGTGTGTGTATATATATATCCTGCAACACACACAGCCTAATGCCAGAGAAAAAGACACAAGTAAGTGGGGCCCTGGAAATCAGGCAGGTTACTTAGGGCAGCAGAATGTCTAATTGGGACTGGGATTCAAAAGACAAATCTTAGTTCTTTTCCATTTTAAACAGTTTTTTGGGGAAGAAACATAAAAAAGGGAAGTCTACTGGGCAAACCTTTTCTCATCTCCATCCTCACATCCACTTCCGCTATACAAATCTTGAAAAATGTCAGCACTACATTACAGATGCCAAACCTGGGATTCCAAAATCCAGTAGGCCCGCCTGGGCCTGCAGGCTGTGAGCCAGTTTGAGATGCCATTAATCAGGTCCCTGGACTCTACACTGACATCTGTAATCACAGATGATTACTCCACACCCCAGACCAACCTTGGGAAGTTGCGCCTCTCAGGGGTGCCCCCGATTCTCCCAGTTTTGGGTTCCACTCTGGGCCCCAGTGCTCACACGTGGCACCTTCTCTCTCAGCAGGGAAGCATGTGTGCTGCTGTGTTTCCTCTCTTGCAGGCATTTGCAAAACTATCTAGACAGGGACTAATGAACGGAAAAGATCTCTGGAGGTGAAATTTCAGGCATTGGGTCCCCTAAAGGTGGGGAAATGGTTGGAGAGGCACAAGATGCATTTTGGGCAGCAGCCCTCAGCCAGTAGCCTACTGGGCTCACCCTATTTTTTGCCCACTTGTAAGACTATTCCTGACCTGTACCTCCCTTGGTAGCTGTGTTCTAGAGCTCACAATGTGGAGTCAGAAAGTCATGTAGCAATTAGGTATTAAGCATTCAATGAACCTTGGTCAATAAATAAAGAAGACATAATAGATGTAAACATTCATGCTCCTAATAGTAGTGCTTCTAAAATACATGCAGCAAAAACTAATAGAACTGCAAGGAGACTAGATAAATTCCCAGTTAATAGTCAATGATTTCAGTACCCCTCTCAATAATGGACAGAACACATAGACCAAAAAGGATACAGCAGACTTAAACAACACTACCAACCTACCAGACCTCATTGACATTTACAGAACACTCCACCCAACATGGAACACACTCTCATATGTGCATATGGAGCATTTGCCAAGACAGACTACACCCTGGGCCATAAAACAAGTCTGAATAAATTCAAAAGGATTCAGGTCACATAAAGTATGTTCTCTGGCCACGATGGATTTTAATTAGAAATCAATAACAGAAAGACATCTGGAAATTTCCTAAATTTTGGAAACCAAACAAGATACTTCTAAATAAGCCAGGGATGAAAGGAGACCTAAAAAGGAAATTAGAAAGCATTTTGAAATGAATGAAAATTATAACATATCAAATTTTGTGGCATGCTGCTAAAGCAGAACTTAGAGGGAAATTTATAGCACTAAACAATATTATAGAAGAAGAAAGTTCTCAAATCAGTGACTTTGATTTCTATCTTAAGAAACTAAAGAAAGAACAAATTAAACTCAAACTAAGCAGAAGAAAGGTAATAGTAAAGATGAAAGCAGAAATCAATGAAGTAGCAGAAAGATAATAATAGAAATCAAAGAAACCAAAACCCAAAAGTTAGTATTTTGAGAAAATTAATAAAGTTGATAAACCTTCATTTAGACTGATCAAGAAAAAATAAATAAAAAGAGAAAAAGAGACCATTCCTATTAACTTTTAAATTTATTTACCATGGCCTGGCCTCCAGGCCTGGTTCCATACTCAAACTACTCTCATCAAAGTCACTACACACCTTTTTTTTTTTTTTTTTTTGCCATTTTACTTGACCTCTCAGGGGTCCTAATAATCCTTCTGATGGATACAGTATTGTTGTACCCATTATACAGGTGAGGAGCATGAGGCCCAAGTTGACTGGGACCTCCCTGTTCTTCCTCTTATTAACTTGAAAGGTTGCTGTGATAATTCAGTGAAATAAAATAATAATCTATAAAAATTTATTATCTTTATTGAAATTTTCATATCTTTACTGATGTCTCTGAGATGCAGCAGGTGAATATAATGTACTCATGAGCTTCCCTTACCAAGACCATGCCCTCCTCCAACCAGCTCACCATGCTCAGGCCTCAGCCACCAGAAAATTCTGGAGTGGCCACTGCCCCTCCTTGCTTCTTCTGTTCCTAGGAAAACATCTATGTTTTGATTGTTCTGGGTTTGCAATACAGCATTTATATGGGAATAATTGCCATCCATAATGACTTCTCTTCAAGACGCCTCAAGTCTTGAGACATTTTCAGCAAACCAGCAGCTTAAATACTGTTAGGCTTCAGATTTTATTGTTGTGATGTGGAAAATGACTTTTAGATTGTGATGCCATAGAGCTCTAGAAGGCTTTCAGATATGGAAAAGAGTACGCTTAGTTAAAATCCTGACTTAGTTATTATCCCTGAGGGATGTTAGCATGAGCTAAATGATTTACTATGAATTTAGTCTTCCTTCAGAGCAAACTTTTTAGTCAGGTTAAAAAATGTTGGTGGGGGAGGGTGATGGTGAAAGCCATAGTTTTCTTAAAATTGTGGTAAAATATATATAACATTTATGTATAACATTAAATTTACCATTTTAACCCTTTTTAAGTGTACAAGTAAGTGGCATTAAGTACATTCACATTGTTGTACAACTATCATTACTATAGTGTCCAGAACTTTCCATCGTCCCACACTAACACTCTGTATTCATTAACAATAACCCTCCATGCCTTCCTTCCCCCAATGTCTGGTAATCACTATTATGTTCTTTCTCTAAGAATTTGACTATTCTAGATATTTCATATAAATGAAATCATACATTTGTCTTTCTTTTTTTAATCTGGCTTATTTCACCATGCATCTTTTCTTTTCAATTTTTTCTTAATACATAATAATTGTACATATTATCACCCAGGCTGGAGTGCGGTGGCATGATCTTGGATCACTGCAACCTCCGCCTCCTGGGTTCAAGCGATTCTCCTGCCTCGGCCTCCCAAGTAGCTAGGATTACAGGCATGCACCACCATGCCTGGCTAATTTTTGTATTTTTAGTAGAGACGGAGTTTCACCATGTTGGCCAGGCTGGTCTCAAACTCCTGACATCAAGTAGTCTGCCCGTCTCGGCCTCCCAAAGTGCTATAATCACAGGTGTGAGCCACCATGCCCAGCCAATTATACATATTCATGGGGTACGAGTGATATTTTGATACATACATACAATATGTAATGATTAAATCAGGGTAATTAAGATATCCATCACCTCAAACACTTATTTCTTTGTGCTGAGGACATTCTAATCTCTTCTAGCTATTTTGAGTGTACAATAAATAAATGTTAACTCTTGCCACCCCACTATGCTATTGAACACTGGAACTTATTCCTTCAATCTGACTGCATTTTTGTATCCAATAACCAACCTCTTTTCATACTTTCCTCCCCCTCATCCCTTCCCACCTTCTGGTAACCATCATTCTACTCTCTACCTCCATGAGATCAACTTTTTTAGCTTTCATATATGAGTGAAAATGTGTAATGTTTGTCTGTCTGTGTCAGGCTTATTTCACTTAACATGATGACCTCCAGTTCCATCCATGTTGCTACAAATGACAGGATTCCATTCTTTTCATGGCTGAATGATATTCCACTGTGTATATATACCATATTTTCTTTATCCATTCATTCATTCATGGGCACTTAGGTTGATTCCATATCCTGGCTATTATGAATAATGCTACAAAAGACATGGGAATGCAGATATCTTTTTGATATACTGATTTCCTTTATTTTGATATATACCCAGCAGTCAGATTTCTGGATAATATGGTCCATCTCTTTTTAGGTTTTTTTTGTTTTGTTTTTTTTTTTTTTGAGACAGAGTTTCGTTCTTGTTGCCCAGGTTGGAGTGAAGTGTGCGATCTTGGCTCACTGCAACCTCCGCCTCCTACGGTTCAAGCAATTCTCCTGCCTCAGTCTCCCGAGTAGCTGGGACCACAGACGTGCACCACCACACCAGCTAATTTTTGTATTTTTAGTAGACATGGGGTTTCACCATGTTGGCCAGGCTAGTCTTGAATTTTCAACTTTAGGTGATGCACCCCCCTTGGCCTCCCAAAGTGTCGGGATTACAGGCATGAGCCACCAAGCCCGGCCTGAATTTATCAATTCTAACAATTTTTTTGGTGGAGTCTTTAAGTTTTTCTAAATATAGCACCATGTCATCTGTAGACAAGGATACTATAACTTCTTCCTTTTCAATTTGCATGTCTTGTATTTCTTTCTATTGCCTAATTGCTCTGGCTAGGACTGCCAGTACTATGCTGAATAAAAGTGGTGAAAATGGCCATAACCTTGTCTTGTTCCAGATCTTACAGGCAAGAGTTTTACCTGCTTAGTATGACGCTAGCTGTGGATTTGTCATATATGGCCTGTATTGTTTTGAAGTGTGCTATTTCTTTTTTCTTTTTTTTTTTTTTTTGAGACGGAGTGTCGCTCTGTGGCCTAGGCTGGAGCGCAGTGGCTGGATCTCAGCTCACTGCAAGCTCTGCTTCCAAGATTTACGCCATTCTCCTGCCTCAGCCTCCCAAGTAGCTGGGACTACAGGTGCCCGCCACCTCACCCGGCTAGTTTTTTTTTTTTTTGTACTTTTTAATAGAGACGGGGTTTCACCATGTTAGCCAGGATGGTCTCGATCTCCTGACCTCGTGATCCGCCCGTCTCGGCCTCCCAAAGTGCTGGGATTACAGGCTTGAGCCACCGTGCCCGGCCTGAGGTGTGCTATTTCTATACTCAGTTTGTTGAGAGTTTTTATTATGAAGTGATGTTGAATTTTATTGAATGCTTTTTTAGTATCTGTCAAAATGATCATCTGGTTTTTGTTCTTGATTCTGTTAATGTGATGTATCAGGTTTATTGATTTACATATGTTGAAGCATTCTTGCAATCCCTCAGAAAAATCCCACTTGATCATGGTGAATGATATTTTTTTTTTGAGACGTAGTTTCACTCTTGTTGCCCAGGTTGGAGTGCGATGGCACAATCTTGGCTCACCAAAACCTCCACCTCCCGGGTTCAAGAGATTTTCCTGCCTCAGCCTCCCAAGTAGCTGGGATTACAGGCATGTGCCACCACGCCCGGCTAATTTTGTATTTTTAGTAGAGACGGCGTTTCTCCATGTTGGTCAGGCTGGTCTCGAACTCCTGACTTCATAAGATCTGCCTGCCTCGGCCTCGCAAGGTGCTGGGATTACAGACGTGAACCACTGCGCCCAGCCAGTGAATGATCTTTTTGATGTGCTGCTGAATTCATTTTGCTAGTAATTTGTTAAAGATTTTTGCAGGGACACTGGCCTGTAGTTTTCCTTTTTGCTGTGTCCTTGTCTGGTTTTGGTTTCAGGATAATGCTAGTCTCATAGAATGAGTTTGTAAATATTCCTTCCTCATTTATTATTATTATTATTATTATTATTTTGAGATGGTGTCTCGCACTGTTGCCCAGGCTGGAGTGCTGTGGCATGATCTCGCCTCACTGCAACCTCTGCCTCCCAGGTTCAAGTGATTCTTCTGCCTCAGCCTCCCAAGTAGCTGGGATTACAGGCGCTGGCCACCACGCCCAGCTAATTTTTTTGTATTTTTAGTAGAGATGGAGTTTTGCTATGTTGGCCAGGCTGCTCTCAAATGCCTGACCTCGTGATCCACCTGTCTCTGCCTCCCAAAGTGCTGGGATTACAGGCCTGAGCCACGGTGCCCGGCCCCTCATTAATTTTTTACAATAGTTGAGTAGAATTGGTATCAGTTCATTCAGTGTTTGGTAGAATTCAGCAGTGAAGCCATCAGGTTCTAGACTTTTCTTTGTTGGGAGACTTTTTATTACTGATTCAATCTGTTAGTCATTATTGGTCTGTTTAGGTTTTTTATTTCTTCATGGTTCAATCTTGGTAGGTTGTATATGTCCAGAAATTTATTTGTTTCTTTTTTTTTTTTTTCTTCTCTTTTTTTGAGACAGGGTCTTGCTCTGTCACCCAGGCTGGAGTGCAGTGCCATGATCTTGGCTTACTTCAGTGTCAACCTTCTGGGCTCAAGCAATCCTCCTACCTCAGCCTCTTGAGTAGCTGGGGTTACAGATGTGCACCAGCAAGTCTAGCTAATTTTTGTCTTTTTTAGTACAGACAGGGTTGTGCCATGTTATCCTGGTCTTGAACTCCTGGGTTCAAGTGATCTGCCCACCTTGGCCTACCAAAGTGGTGGGATTATAGCCATGAGCCACTGTGCCCAGCCTGTTTCTTCTGTATTTTCCAATCTGATGGTTTACAGTTGTTCATTATTGTCTGATGATCCTTTGTATTTTTTGGGTATCAATTTTAATGTCTCCTTTTTCGTATCAAATTTTAGGTATTTGGGTCTTCTCTTTTTTTTCTTAGTCTAGCTAAAGGCTTGTTGATTCTGTTTATCTGTTCTAAAAACCACCTATTCATATCAGCAATCTTTTGTGTTGCTTTTTTGTTTCAGTTTTTATTTATTTCTGCTCTGATCTTTATTATTCCTTTCCTTTTACTAATGTGTGGTTTGGTTTGTTAGTGCCAGTTATATTAGGTGCATCATTAGGCTGTTTATTTGAAGTCTTTCTATCTTTTTGATGAAAGCACTTGTTGCTATAATCTTCCCTCTCAGAGTCATTTTTGCTATATCCCATAGGTTTTGATATATTGTGTTTCCATTGCCATTTGTCTCAAGAAATTTTTTAATTTTCTTTTTAATTTCTTCATTGGCTCATTTATTGTCCAGGAGTATGCTGTTTAATTTCCATGAATTTGTGCAGTTTCCAACATTCCTTCTGTTACTGATTTCTAGTTTTAGTCCACTGTGGTCAGAAAAGATACTTGATATAATTTTAATTTTTCAAAATTTGTTACTTGTTTTGCGACCTCACATACGGACTATTCTGGAGAATGATCCATGTGCTGTTGAGAAAAACGTGTATTCAGCTGTTGGATGGAGTGTTCTGTAAACGTCTGTTCCTTCCATTTGGTCTAAAGTGCAGTTTAACTGAAATGTTTCTTTGTTGATTTTCTGTCTGGATGATTTGTCCATTGCTAAAAGTGGAGTATCAAAGTTTCCTGCCATTATTGGTTGCAGTTAATCTCTCCCTTTAGGTCTATTAATATTTGTTTTATATATTCAGGTGCTCTGGTGTCAGGTACATATACATTTATAATAGCTATATCCTCTTGCTTTATTGATCCCTCTATCATTATATGATGTTCTTCTGTGTCCTTTTTTTCACCGTTCTTGACTTAAAGTCCATTTTATCTGACATAAGCATAGCTACTCCTGCTGTTTTTTGGTTTCTGTTTGCATGGAATATCTTTTGTCATCCCTTCACTTTTAGTCTGTGCATATCTTTTTAGGTAAAGTAATCTCTTGTATACAACATATAGTTGGATCTTGTTTTATTTTTTTCAAAATCCATTCAGCTACACTGCACCTTTTAATTGGATAATTTAATCCATTACACTCAAGGTTATTATTGATAGGCAAGTGTTTACTACTGCCATTTTGATACTTATTTTCTGGTTGCTTTGTAGAGCTCTTCTTCCTTTCTTCCTCTCTTACTATCTTTATTTGTGGTTAAGTGCTTTTCTCTAGTAGAATGTTTTTATTTCATGCTGTTTATTTATTTATTTATTTTTGAGACGGAGTTTTGCTCTTGTTGCCCAGGCTGGAGTGCAATGGTGCGTGGCACGATCTCAGTTCACTGCAACCTCCACCTCCCAGGTTCAAGTGGTTCTCCTGCCTTAGCATCCCAAGTAGCTGGGATTACAGGCATTTGCCACCACATCCAGCTAATTTTTGTATTTGTATTTGTAATTTAGTAGAGATGGGGGTTCACCATGTTAGTCAGGCTGGTGTTGAGCTCCTGACCTCTAGTGATCCACCTGCCTCGGCCTCCCAAAGTGCTGGGATTACAGGTGTGAACCACCATGGCTGGCCCATGCTATTTATTTTTAATGTATCTCTAACAGGTTTTTCTTTTGTGATTACCATGAGGCTTACAAAAAATTTGATAGTTTTAAGTTATTTTTAAATGATAACAACTGAACATTGATTGCAAAGAAAAGTATCAAAAACAAATTCTACAATTTAACACCACCCTTCACCCACATTTTGACTTTTTAGTGTTTCAGTTTTATCTTTTTATGTTGTCTATCTCTTAACCAATTGTAGTAATTATTGTTTTTTATAGTTTTGTCTTTTAGTCTCATACTTAAGACATACATGATTTACTTAACACAATTACAGTATTAGAGTATTCTGAATTTGTTTTCTTACTTGTGCCAGTGAGTTTAATACCTTCCAAAGTTTTCTTGTTACATGGTAGTATCTGTTTCTTTCAAGTTGAAGAACTCTCTTTAGATTTGTAAGGCAGGTCTGGCGTTGATTTCCTCAGTTTCTGTCTGGGAAAGTCTTTATTTCTCCTTCATGTTTGAAGGATAGCTTTGCTGGCTACAGTATTGTTGTTGGTGGGTTTTTTTTCCTTCACATTTTGGGTTTTTTTTTCTTTTCTTTCTCTCTCTTTTTTTTTTGAAACAGTCTAGCTCTGTCATCCAGGCTGGAGTGCAGTGGTGCTATTTCTGCTCACTGCAAGCTCCACCTCCTAGGTTCAAGTGATTCTCCTGCCTCAGCCTCCCAAGTAGCTGGGTTTACAGGCATGTGGCACCATGCCTGGCTAATTTTTGTATTTTTAGTAGAAATAGGGTTTCACCATGTTGGCCAGGCTGGTCTCAAACTCCTGGCCTCAAGTGATCCACCTGCCTCAGCCTCCCAAAATGCTGGAATTACAAGCATGAGCCACCATGCCTGGCCCCTTCACACTTTGAATATAAAATACCACTCTCTTCTGAACTACAGAGTTTCTGCTGGGAAATCTTCTGAAAGTCATATTATGGCCCTATTTTTTTGTTTTTTTTTTTTTTGAGACGGAGTCTTGCTCTGTCGCCCAGGCTGGAGTGCAGTCGCACTATCTCAGCTCACTGCAAGCTCTGCCTCCCACGTTCATGCCGTTCTCCTGCCTCAGCCTCCGAATTGCTGGGACTACAGGCGCCTGCCACCACGCCTGGCTAATTTTTTTTTGTATTTTTAGTAGAGAAGGGGTTTCACTGTTTTAGCCAGGCTGGTCTCTATCTCCTGACCTCGTGATCCACTCGTCTTGGCCTCCCAAAGTGCTCATGATTACAGGCGTGAGCCACTGGCGCCCGGCTGATTATGGCCCTATTAAACATGATACCTTTCTTTTCTCTTGCTGCTTTGAGTATTCTTTCTTTGTATTTTTTGCTAGTTGTATTATGATGTACCTTGGGAAATTATTCTTTTAGTTGAATTTGATTGGTGATCGCTGAGCTTCCTGTACCTGGATGCTGTTGTTTTTCTCCAGATTTGGGAAATTTTCAGCCATTATTTTTTTTAAGTATTCTTTGTAGGCCTTTTCTCTCTTGTCTCCTTCAGGAATTCCAATTATGCGGAGATTAGTTCTCTTGATGGTGTCTCATAATTCTCATTGGCCTTCTTTGCTCTTTTTTATTCTTGTTTTTTTTTCTTTCTTCGCTGATTGGATAACTTCATATGATCTGTTTTCAAGCACTCTAGTTCTTTTTTTCTGGTTGACCAAGTGTACTGTTGAAACTTTCTGATAAGTTTTTTAGTTCACTTATTGCATTATTTGTTTCTAGGATTAAAAAATTGTTTCTATTTATTTGTCAAATTTCTCATTTTGTTCCTGGATTGTTTTCCAAATTTTGTTTAGCTTTCTATTCATAGGTTTTTTGTGATTCCCTGAACTTCTTTAAGAGAATTATTCTGAACTCTCTGTCAGACACTTCACAAATACTCAATTTGGGGGAGGTCTATTGCTAGGGCTTTGTTGGTTTCTTTTGGTGGTGTCATATTTCCCTGAATTTTTACATTCCTTGTGTCTTTACATCAATACCTGTGAACTTGAAAAGACAGCCACTTCTTACATTTTTTCATGTGTTCTTTGATGTTAGATCTATTCTTGTTAATATCAGAACTTAAACACTGACCTGTTGTTTCTTCCCTTTCTAGGGAGGACTTATAGTGAGTAGCAGAACTAAAATACTGCAGTAGAACTTGTTGCTCTGTCATTGTTTCCCAGTCTGAGGAAGACATACAGTAAACACTGGAACTTAACACTGCTCTGGAGCTAAACCACTGCCCAGCCATTGTTTCCCAGTCTGGGGAAGACAAGCAGGCACAGGAACTTCATTCCAGCCTCTAGGTTGTTTCAAGGCCAGGGGAAGCCTCCACATGAACATCTGGGCTTTATGGAAAAATCTAACTAAAGATTCAGACCTTCCCACCAATTACTGTCTTTGCGATGCTATGGTACTAGCCAGGCTCTTTAATGTGGTGTCCTTGATGATTTGAGTGCTGCGTAGCCACCAAGATTGACATGCCAGTTTCTGTGATCAGTGCCCCATTCTTTGTCCCCAATGCACCCCCAGTGGTTCAGCCCTCCTGGCACTCCCAGTGGTTCCCATGGAATGGGACTGGAGTAGGCTTCTTATGAAGATTCCCAGACTGGTGGGAAGATTGAATGTTCACCTCCAATTCCCTCCTCTCCCCTCAGCAACCACAGGTCTAGGGAAATTCTCTGTGAGTGATACTATGCTGGCTTAGGGGAGGGATACCACAGTCTGAAAAGACCAATTCTCTTACTGGTTGCGGCTTCTCTTAACTCTGTGGGACCAGAGGGTTTCTCTGTTTCTCCTTTTTGTTCGGATTTATTTAGGTGGCATTCTTGTCTTTAAATAGTTTCTAATGGTATTTTTGTGGAAGGAGTGGTGCCAGCGGATCTTCTCTTCTGTCATCTTGTTGATGTCACTCTCCATAAATCTTTATTTTTTCCCACGTTTGCCACTGAACTTGGGCACCTTCCCTATCCCATGGCAATGTTCTCTGTATCTGCCCCTTCCTCACTCTCCTCTGTCCTGGTCACCACTTTGTCTTTAGCATCTAGCATGGGCCTAGCACATGGTAGAGGCAAAATTAACATTTGTTGAAGGAATATCATTGTTTTAAAAAGTTTATATTTCTGAGGAAGCAAAAACATGCATCTTACTTTTAACAACATGTGTTGTTCTTTTTTCCAATTACAAAAAACCTCTAAACACCAAAAAGAAACATTTTAAAAATTAGATTGTAATTCACCATCTAAAAATAACTCTGAGTATAGTGCATTTCCTCACAGTATTTATTATAATGCTCTGTGTCAGCTGTCAATGGCTGCAAATTAAACCAATCTGAAACTTAGCAGTATCAAAAAAACCACCATTCTCTCTCCTGGCTCTGTAGGTCCACAGGGCTCAGCAGGGAAGTTCTTCTGCTTATCTTTCTTGGGGCTTTCATGTGGTTGCAGTGAGATGGAGGCAGGAGGTGGAGTCATGGGGGCTTGACTCAGGTGTGAGGACAGCAGGGCCTGTCCCTTGCCCTGTGATCTCTCCTTGAGGTCTCTACAGCTGGGTAGCGAAATGCAGAAGCTGCCAGGACTTCTTACACTTAGGCCCCAAGCTGGCTGAATTCTGTTGCCTAAAGTGATTGCCTAAAGTGAGTCATAGGCCAGCCCTTTCTTGCACAGCCTTTTCCTGCAGATCCTTCTACCCTTCATCCTTCAGGCCTTTTACAACACTTCCTACATCATCACCTCTTTGAGGATCCTCAGTCATTTCCAAAGTGGGGTTTTCAAGGTGATCCATTGGGGTATAGGAAAAAATACAGTATTAGGATTTCCATTTCTATGTTGTTTAAACTGTGATTTAAAAATGCACAATATAAAATTTATGACCTAACCACTTTAAAGTATATAGTTCAGTAGAGTTTATATTCAGATTGTTATGCAACAGATCTCCAGAACTTTTTATCTTGCAAAATAAAAACTGTACCCATTGAATAATGCTTCCCCATTTCCTGGGGAAGTCTGTGGTAACTACTATTCTGTTTCTATGAATTTGACTATTTTAGGTACCTCATGTAAGTGGAACCATACAGTATTTGTATTTTTGTGATTGGCTTATTCCATTTAGCATAATATCCTCAAAGTTCATCCACACTGTAGCACGTGACAGGATTTCCTTCTTTTTTATTATTTATTTATTTTTTTGAGATGGAGTCTCACACTGTCACCCAGGCTGGAGTGCAGTGGTACAATCTTGGCTCACTGCAACCTCTGCTTCCTGGGTTCAAGCGATTCTCCTCCCTCAGCCTCCCAAATAGCTGGGATTACAGGCACGTGCCACCAGGCCCAGCTACTTTTTGTATTTTTAGTAGAGATGGGGTTTCGCCATGTTGGCCAGGCTGGTCTCGAACTCCTGATCTCAAGTGATCCGCCTGCCTTGGCTTCCCAAAGTGCTGGGATTACAGGCGAGAGCCACCACGCCCTGCCGGTTTCTTCTTTTTTAAAACTGAATAATGTTTCATTGCATGTATTTACCACATTTTATCAATTTATCTGTTGATAGACACTTGGATTGTTTCCACCTCCTGGCTATTGTGAATAATGCTGAAGTGAACATGGTGTGCAAATATCTCTTTGAGATCCTGATTTCAATTCTTTTGGCCACATACCCAGACATGGAATTGCTGGATCATAACGTGGTTCTGGGTTTAATTTTTTGAGGAATCACCATATTGTTTTCCACAATGGCGGCACCGTTTTACATTTCTACCAACAGTGCACAAGGCCTCCGATTTCTCAACATCCTCACCAACAGTTGTTCTTTTCTGGTTTTTGATAGTGGGCATCCTAATGGTGTGAATTTCTATAGTTTTAGTCTATAAAACATAAGAAATTAACGTTCGTCAGTATGTCATAGCTGGACTGACATTGACACTATGCCTTGCCTTGTGTGTCCTTACCTCCCTGGACAGCATGGCTTCCTGGGAGGAGGATCCTTGCACTGGTGGGGAAAGGGATGCTGTGGTGATAGAGAGGTCCTCCCTCTTTGATTCACTTCTAATTTATTACAAAGTGTTTCAGCCCAGTTAATGGGTTTCAGGGTTATATTATCCTGTTTTAACTAAACTAATCCTCAAATGATGACCAAGGAATCCTCACAAAAATGACCTAAAAAAAAAAAGAAGAAGAAGACCATAATACAAATCTGGGCAAACCATGAGGAAACAGCTGAGTGGCACTTCTCCTACCACTCACAGGAGCTCTGTGTCAGCCCATTTCAATAGAAAAACAATGACAAGCCGAGAAGCTGGCCAAAAAGGAAGGAACTAAGAAAACCACTTAAAATATAGATTTACATCCATTTATTAACCAGAGGCTCACTTGAAGTGTGTATTGTGCCTTGAGACATCAAGACATGAGCTAATGGCAATGTGCGTGCATGCACACATGCTTATGCACGCTAGAATATTTTTATAAACAGGGACAAGTGATCAAAAATATTTGGAGACAACCACTCCAGATAGAGGATTGGGAATTATGGCATTGCTGTTTTTCCTTCCTGGATTTTTCAGGGAAGACCAACCCAGCAGTTTGGAAGAAGGACCTAAAGGATACTGGGAGTGGGTTGGGGTAAGCGTCACATCTGGAAGATGGAACTTGGCATCGTGAAGGAAGAGAGTGATCGTTAACTGGCATTCCAGGATTTCCCCACTTGTGAGGGCTGTGATCAGGCCTAAATGGTGGACCCCCACTGTTGTGGTAGCATCTCCTGTGTGGCTGCTTCCTGGAACTCCTCTGTTCTTTTATACGTACCCTCAGCCAGGCGTGGTGGCTCATGCCCGTAATTCCAGCAATTTGGGAAACCAAGGCAGGAGGATCACTTGAAGCCAGCAGTTTGAGACCACCCTGGGCAACAAAGCGAGACCCCATCACTAAAAAAAAAAAAAAAAAAAGAATTAGCTGGGCATGGTGATGCACACCTGTAGTCCCAGCTACTTGGGAGGCTGAGCTGGGCGGATCACCGGAGCCCAGGAATTTGAGGTTGCAGTGAGCTATGATCACGCTGTTGCACTGCAGCCCAGGCAACAGAGCCAGACCTTGTCTCCAAAATCAATAATGAATAAATAAACGTACCCTCCCTAGACCTCAGTCTCCTCCTCTGTAGAATGGGGACATCATCAGCACTTCATCAAGAGGGTCGTGGCGAGGTGTTTGGCATGGTGCCTGCACACAGTAAGGGTCCTCCAGAGACAGCTAGTAGGATTACTGGACTATTTTGAAACCCTTCTTTTTAAAACCAGAGATATGGTACATACACATTCATTATAAAAATCTTATGAAGAGTATAGAAAGAAACGGGAATCAGCCCCAGTTCTTCCCTCAGGGGATGACCATTTCAGTCTTGCTCCATTTCCATCCATGGCTGCAGGCAACAGTCTGAGACCCTGATTTTTAAACTTTTTCCTTCTCCAGGGCTTTCCCATGTCAATCAATGCTTTATACGTCGTTTTTAATGGCTGCCTGCTGCTCCCCTGACGGCTGTCCTGCACCTTCTCCCCTCCCTGCTCTGCCTGGCCTCCTCTCATCTCTCGTGCTCCTCTTCCTGTGCCTGGTGAGCCTCTGGCTCTGACAGTAACTTCTGTCTTCACATGGAGCTTCCAGCCTGGATGGTGTTGGAGGCCAGGCCTGGGTCTTAGCTATATGGGATAGCTCCCAAATCCCAGGTCCCTTCCAACCCATCCGGTGAAGAGGAACACATTATCTCTCCCTCTTCCATTGTCACCCTGACCTCCCTTCCACAACACATACCCCAAAACCCCCAGCCAGAGCTTAGCACAGAGACTGCAAGCAGTAGGTGCCTCATCCATGTCCCATGACTGATGGGTAGAAGATAACATGAAAAGAAAGAAGGAAGTAAAGAAGAAAAGGTGGAAGGGCAGGGAAAGAAAGGGGAAGAAAGGATGAAAAGAAGGAAAAAAAGGAAGGAAGGTCTTCGCACATACTTTCAAGCCTCACTGTTCTTGCTCTGTGGATAGTTATTTTGCTGGGGCCGGGTACGGTGGCTCATGCCTATAATCCTAGCACTTTGGGAGGCCAAGGCTGGAGGATCACTTGAGGTCAAGAGTCCGAGACCAGCCTAGCTAACATGGTGAAACCCTATCTCTACTAAAAATAGAAAAATTAGCTGGGTGTGGTGGCGGGCACCTGTAATCCCAGCTACTCAGGAGGCTGAGGCATGAAAATCACTTGAACCTGGGAGGCAGAGGCTGCAGTGAGCCGAGATGGTGCCACTGTACTTCAGCCTGGGTGATAGAGCAAGACTTTGTCTCAACAACAACCACAAAAAAAGTTATTTTGCTGGAAGACTCCTACTGATCCTCCAAGCCCTGGTCACAGAGCCTTCCCCTCATGCAGCCCTTCACCTGCATGGCCTCGCTTACCTTTGTCAAAGTCCTGTTATTACTGTGATGCACAGATAGGGAAACTGAGGCTCAGAAAACTACAATGAGTTGCCCAAACTCTCACAGCAGTGAGGGGAAGCAGGGGGGCTTGGTCTCCTTCTCTCTCACCCTGAGTCCTCACCCTCAGCTTCTGTAGCCCAGCCCTGCCCGCTTCTAGTTCACACATCTCCAAGATCACGAGCCTCCATCATGTATCCATGAGCTGAGGCTGCATTTTAGGCTCTCAGGGAGTTTTCTGGAACAATTCAATAAATGAATGCATTCATGCATTCTGGTGCTAGCCCCGAACTCATATTTGATAAGAGAAGACTCAGATCTTGGAAAAACAGCAACTGTTTTTCAACACCAGCTGGTGCCACAGCCTCAATGGATTTGAACAAATTCAGAGAGCAACTGGTGTCTTTTTCCTTCCTTCCGTTCCCTTTGTTAAACTGCCATGTGTTCCTGGCAACTGGATTTCGGGAGACGTGGAATTCAGAAGAAGTGAGAGAAAGAGGCCAAAGGCAGGGCTCTCTGCTTCCTCGGGACCTTTGTAGGTGGGGAGGTTCACGCCTTTTCGAGGGACTGTGGGCTGGGCACACAGCGCCCTGCTGAGCCGGCTCATTCCTGCAGCTTCAGCAATGCCCTGGATTTCACTCTGCGGACAGTGGTTACACCGGCTCTGTCCTCCCTGCGTTAGCATAAAACACTCTGAAATTCTAGCCGAGAAAGTGTGCCAGTTCAGAAAACACAAAGCCCTGGCTCTCCTAGGTCTGCATGGAACCGACATGCCCTTTGCTAAAACAACCAGCCCTTCTTGGCAGAAAGAGTGGCTGCAGCCAGCAGTCTGCTTGTGCAGAGTGTTCTCTCTGCTTCCGACCGGCCCCAGGCTCATCAGATTCTAATAAATATCACTTTCTTTTCTTTTCTTTCTTGTTTTTTTTTTTTTTTCTTTTTTCTTTTTTTTTGAGATGGAGCCTTGCCCTGTCGCCCAGGCTGGAGGGCAACAGCGGTATCTTGGCTCACTGCAACCTCTGCCTCTTGGGTTCAAGCGATCCTCTGGCAGAGCTGAAGGGGACCCCAGCGTGATGGCTTCCTGTCCCCACTCCTTGAAGTGTGCCCCCTCCATGCCCAGCCTCACAGGTACCCTCAGGACAGGAGGCCCAAGATGGATGGCGGCACAAGACCTAGAATGCAGGGTTGCCTGGAGTCCCTTTGGTCTGTCTGGGCCTGGGGAGGTCCACTTGGAATTGCAGCCCCTTCCTCCTGGGCCCCACAGTCCACTGCCCTGTGCTTACCCGGCCCTCCTTCTTGCCTCCCACCATCACAGTCAGGCCAGTGATCTCCCCCGCCAGGGCCTCAGTGGGGATGCTGGTCTTGGCATTGATTTTTGGAAGAGAACAAAGCTTGAGCTGGGGAGGGAACTGAGCAGGTGTCTGAAGGGTGGAGCAGAGCCCCGCAGGGAGGCTGAGCTGATCAAGGACAGACCCGAGATGCCAGAAATTGGCCACCCCACTCCTGGATGAGGCAGCCCAGGCAGAGCCTCATCTGGGCATGTCGTCCCCACCTGCCTCTGCAGCATCTGGGTAGACCTGACTCCTCTGAGGCCTAGGCAGGGACCTGGAACTTCCTATCTGGGATCTTGGGAGAGGCCAGACAGCCTGGCTTGGCCATTATCTGTCCAAGAAAGCATTCTCCCGAGTGCCCTGAAATGCCAGGAAAGTAGTCAGGAAAAACAGAGGCGTAAATTGAAAACCATCCTGATGATAAGCATAGCTCCTGGTGCTGGGAAAGGGCTGGGCCTTTTGGAGATGGTGTTAACGTTCCTGATGTGACTTTTACCAAGAGTGAAACGCACAGCTCTAAGCTCTTGCGCTGCTTCTTTTCTTCCTTGCAAACTGCTGGCTGTTTGGGCAGGAGGGTGCTGCCTGACTCTGGGGCTCCACAGCCCTTCACTTCCTCCCCATTCCGTCTCTCTCTGAATCTCTTTCTCTCTCTGCGTCTCACCTAACCTATAGGTTTTGCTGCCCAGACATGGCAGTGTCCTCCCAGAAGCCTGTCTGTGAGCTCTAGACACACAACAGCCAAGAGGCCAGCCTCCCTGGGCACTTCAAACTCGGCAGGACCCCAATCACCGGCATGATATCCCCAGCCCAGCTCTGCCTCCTCCTCTATCCCCTTAGGAAGCAGCTCTGGCTCTTTAGCTCCTTGAGTACAACCTTTCCATGGCTCCCAATTGCCCTAAGAATAAAGTTCACGCTGAGCTAAGCTCTCAGTCTGGCTTCCACAGACTGCCCCAGTGTCTGTTCCCAGCCTTCCCTGGTGTGCAGTACTCCCTGGCACTGGAGGTGGGTGGAGGTGGTGAGTTCCTTGTCAAAATATCTGGGGATGCTGTTAAGAGTCCAGGGGTGCAAAATGTCCTGTCCTGAGGCATTCAAGACACACGAAGAAGCCTTCAGCCTTGCCAGGAGCACCAGGTCACGCCAAGTTCCCCAAAGGCCTCAGGTTCTTTTTTTTTTTTTTTTTGAGATGGAGTCTCGCTCTGTTGCCAGGCTGGAGTGCAGTGGCACGATATCAGTTCACTACAACCTCTGCCTCCTGGGTTCAAGCGATTCTCCTGCCTCACCCTCCTGAGTAGCTGGGACTACAGGCACGCGCCACCAAGCCCAGCTAATTTTTGCATTTTTAGTAGAGATGGGGTTTCACCATGTTGGCCAGGATGGTCTCGATCTCTTGACCTCATGATCCGCCTGCCTTGGCCTCCCAAAGTGCTGGGATTACAGGCGTGAGCCACTGTTCCCGGCCAGGCCTCAGGTTCTGATGATGTCTTCTGCCCTTGCAGCTTCCTCCGCCTGGCATACTCTTCCCCAGCGTCTCCATCTGGCTCACTCCCGCCTGTCCACAGACCTCACCTGCATCCCCTTGGCAAACATGGCTGTCAGACGTGCCTCTCTTGTGTTCCCTCCTAGATAGGTGCTGCTGTGTGCATTTGCCTCTTGTGTGGGAACTGTGACTCTCTTCTTGGCCCCTTGCCACTTTGTGAGCTCCTTGAGGGCAAAGTCCAGGCCACGGGAGACCCCGGAAGTAGACCCCAAGGATTGGGTTTTCAGGGACTCCTGGTGCCCGCTCCATTAACTGAGGCAAGTCCACCTGCCGCTTTCCGCAGGAGCTCTCCAAGCTGGGCCTGGGGAATGACACAGTGGTGCAGCTGCGGACTCTGGAGCTGCCTGTAGACTACAGGGAGGCTAAGCGGAGGGTCACCGGAATCTGGGAAGATCATCAGCCACAAGTAAATGATGGCGGGAGGCAGCGGGGCATGGGGCTGGCGATGTGGTGGAGCTGGAGTCTGAGACCCCCGGGCCCTGGTTCTAGGGTTGATGGTTGAGGGGCACCCCGTCCCCAGGCCCCACCAGTCCTGCAAGATCCCAGCTGATTGTCTAAGGTTCTGGGTCTGTTTGTAAAAGTTTAAGTCAAAATATGGAGTAGGTCTTAATAGAAAATCTGGAGAGAAAGGAGGAGGAAAAGAAATGGAAGTATTATTCCCAGCCAGGACTCAAAAATAGTTTCCACCTAAGGGAGAGGCCCTTGGGTTGGGCCCCATCCATACCCATGAGGGGCAGGTAGGTTTGAAGGTGGGCATGAGGCAAGGACCTCTGTGCCCAGGGAACGACTGGGAGGGTGGCCAATCTGGGGGAGGCCCATCTTCATAGCACCCAGCCCATTTTATCTGGACATAATTATTGTATATAAAACAGGTACACCCTCACCCCCCCCCCCCAAAATTCCCCAAACAAGGACCAGATGATGAGGTTAATAAAACATACACTATCACGGCTGGGCACGGTGGCTTTCGCCTGTAATCCTAGCACTTTGGGAGGCTGAGGCAGGTGGATCACAAGGTCAGGAGATCGAGAGCATCCTGGCTGACACGGTGAAACCCCGTCTCTCCTAAAAATACAAAAAAAAAATTAGCTGGGCATGGTGGTGGGTGCCTGTAGTCCCAGCTACTCGGGAGGCTGAGGCAGGAGAATGGCGTGAACCTGGGAGGTGGAGCTTGCAGTGAGCCAAGATAGTGCCACTGCACTCCAGCCTGGGCGACAGAGCAAGACTCCATCTCAAAAAAAAAAAAAAAAGAACAACATACACTATCAAGCCATTCAGACAGTGCCCCAGATGTTTTGATAAAATACTTGGGCAGCTATTTTTCTAAAAGGAAAAATAATCAGCTTTAATAAATTCTAAGATTTCATTGGACTGCTACTAACTTCCTTTATTAAGTTTCATTTTTAAAAAAGATGCAGGAGGTGGGCGCGGTGACTCACGCCTGTAATCCCAACACTTTGGGAGGCTGAGGCGGGTGGATCACTTGAGGTCAGGAGTTTGAGACCAGCCTGGCCAAGATAGTGAAACCCTGTCTCTACTACAAATACAAAAATTAGCTGGGCGTGGTGGTGCACCTGTAGTCCCAGCTACTCCAGAGGCTGAGGCAGGAGAATCACTTGAACCCAGGAGGCGGAGGTTGCAATGAGCTGAGATGGTGCCATTGCACTCCACCCTGGGTTATAGAGCCACACTCTGTCTCACAAAAATAAAAATAAATAAATACACACATAAAATAAAATAAAATGATGCAGGTTTCCACCAAAACACGAAGCCTCTGCTGTGGTAGCCTCACCACTTAACCAGCTTGCCTCTCCTCCCTCCAACCCTCCCCCTACAAAAAGAGAATACATTGCTCCGTAAGAATAATTTGAAGTAAAAAGTATTTAAATGTAAATGCAGCACGAGTTTTTATTCAGCCAAAAGAATCCAGCTATTTTTCTTTCCAGCCATATTAATTAGGAGACACTAGTGGGGGATCCTGGGGTTTCCCAGTGGATTTGGGGTTTGAGACGTTTGGCATGGAGCCGGGCTCGCTAAAGGAGTGGCCCTCCTGCACATTTGGTGAGCAGGGTGGGCCTCATTTTCCTGGGGTCTCTCTGCTGTTGCCTGTTCACACAGCTCGTCGTGCATGTGGGCATGGACACCTCCGCCAAGGCGATCATTCTGGAACAGTCTGGCAAGAACCAAGGCTACCGGGACGCCGACATCCGGGGCTTCCGGCCGGAGGGCGGCGTGTGCCTACCTGGCGGCCCAGACATGCTGGAGTCAGGGGTCTGCATGAAGGCAGTCTGCAAGCACGTAGCTGTGGAGGATGTCGAGGTGCTATTTTCTCGAGATGCAGGCAGGTATGCTCTGTGGGTGTTTGTTAGGCCTCTGAGCAGGTAGGAGAGAAGCAATGGCCTTCGGCATCCCCCTAGCCTCCAAGAAGCCATCCTGTACCGTCCAGCCGGCCACTTGGCCATGCAGTGCTGCCCCCAGATCGCCCCTCTTTGCTGCGTGCAGGTCAGCACAGTTGCTAACACTTTGCGTGGGGGCTCGTTTGTGAGACCTCCCTGTGGGAACATGGTCTTTGGTGTGTGGATCTAGGAGAAGAGATGGGAAGGCAGACTTCAAGAGCCACTAACATTTCGTGAATGTTTTCTAATTTTGATTTTCGGGGTGACCGAAGTTGTGAGTTAACTATGTTGATGTAGCCCCAGATAAAGATTGATTTACCTTTGTTTTTCCAAGCTCTGATCCCCAGTAGGTGGTTTCCCCTTTCCCCAAGGAATGAATGAGTAAGTGACTCAGGAAGACATGAATGACAGGGATTCACTGGGATGCCGGTGTTATGGACTGGTTTGTGGAATATCTGACCCCTTTCTGTCTTGGTCACTTGCTGGTCATGAGATCATGAGGCCAAGAGCCAGCTCTCCCCACCTCATCCCCGGCACCGTGTTCTTTCTGAGGTGAAACAACACAACTGAAGTCTCCCTTGGGTGTCAGTCCTCCCCCCTCAGGCTTTGTGGGTGTTGCATTGCCCCTTCTGCTTATGTTTCACTGAGGTTAGAGGCTGGTCCAAGAATTAATGTGGCATTTCCTGTGGTTGCAGATACGTCTGTGATTATACCTATTACCTCTCTCTGCATCACGGAAAGGGCTGCGCGGCACTCATTCATGTCCCTCCACTATCGCGTGGGCTCCCGGCCAGCCTGCTGGGAAGAGCCTTGCAAGTCATCATCCAGGAAATGCTGGAAGAGTGTGGAAAAGCCGGAGTGCAAAGCCCGGTTCGAAGAAAACTCAACCATGGTGCTACCAGCCAAAGGGAACTGACCGGGGCATTGCTCCTTTAGAGAAGATTAAACGTTTCAATCCTGTGTGTAGCATTCAGCTGTGCATTGAGAAACTTTTTCAAAAATTGCTTGTAAGACAAAGATGGGGAAAAACTTTTTGTGATTTTGTTGGGCTATTTTATTGTCGGGAGAAAGAACACTCTGAAAGGTGGACATTTCACGGGATGAACTAGCTTCAGTTACGGTTTTCATGACAATAAAATGAAATCCGAGTCATCTGTTTTCTTCTGAAAATCTACACAGTGGGTCTATGTGATCCTGCCCAGACTACGGGGACCACAAACCTGTTTTGGAGAGGCTTACAGAAGCATAGAGACAGCCACTGCTCCAGGGGCCCCATTCCTTGCCTTAGAGCTTGTGTGTCCAGGTCCTGGGTAGCCTTGAAGCCACTGAGGCTCTACTGTATGATTTCTCTGTCTCTGTGTTTGCCCCTTTTATTACTTACTCATTTTAATAATTTTCAAGCTTACAGTTCAGTAGTATACAGTACATTTACTTGTTGCACAACCGTTACCACCATCCATCTCCAGAACTTTCTCCTCATCCCAAACCAAAACTCTAGGCCTGTTAACTCCCTATTCCTTCTTCTTCCCAGCCCCTGGCGCCCACCATTCCACCCTCCATCCCTATGAATCTGACTCTAGGTAGCTCACATGAGGGAGTCATGCAGCACTGGTCCTCTTGCATCTGGCTTATTTCAGCCTCATGTCCTCCAGGTTCATCCATGTTGTAGCATGGGACAGGATTTCATTCTGTTGAAGGCTGAATAATATTCCAGTGTAGGTATCGACCACATTTTGTTTATCCATTCATCTTTAGATGAACGCTTATGTTACTTGCCCCTTTTGGTTGTTGCAAATCATGCTGCTACAAACACTAGTGTGCAAATATGTGTCCAAGTCCTTGCTTTCAGGTAAACATCCAGAGGTGAATTCCTGGATTCAATGCTAATTCTGTGTTTAATTTTTTAAGGAACTGCCATTTTGTTTTGCACAGCAGCTGCACCATTTTATAGTCATACTGGTAGTGTTTGGTCCTAAAGCACAGGTTAATAGCTGGGCTTAGCTTCTCTCCATGGTGTCATCCCTTTTTAAAAACAGAATCTTCTTTCTGTTTCATCTTTTGTTTTGCTTTTATGACACAGCGCTGGGTCTTGTGCCAGGCTTCTCCCAGCAAGAGTCTACCTGTTCAGTGTTTTCTAGGAGCAGATTTCCGTTGGGAGTCCTATTGGTAACATTGCTTTTTTTTTTTTTTTGGAGGAAGTGAGCGAAGATAGCTAAGCTCTGGGAAATTTCATGTTGGTGTGATTACAGCTACCATTTTTCACTTGACTAAATTTAAAAAATTCATCATTTAGTGTTCAGATTCATTCACTACTAAGAAAAGCATTTGCAGTTTCCTAACAAAGGAACCAGGCCAGGCACGGTGGCTCACACCTATAATCCCAGCACTTTGGGAGGCCGAGGTGGGCGGATCACTTGAGGTCAGGAGTTCGAGACCAGCCTGACCAACATGTGAAACCCAGTCTCTACTAAAATTACAAAAAAAATTAGCCAGGTGTGGTGGCGGGTGTCTATAATCCCAGCTACTCGGGAGGCTGAGGCAGGGGAATCGCTTGAACCCAGGAGGCAGAGGTTGCAGTGAGCCAAGATTGCACTATTGCACTCCAGCCTGGTCAACAAGAGCAAAACTCCGTCTCAAAAACACACACACACACACACACACACACACACACACACACCCACCCACCCACAAACAAACAAGAAAAACCCAAGAAGACAAAAAACCAAAGGAACCAGTCAAGGCCGCCAGCACACTTTTTGCATTTGGAGTGGCCTTTAGAGGACTCCCTTTGCAAGTATACCTGGATCATTTGCTAGAAAACCGATCAAAGCCCGCATGTTGGGGGATGGGGGAGGTGGTGCTGGGTGGCGTGGACAGGTCTGGCTGCCTGGTTGGTAATGTGGAGATCTGCTTGTGCTATGGGCAATTCTGTCCCAGGACACTGTCAAGCAAGGGGCCCCCAGGACTGGGCTCCAGTGTTATATTTCAGACTCCTTGGCAGCATGCCATAACATTTTAAAAATTTTTAGATATTATCCAATTGGGAGGCCCAGAGCTCCCTCTTCATGAACTTCCCCATCATTTCCCCCACTGTGGCCTCTGAAGTTCTCCAGGGAGAACCCCAGAAGGCTCATTCACATCCTGGGCTGTGTACTTCGCCCAGCATCCCTTGTCAGTATGCACAGAGCCTGCTTAGTTCTGGCAGTGCTGAAGTCAGTTTGAGAACCACAGAAGAAAAGGCTGAGTCCTGGGTTGGTCATTTAATAGTTGGCGGGGAGGTGGGAAGGGGGGTCTTGAGCATGCTTGTATGTTTGCTCATCTGTAAGAGTAATTAAAATCCTTTCTTTGCAGGGTGATTGTGAACACCTGGTGAGAGAATGAATGTGAAGGTCTTTTAGTAACATTAGAACCCTACAAAAACCGCCCACCTGGACTTGGGGAGGGTAAATGAAGAACCAGCTCTTGAGGGCTTGCAGTCTTAAGAAATGGCACAGGGGGAAAAGTTCTAATGCTTCTAAAGACCCAGCACCTTCATCCTTAGACATTGCTGCTCCTTCTGGCTGGGCAGGCCAAGTGCAGACCGCACTGTGGCAACCTGCAAGTGCAGCACCAACCTGCCCAGGAAAGAGGGAGGCCCTGTTAGGCTTTCCAGCCTCAGAATTGAGACCTCCTTGTCATCAGTCACCTAAAGAAGATCCCCTGAGTGCCAGGCACTCGGTGACAACAGTGAGCAGTAACCCTGAAGCAATGCAAAGTTTGAGAGTACCCTCTTTTTTGAGACGGCGTCTCACTCTGTCACCCAGGCTGGAGTACAGTGGCACGATCTTGGCTCACTGCAACCTCCGCCTCCCGAGTTCAAGTGATTCTCCTGCCTTAGCCTCCCAAGTAGCTGGGATTACAGGCAGCTGCCACCATGTCCCGCTGATTTTTTGTATTTTTAGTAGAGATGGGGTTTCACCATGTTAGCCAGGCTGGTCTCCAACTCCTGAGCTCATGTTATCCACCTGAGCCTCCCAAAGTGCTGGGATTACACGCGTGAGCCACTGCGCCCGGCAGAGAGTCCCCTTTCAGAAAGGCCTTTTGCTTTTAGGTGCAAACACTTCTGAGGCTCAACAGGTCTGAAGTAACCATGGTCTTTGGTTTACTTCTCCTACCTACACATAGCTAGGCAGCTCTTCTTCTACTGGCCTGATTTTGCTGTTTTCCCATGATAAAGTTGAGGGAAATGACCAGCTTCTCCTCCTGATGTGTCTATGAATCCTTAGTCTGATTCTAGAACATTCGCACCTTGCCATACATAGCCATTTCCCCTGACAAAAATAATATTTACATTGTAGCGTCCCTGGGGCAGACAGAGATCACTAAGCAGCAGCTAGAAAGTAAGACTTTAGAGCTCCTCCAGTGAGCCACATCCTGTGTGTGGCCCACTGGGTTCTCACCAGCATCCCCCGAGGCGGGCATGTCAGCTGTGAAAGACCAAAAAGCACACGGGAAATGTGAAGAACTGAAGTCCTCTGCCCTGGAGTCATGCAGATCAGACTTGCCTTGGCCTGACTGTTGTTAGTGGAAGGTATAGGAAAAAAGTCCACAAATCAGTCAGAACTGCAGTACAGATTTCCGTAATTTATGCATTCAAATTTCTTTCCAGATGATTTAACGGAGTGAGAAATAGAATAGCTTCCCTGTCGTCTTCACTAGCAATTTGCATGCTGAGAAAGCTCAGCTGTCAGAGAAGAGGCAATGCTTTTGTGGAGAATGCTTCCAGGCAACATGCGTGAACACACGTGCCCCACGTAGCTCAGCTTCCCTGCCACCAAAGTGTGGTGATGCTTCCAGGAGGGACAAAACAAAACCAGAGATAGAAATGCATACAGAATTCTTTTATTTAACTTAAACCATGTAGTACTTTACTAGAAAAAAGCAGAGTAAGAGAAACTAACGTTGCCTTAGCTTCAGCCATTCAAAATAGACAGTTTCTTTTTTTCCATAATGTAAAGAATCCAGAGTATATCGGAATAACAGGAATAAATTCTTACAACAGAATATACAAAAACATTTTGAAATTTTTTTCATCTACTGATTTTTTATATAAACAGGTTTTTTTTAGGAATAATTTATACACAGAAAGTCATTTTATGTAACAAATTGGCCATGTTATTACCTTTTTTTTTTTTTACTTTTTTAAAAAAACTTTTTTTAAACAAGAAAACTCAGAAAATGCATTATTTGCGGTGCATCCATTCCATCCCGCCTTCTGGTTTGATTTTTTTATCCCAGATAAAGGGATACCCAGAGGTAGACAAACTCTGGCAAACCTCTCACCTCAACCTCACTGGCTTAGAAAGCAGACAGGTGTTTTCGCCAGGCGTCTCTTCCACCTGTGGATGTGTGTGTGCAACGCCAAACATCCAAATGAAAAGCTGAAAACAACCCAAATAGTTTCCGGGTCTTTCTCCCATGTAGTGCAAAAACCCAGTGCTTCCCACAACAGAGATACTGTGGAGTCGGGAGACATGGCCAACAATCCACTGGAGTTAGAGGAAGTGGAGTCAAACTTTAGAACAAATTTTTGTGTATGCTGTAGTTTTTATTAAAAAGAATTGTTTTCTGTATTGGAGATATGTATCTTCGGGATTCTGCCTTCAAAAAGCATTAATCATGATACGAGGCATGTAAGCAAATGGCCTGTGTGCCCCAGAGCTGTCATCTTTTATGTGATCACTGTGTATGCTGTAATCATCATGAAAACCATTGGCTGTGCAGTCAAGTCTTCCCATGTCCATGGCACTGCGTGACAATGACGGCAGCCAGACCAACCAAACCAGATGCTGAACGGTGCCATGCACTGCTGGGCTCCAACACCTCTGCTGTTTCCATGGCCAATGAGGTTCTTTCCATCTGTTAAAGTAGCTACACTCCAAAGGGAAATGACCAGTAAAAAATGATCCCCTTCCCAACCAGAGGGTTCTGGAAGACCAAGATACTGAAGATACAGAACTACTTTTTAAATCATCATTCCTTTGTTATAAACTAGGGCACAAAGCATGGGGGGAAAAGAGGTTGAACCACGGCTGGGGTCAGGGAAAAATCCTTTTTTGGCATATTGTAAAGCTAGCTAGTAAACAGGTGTCCTAAAAAAAAATGGATCACAAACACATTTGCACACACAGAGAAAAAAAGTGTCTTTAAATTATTTTCGGCAATTATAAACTACAAACATTTTATAAAATTATTCTATGTTCTTACAAAAATGCAATGAAACATTTAATTAGTTCTTGTAAACCAGATCTTCGTCAACTGACTACCCGTAATCTACTGGACTTAAGAGCCCTATTGAAAATGCTAATGAGTGACTAGTTAAAACAATGTTGACCAGAAAGATGCGGACACACACACGTGGACATACAAATGAGTGATTATGTTGTTGCAGAAACAAAATAAAACCCTAAAGTCATGCCCCAGAACTGACAACTGACGAGTGCGATGTAGTTCGTGTTCTTGAACAATTCGCCTTAACTCCGAGATCAGTTTCCAGAGTAGGATGTTAGGTTTCTTTGTTGAAACCAAATGCCCATGGATGACTGCTGAGCCTTGATGTGGTCTGATAGCTTCAGAAACCAACAAGTTCAAAACATTGCCCACATTTCTTCCAAGCCCTGCACCCAGCTGCTCGTAACTCTTCTCTGTGCCAGGATCCCTGTGACAATGGTTCCGTACCTACCACCTGGTCATTCCACCATCAAGGAGCGCTCACTTCTCCAAATGACGCAACCAGTCATCTAAGATGAAGGCCAAAAATGAAACCCTCTGACCTGTCCAAGGTCTGTATCTTCAGCATCTCTAGCAACAGAGGTTCAGTCTAAATAACATCCTCTCTTTAAGTTCTCATTTGTACCAACAGCTACTTCAGAATGAAGAAAGTGTCTTTCATCACTGGTTCTTAAGGAGTGGATCTCTGGTCCACATCTCCCAATGCTGCTTAGCCCAGGAAATGAAAAGACAGCTGACAACACAGAGTAACATTAACGAAAAGAACAAACCCCAAACTTTAAATGCATAACTGGGACTGCTGGAATGGGCCAAGGCATACCATGGCGGGTCACTGTCACCAGGAGGGTGCCTATGTTTTAGAAGGAAGTGGCCACCAACACTGTCTGGCCACCCTGGAAGGACCCAATGTGACAGCTAAGGACACTAGACAAGCATCCTAGCCTTCTGATCTCAGTGTGATCTTGCCACAGAGCCACTTACAAGCCATTCGGCCACCAGCCTGCAGAGGTGGACTGCTGTGGGAGAGGCTTCGGTGGAACAAACTGGCCTAGAATCTGGTGCCACAGAATAGTTGGCTCATAAATCTTTTATCCCAAAGCACCCCTATTTGCACCGAGCATCTTGTCATTTGGTAGTTCCACAGTGACTGCTCTTCTATTTTACGAAGCCACTTTTCCTACCACTGAAATGTGGTTCCGCATCTTAAGAAACAGGCCAGAAGGAGAGGCCCGGTCGGCCACGAACATGGTCTTCCATCTTCTGAGGAGGAGGCTCGTTCCAACGGTATGTCAAACGTCATGACATCCAACGGTGTCAAAACGAAGGAGACCTGGGGTGGTCTGGGTCTCACACAGCTCAAGTTCAACAATGTCTCCAGTACACACCAGCTCCTGCTGCCTCAGGGAAGGGCTGTGTGGGAGAATGTCTTAATGCTCACATCAATTCCATGATGTGCCTCAGTGGTTCACGTGACTTCAAGCAGTGTGAGCTGCTGGCAGGAGGAGGTTGCATGGAAAATGCCACAACTCAGCTTAAGATTATTTGGACACAAAAGAGGAAAATCAAGAGGCGGAGAAATCAGCGTGAAGTTAGGCTAGAACTGTGGATAGATGATGCCTTGGTATAGTCAAGGTGGGTGGGTTGGTCCAGTAAAATGACTGCACCATCACACAAGCCAAGTTTTCTCTTTTATTGAAGTGTTTCTGAAGCATTTGTTATGATGGGCACTACACTGCTAGTGTTTTCTACTTAAAGAAAAGCCACCTACATAAGACAAAAACAAAATGACATCAGTAACTTGGACAGTTTAAACAAAACCCTTATAACCAGCTGATCGATCTGTAGAAATCCAGTTGTGGAAACCGGTAGGTATGTGCAAAAGAGAGGAGAGGCCATTATTCCAAGGGGTCACCTACAGTGTGGAAGAAGAAAACCCTGATCAAACAGTATTTCTCAATGACCTTAAGATCCCTGGGGTCTTGGGAGAGATGGGTCCTGTTCTGGCAGGAGGAAAAAGGCTCCTGAGCGCATTCACTTAGTACTGGAATTGCAAAGGAACCATCCACACTTGGGGAAAGCTGCCCGCCACATTTCCCAGCTAAATCATCAGTGCCTGTAAGAGCAGCTGCTGGAAGAGGGGAGCGAACCGTCTGTCCTGTGAGCAGCAGGACCAGGGACAGATGGAGGTACAGCCCTGGCGGGTGGTGAGACACCATGGAGGCTCGGCGCCGACCACTGGCCTTTCCAGCCCGAAGGTTTGGTACATCTCTGTCTACCCCTAGGGGAGGAGGAGGTGAGGGAGAAGTTGAGAGGGCAGCCTGGAGGGGGAGGGGACTCTGCTCCTGTGTGTGTTCTATTAGGGACTGGCTTTGAGGTTAGGAGCCTCTGCATTCTGGAGCACAGGCTGGGCAGATCTTACTCTCCAGCTGCTGCTGCAGCTACACCTTTGTGCTGAATGAATGCAGCAGCCATGGCCGCATGGCCCTGCCTCGGTGCAAGCCTCCTCCAGGGATGCAGGAGCAGCAGCAAGGGGAGCAAACCCAATATGCCTTTACCCAGGAGATTCTCACAGAGACTATGCTGCCTGGACACCTTCCTGTCCTCAGAACCTGAGGAACAATTGCTCTCTTAAGGATGAAATGTGTTCGATCTGCATGGAAGCAGTTTTTTCCAAAGATAACCAGCCAGGGACAGCCTGGTGGCCCCCCGAAAGTGTGCTCTGGTGCCCTCCTTGGCCTCACAAGGCCACTGGCTAGGAGAGGAGGAAAAATGTAACACCTTGGTGGAAACCAAGGTAGAAAATAAAATAAAATAAAATAAAAGCAACACAAAACGAGACATCTCAGAAAAAGGCAAGCTGTCTGAAATACACAGAGAGGTGAGTCAGTGTTGCTTTGACCCCGGAATACAGCCTGGCTTCTCCCTGCATCACCTGGGTGTGGAGCCTGTGGCGTGGATGAGGTTACCAGTATCAACGGCCTATTGTCAGGTGCTGAGAAATGTGAGATGTATTCTTTTGTCTATATACACATATAAAAAATAAGAGTGAGGTAGATAAATGTTTGGGGGGAAAAAAACCCAAAAAATCAAAAACTGTCCCATCACTCATACACACACACACCCCACACACATACACACACCCTTTCCTTGAAATTTAAATTCATAATGGGGCTTCTCTACAGTGATTGAAACTGGCATCACAAAATAAATTAAAAGAGAACTCCTACATATAATACCTTCTTTTTTCTTTTTTAAAAGGGAACACACTATGGGATAGAGGCTAGAGAAAGCAGTGAGACAAACTGCTGACAAGCAAAAAAAGCACTACAGACTTTTTTTTGTGTTTAATCTTCAGTCACAACTAGCAATCACCGTATCCCAGCTTTGTTCTTACTCCTAAACATTTCCATCCCAGAAGCAACTCTTGTGCCGTCATCTCTCTGGTGAGAAGTGCTAAAAACAAAACAAAACTAAACAAGACCCCTGGGCCCCGAGGACCTGGATTCCTGGCCGAGGGAAAGAGGGCCAGCACCACAGCCCCGGTCCCCTGGCAGACAGCCCCGGTCCCCTGGCAGGGAGCAAAGGGGCTCTTGGGCCACCGTGGCGTCTGCGCTGCCCCGACCTGGCGCTCCAGCTGGCACAGCCCTGAGGATGCCGCCCTGGGCCAGCCTGGATCCCAGGGTCCCACTCCCTGCCAGTGCAAAGGAGGTCCCTTGGGATGTTCTGGTTCCAAAGACAGGTCGGTCGGTCGGTCTGGTGAGGGTGCTGGCGAGGGCCACAGCAGGGCCTGCCCGGACCACGCTCTGCTGCTCCCTTGGACTCAGCAGCTGTTTTTCATGGGATGGAAAGATTAAATAGCCATTAAAAAAAATAGTAATCCAAATGCCTAGTGTCTGCAGTTAACACTGCTGTTGTACCCAAGAATTAAAAAAATATATATATGTGTGTCACAACCTAAACAAAGGCAAGGGAAAGAGAGGGTGAGGCTTCTCAACCACGGTGGAGTGGAAACACTGAACAAAGACGTGTGAAGTATTTAACCTTTGTTTTTCTGACCTGAGTTTGTATCATGTCTTGCACTGTAACAGACTCCAATGCTGTGAGGGCGGGCTGGGGAGAGCACCACGGCCCTCTCAGGACAGGTGCCCGGCCTTCTTTCCGCCTCGTGCCCTCACCAGCCTCGTGCCCACAGAGCCTACGGGTTAGAAGACAACTAAAGGGGGAGGTGGGAGCAGGGAGGGGGGATGTATTTATAAAAAGGCATCAAACAGTTCATGGCAAATTATGTCGTAGAAGTATCAATTACCGGGAAAAGAGGAAGAAAGTCACGCACTCTAGTACAAAGCATAAGAAGTTTCTTGGAGTGAGCAGAAAGGGGAGAGGGTGGACCTGAAGGTTTTCATAGATTAAATCCACAAAGATCAAGAACAAAAAAAATAGCAGCTTTTTTTTTTTTTCTGTACAGACGTATAGATGAATATCTGAACCGTAAAAAAGTTATAAAAGTGACATTAAAGACGATGTGTATGCAAATGTTTCATGGTCTAACATAGAACTGTAAGACCCATGAAGAAGTCCTAGGAACAGAGAAATGTCAACAAAGCTTAGAATGCTTGAATCCATTGACTGCTTTTCTTCTTACTGCTGTTGTGGTGTTTGAATTTCTTTCCTTGCAAACCTGCATCAACAGTTGGGCTGAGTCCCTGGAAACCCCTTCCCATCTGTGTCCTTGGGGGTGGGTGGGGGAGCTGGGGCTGGGAGAGAAGCAGGCATGGGGCCCCTTGACTCAAAGCCTGTCCACCAGGCTGCTTCAGGGCCTATGGCCACCAGATTCTTGGGGGTTGGGCGGGGGTGGGGAGGCAGGGCAGGGAAGCCAGTTTAGCTTCTCCCCACCTTCACTGAGAGAAAGTCCCATTGTGTCCAGTTCCCCCAAATAATAACCTAGTCAGAAGCAATGAGACCTGTGTGCATGTGGCCTTGAGAAGCACAGCAGGGGCAGTCAGACGGACGGAGCGTGTCGCCAGCGTATCTCTCAAAACGGAGCAACCAGATGCCACGCTCACCCATGCCTCCGGACACAAGGAATCAGCGCAGGGACGGTGAGGGAGAAAGTTCAGGATTTTGGCAAAATTAGGCAGCGTTAAAATGGTAACAGCCTTGGATGAACGATGGCCCTTTGCAAATTTCATGTCCCTAGAAAGGTGAAAGATAAAGGTAAAAATTTCCATCTCCATGTGTTTTTTTTGTAATGACCTACGGTGTCGGGCGGGTGTGTACAGGGGTTGGATGGGGCCACAGGGACAGCCACTTCCTCAAACTGATAAAAAAAGGGCTTCCCAGCTAGACTTATGGCAATTATTTTTCCATTATGAAGCAGAGAGAAAGAGAAAAGTGAGAGAGAGAGAGAGAGAAAGGGAGGGAGAGAGAGAGAGGATGAGGAAGGACAGGGACAGAGTAAGGAGACTGGTTCTCAAGTGCTCTGTTGCTATTAAGTGTTGTCATTAAGGTTCTTAAAGGCCCATGTCAGTTAAGGGTTTGGGTAGGGAATAAAAAGCTGCTTGCATATTGAAAAAAGGAACATCCCAAATGTGTTTACTGCAGAGAAGCTGTCTCCCGCGGGCAGCAATGGCAGTTCTGAAGATCCACTGAGGTACAGGAGGCTTGTGAATAGATTGTTAAAACTTTCTCTCTCCCCCCACCCCGCTGAGCGTGCACACATGTTACTGTTTGCACAGATTCAGGATCCAAGGATCAGCAGGTCGAAGACTGGGGCAGCGGCAAGGCCCGCTCGTTCTTGCGGCCACCGTTCATGTGTGCGTAAGGCTGTCTCTCATCGAAGCTGGCACGGAGCACCAGCACTCCAGGGCCGGGGCCGTTCTCGGCCTTGTGTCCTGAGTGTCTGTCGGGCAGTGGCAGGGAGGACGAGGAGGCCGAGGGGTCCAGGGGGACGCTCTCCATGTTCTCTGGCTCCAGGTCCAGCTCCTCCGGCTCGGGCAGCTTGTTCTCCTCACTGTAGTAGAAGGAGACCTCCCGGAAGCCAGGCTCCATCTCGTCTTTGATGCTGCTGATGATCTCCAGGAAGGAAGGCCTCATCTTGGGGTTGTACTGCCAGCACATGCGCATCAATTCAAACCTGCAGCCAAGACACATGGAAGGGGGGTCCAAACTGGGAGGGCGTATGTGGCCAAGAGGCTTCATGGGCCGCCTGCAGTGGTTTCCCACCTATAAGCGTATGGTGGGAGCACTGAATACAACCCTACTGTCCCTCTCCGTCCCTGGCTTTCTGCCTGGATGGCCCAAGTGGCCTTCAGAGTCTCCTGTTTTACCTCGTATGGTTCCGTTCACTTCACCCAGCACTACCACAGTACAAAACCCAAACTCTCCTTTCCCAAGAAGCACTAATCTAGGTCCACACTGTCCATCGTTACAGGTATTATTTATGGTGTCAGTGCTAAGAAATAAAAATAAGCAGTTTTCTATCTGAGACATCTCATGCAGCCACTGCTGAAACATCCTTTCCAGAATTAGAAAGCAGGAAACCCCCGGTTTCTAAGAAGGCTGATGAGTGACCGCAGCTTCCCCAACGCTCTCTCTCCAGGTCCCACCTGTTATTTCTAAGCTTCCTCCTGGTGCAGGGCTACCCCTGGCAGAGGACCAAAGGAAGAAGGCACCATGAGGCCAGGCTTGCAACACGAAGAAATACACACTCCGAGTCTGCTGCTGTCTCCATCTAGCACCTGCTTGCTCCAGCCCTGCACAGGCAAGCCCCAGCCGATGAGCCAGGCTATTCTGGACCAAACAAGAGGCCCAGTGTAGACCCGAAGCCAGATTCCAATGAGCCAGCAAAGAGAGCCCTGGGCACGAGTCCACTCCACAAGCAAGGACAGGCAGAACAGGATGACGCTTGTGCTGTGTCTTGGTCGCATTGGCTGGGCTCCGACAGCACCTGGGCTGCAAATATCTGTGAGGCCCTCAGAGTCGCATGGGACAAAGGAAGTCTTGCCAGCTGTGGCCAGGGCCCCCCACGAAAACAGTCAGCCACACGCGGACAAGGAAAGCCGGCTGCCCTGACCCAGGAAAGGCCCGGGCTTTGACAAGCTTCCAGAACGCAGAAAGACCCAGGTAAACAGACTTTTGGGGCAAAAAGGTACAGCTGGCTACCGTCCAGGGCTGGCCATAGTTCTGAGGAGTGACCGCCAACAGCCCTCTTACGTGAGCGTGAAACCAAAGTGCCTTCCTTTCCACCTCTGTTCTCACCAGGAAGCTCTCCTCTTTGTTTTAAAATTCTTCCTAAAAGAGATGCTTTTCCATAAAAGTGGCCACATAGAACTCTCCACATCTAGGAAACTCAAAGCACCCAATGGCATCTAGCCTCCTGTCAGGCCGGCTGCT